>NC_088678.1:18774916-19376111 GCF_950023065.1 Planococcus citri | reverse complement strand
TTTGGAGCGAGTCTGCTGCTGCCTCGCGCGCTTACTAATTCTTCGCTTCGATAAATCCGCTAATTATACACGATGCCAAAGGGGGTCCAAGGGGGGAGAAGTCGGTTCAGCGACGCGGTTTCCCAGATTGTTGTTGTTTTTTTGCTTTTCGTAAACGAAACGATGGGGGGACGAGTAGCTGGAAACCATCAAACGTGTAGTCTATAATATAGCGAAGAATCGAGTGGAATTTTAAAAGAATTCCGCACACAGAAAGGGTGAAAATTTCCACAACACAACGAGGAAAGAGACGAGTTACATGAATGCGAACGAGAAAGAGAACACAACGGGGTAAAAACTTTCCCAAATAATTTCATAAAAGACTAAATCGCGTAATACTTAATCCAAAATGGTGTTAAATTGAAAAAAAAATGAAATGAAACGAAAAAAAAAGTTGTGCGAATTGGAGATGAAATATGGCGCGAATTTAATTCCCAAAGGTGGGATGAAAAAGGGACGTAGGACTGGGAAAGTGGTGGCGTGTTCGGTAAATCTGTTTTTATTTCTTCTTTATTAGCGATTATTATGAAATTCCCAACGAGGAAGGGTAAAATGAACATTTGAAAAAAAGGACGACTTTTTTTTTCTTTTTTTAAATCGACGTTTATAACGACATAATAATTGTAGTTCTCGCTCTCTAATAAAAATACTGCCACCGGTGTCGCTGTTGCTGCGTAAATTTCAAATTATTACGTTATTTGATTAAAACGTTAACGATGCGACAGCAACGATGGCCGCAGGAATAAAAGAACCGTTCCAGTTCGTTTTTACCGAATTGTAATCGTCTTTAAATTACTTTCGGTTTCTTCTCCTTTTTTCCCACAATGTCGTCGTGATGAGAGGAGAGGGTCGGTAGAAAAAATACCGTTTTGACGATGAAATTTTCCTGTTGAATTTCTTCGTCGTTTCGAGTTCGTTTCGTTTTCCTGTTTTCTTGTAAAAAAAAAAGAAAAAGAGGATTGACGTTGCAAACCAAAAATTTTATAAGCAGTTGCTCGAAATGAGAATTTTTTGATTGTAGATTTTTGAAATGAAATTTTCGTGGTGGAGTGAAGTGTTGATTACCTCATTTATTATTCAGGTGGTGACTTGCCAAATGAGTTCATTGATATCGACTCCGGACTCCTCGACTCTACTGAAAACGATTTCAAAAACAGTTTAGTAAGATTTTCTAGTGCCTCCCAGCAGATTTCGGTCTTGTTTGTAAGATTCCTTGCTTGTTAGTGACCCACTTGACTCATTACACTTATACACCATTTTTCCAAAAATATGTTCCTGTTGATTCCAAACCATGAATTTCTCTAAGAATTTTGCCTATCGCGTTTGTACGTAGGTACTAAGTCAATTTTGATGTTTTTTATGGCACTTTTTGAAAATTTGAAATCTCCAAAATTCAGGTGGAAGCCCAGAATGGCTTGAAACCACCTCTAGTCTACATAACCATGATGAAATTGGGGTAAAGAGAAAATTTTAGCTTTGCATAACTGCATTGAGTCGAGTTTTGTGAAAATTTCACATTCTAAAGATAATACCTATGCTTCAAGCTTCAGAACTTCCAAAAATGGTTAAAAATCGTTTCCAATCGATTTGAGGACTCGAGAATTAGGACACAGCAAATTTAGACTTTCTAGGTCGATTTGCAAGTTTTTGATTTTTTTTTTCATTTGTGACTCCAACAATGATTTTTAAAAACTTGACCGAAATCTAAAAATCATCTGACTTTATGAAAATTTGAAATTCCCGAGAATATATCTGGAGACTCCAGAACGTCTTGAAACCACCTTCGGTCAACTCAGTATGTTGACATTGGAGCAAAAAGTTAATTTCAGCTTTCCAAATTTCATAAATTAAAATTTTGTGAAAATTGCAACTCTCAAAGATCTGCCATATGCACTTCAGAACTGCTGTTCAAAATGGTTCCAAACTATTTACAATCAGTTTGTGAAGTCAAAAATACGATATAATCCTTATCAAATGACAGCTTTCTAGATCAGAGGCGTAGTCAATGGAGAGGGGGCTTGACTCCTCCCCTTCTTGGCTCGGGGAAAAACTTTAGATTTTGACTTGCAGGAACAGATTTTGAGAAATTGTGCTTGAATCGAACGAGGAAGTCACAAAGATCCAGAAATTGTATCAGAACTGTAAATACAAAGATCTGCTGAATTGAAAGCTGAAACCACAACGAACGAATCGATTCGGGAGATCAACAATAGGATGTTGGGTCATTCCATGTCAATTCGACCAAAAAAATGCGATTTTGAAAGTAATGGGTGGGATCCAATCGAAAATCTGACGTCATATTCGTGTTCAACGTCAGCAAAAACATACAATTCGATATATCAAATGCCCCAGATTTTTTTTGAAAGTTTTGCCCAAATTTAGGGGAGGGGGTGCTCCCCGTTCAATCAAAAAATCCCATCTCAAAAGTTAAATAATTCAAAAAAGCATCATAAGGTACATCTATGAAAATTTTTTCAGAATTCTAAATGCCAGCTCCCACTTACATCGTCATTTTGAAATTTGAAAGTTCAACTTTCAGCTTTTGAAAATTTCAAAATACATACTTGAAAAGTTCAAAATGCAATGCCCTTTTTCAAACTGTGAAATCAGTTTTGATCGAAGTATCATAGCTTTGGAGGTATGGGCTGCTGAAGTTAAGTAACTCCAGACAATGCGAAAATTATTGAAGCCTCCCACCTGCCCACCCCTGAGGGGGCTGGGACCAAACTGTTTGCGGGTTTCTTACTTATTGGGTGGGTACTGATGGTAGACATAGTAATCGGAGGAAATGACTCAAGAACGTTGGTCAAATTGAGGTAGAATAACCACCTAACTAAGTATGGGTGTTGGGTCATGGGTGTATAAAAATAAAAAATTTGAAAAAAGATGTTATCGTTAAAGATAGAATTACTGGGACGGGATGATTAAGATAAGCGTGATTACTTAAAAGGGGGGTTACATGAGAAACTACCTAAGGCGGGTGAATTTAGCCTATGTCTACCAATGTTATTAGACATGGGTATCCAATCCAATATTAACGAAAACAACTAAATGTTAGAATAATAATGAAATGAACACCTAACAGCATTATTCCAATGATACTCTTTATTGTACTATAAGACATCGATTATATTATAATTAATGTGTTCAATTATCCTATTCTCGACTCTCCTTCCAACATAATGAATCTATGTTCTTTGACATAAGATTCTTGCAGATCATGTGATTCAATACAACATCTATGCCATCACGAGATGGTATAGGTAAGTGATTAGGTATTAACCAATATACCTATCTATAAGTCAGGATCCTTGCCCGCTGCCTGTGGATCTAGATAATACTAATTAATTATGCTAATAATATGTATAATTAGTGGAGACACCACCATGTAAGTACCTACTTACCAAACACTGCCCATCGTCACTCCACCTCTTTCCCTTAGCCTACCCCAATAATAGTGGCTGTTGGTGGATGCTTGGTTCAAGAGAGACACACGTAACACACGCCCTACTTGACGATGTCTGGAATCATCTCAAGTAGTTGCAAGAAGGTAATGATATATCGCGATAGGTCATAATTACAATTACGTTAATTACTCTACCAACGATTGAGTAAATCCATATATGTGACGTGACGGGACAAAATCGACCTTCGGACCTAAAAAATTATTTTTCACTTTTTGACGGATTTTTGGTACTCGGACATTCAAAAATCATTTAAAACCACCCAGAAGTCCCTATGATTTGCATAGCTCCATATACATAGGTTGGCCAGAAACAACTGCGACAGGTTTCGTAATTCCCGAACCCTTTGACCTAGCAACTTGAATAAAAAACCATTCGAAAGCTCATTCAATTTTGTACAACATCAAGTTCGTAGCGCGCGTGAAAAAAAAGATAGGTACAGCGAATCCCGCGCGACGTGTTAGGGTACCCCCTGTAGGTTTTTGTAATGAAAAAATGACAAAAATGTTTGTGAACAAAAAAGTTTATTTACCTACAGGTCGGTTACAATTTTTCAAAGTATCTACCTTCGTTGTTGAGACACTCATCACATTTCTACATCCATTTTTGATAAGTTTTTTCAAACTTGGAGGGGGGGGTCGTTGAAAAGTTGTTGAACAGCTTGCAGCACTTCTTCATTTGAATCAAACTGAATTCCGCGGAGATGTTGTTTCAACATTGGGAAAAGCCAGAAATCGCACGGCGCCAGGTCTGGGGAATACGGCGGATGCGGCATGAGCGTGATTTTCCATTTTTCCAAAAATTCTTGCGTGAATTTCGCGGTGTGGGGTCAAGCATTCTCGTGATGAAGAACCCACGAAGACTTCCAACTCCGGACGTTTTTGAGTAACAAGAAACTACATTAGACAAATGACAGGAGGACAGGAATATGTTTTTTAGGTGCAGGTAGAGAACTACATTCATACGATAGTAATAAGCAGCATTAATGGTTTGTTGAGGAGGGACTGCGTGCTGGTAGATTACTCCTTTATGATCAAAAAATGCAATGAGCATGACTTTTCCAACGGATTTTGCTTGGCGAATTTTTTTTTTCATGGTGAGTTTTTATTCTTCCAATGGGCAGTTTCCATTTATGTCAAAGGGTCATAATGGTATGCCCAAGTTTCATCGCAAGTAATAACACGTGATAAATAATCTGGATCATCTCGTAAAAGTTGTTTCCATTCAAGACACACACGTACTCGAATTTGCAACTGCTCTGTTGTGAGGTGATGGGGGACCCAGCAACAAGAAACGCGCTGCATCTGAAGGTGATCTTTAAGGATATCTTCAACGGATGTTTTCGATATATTCATAATCTCAGCGACCTTACGACATGAGAGAAATTGATCTTCTAATACGAGGTATCGAATAGTGTTGATGTTTACCTCCGTGGATGCTGTAAGGGGTCTTCCCCCGTGTGGAATCAATTCAACAGATTCTCGGCCACCTTGCAACAGGGCATGCCAATGGAAGATCGTAGCTTGATTCATTGCATTTTCGCCATAAGCAAGATGAATTAAATCATATGTGTGTGTTGCACTATACCCCAATAGATAACAATAAAACTGAACATTCGCTCTTTGATTGCGCTTCTGCTCAGAAGGGTTCATTGTGTTGCGTTACAATAGAAACAAACCGGAACAACGTTAAGAGAGAGTTGCACTACCACTTTCTCACACATACACATTTAACCACCAAACCAGTTGTAATAGCACTGTAGGCTTGAAATTTGAGTATGTGGTAGCTCAAGATCTACTCTTCAATTTTGTTTAAAAATTTTTTGATAGAGAGCATAGTTTGGGAATTACATATAACTTGATGAAAAAACCTACAGGGGGTACCCTAACACGTCGCGCGGGATTCGCTGTATCTTTTTTTTCACGCGCGCTACGAACTTGAAAGTTTGGTATAGAAAAAAGGCCGGTTAGAAAAAGCTACTTTTTATAAAAACAGCCATTTAAACAGCCGTTTTTGACCAGCGAATGGCAGAATTTTTTATTTGCCGAACTCCTGGTTCTCACAAATCAGCTGTTTTTTATTCACCGATTATAGTGCACATGCGCAATGGGTATTCACAACTTCTTTTTAAAAAATTGAATAAAAGTACGAAGTGCGGTACATGTATAATACTTGAAAACAGAAATATTCACCTTGCATGATAGCTGCGTGGTTAGAGCATTGGATTGTCAAGCGGGAGTCCTGGGTTCGATCCCCGCTTAGGCTGGAAATTTTTTGTAGATTTCAGGTTTTTATTCAGCGATTTAATGCATTAGGAATTTAAAAAGCAGCCGATTTTTCCTGGCGTTTTTTTAATGGCAAATTTACTGTCATATTTGAGCCGGCTTTTTCACTGGTTTTTTTTATCGGCAAATCTATTGTCAAGTGGGCAGGTAATCTTTCCGAGAATGTCCACCAAGAGGGTGAAGGCATATTACACTATATCAAAGTTGGACCTTTCTCAAAACACCAACCCCTCTTCCTTTAGATATGCTCTTACGCCTCTGTTCTGGATTAATTTGGTAAAATTTTGATCCCCCCCCACATTTACCAAAATTTGATTTTCAAAAATTCATCAAAAATCAACAAATGCACTTCAGCATCTGAAAGTTTAGCTGATGATTTTTGTCCAGCTCAAAAATTTCTCTTGCCAGTTAGGACTCTTCCTTTCTTGCAGTAGGTATCCCAAAAATCAGAAATAAATTCATGGTGTATGGCGGAAGATGAGGTGATTAAAATCGAAATTTTGAAAACCTCGACAATTTAAAGTTTTTAGCTTTCAAAAAGAATATTCTTATGAGATCATACTCGATCAAGAAACCCACATTATCGTCGAATTACGAAAACCACGCTATCGTAGATAATATTATAGGCCTATCATATATGATATGTATTCTACGCACACATCCACGGTTGCATGACAATGCTTCCATACGTCAGTTGCAGAAGAATAGATGAAAGAGACCTATAAAAGCATTGGAGGAGATAGTTTCATCATATGTGTATGTGCAGTGATTGGCTGGTACGTTCACGTTGCTGATGCTGGGCACAAGGGGGTGGAAATTTTAACGAGATCTGTACCATGGTATAGAGAAGTTTCAGGATTAGCCAGTCACTGGTGAACCAATTGAAAGAGTGCGACGGTTACAGGAAGAGATAGGGATAGAAGGGATGGAAGAAATATTCAGTCAGAGGAAGGATGGTACATGCTCTCCTAGAGCTCACCACCACTATCGGTCGCTATATGCACAACTACGAGTACTCGTATTATAGGAAAATACGCAGCAGTACGTTGTATATACGGTTTCGTATAATAGGACATATTACCCGACGTGTGACATACTCATCGTATCTGCCGAGTGGTATTTTGAGTGATTACAGAGATGTCATTCGCAGATATGTGTGGCGCGTACTTATATCGTCACCCAAAGCTCGACTGGCTTTCCCTCTCCTTTCATCTACGTGTCTCTCTCACGCTGCTCTTCATGTGTATCGCACTCAACTTTCGATAAATTTGTGCTATATTATAGTGTACTCGTATGTGTATGGTATGGTCGTCCATTCCCATTACTCAGCTCCATATGCTTTGGAAACCAGGTCTCCGGGTATCTCTATCGTCGTATCGTGTATTATACTAGCGTAGGTTCGTCATCGAGATGATTGCCGATACGCCATAAAAAGCGTGAAAATTGATGTCAAACGAATAACTCGAATACGAGAGAGAAGTGTACACAAACACATACTCGTACGTCGACTCGCGAGCTAGTTACTCTTCCCTTCTTCACCTTACTTTCAAGGAGGGTGAATTTGGTAAAGGGTATAATTCAATCATCTGCGGATTGTATGGAGCTTGACATTTTTGGTAATTACCCAGAACGACGACGATGATGATGATGATGTCGACATTCGTCGAGTGGATTACTGCGTTGATTTACTCGTATCTCGTATCTGAGACGAGTAGCTTTTGCTACACTGCTACCGATGTACGATTATAAGGAAACGGTTTTGAAAATTTGAAAAAAAGACTCGTATATTACGCGATGGTAAGTATTCAGCAAAGTGTTTGGTTTTTGTTTAGAATTTTTCACAATGTTGAAACATTTTGTGTGTAGATGACACAGAACGATTTAGATAATATAGGTCTACTTTAACTTTATTTTTATCACATAGAATTGCATTTTGAGTCAAGTTTACGTCTTGTTTGGTTATGGAGGTTCAAGTTTTCATTTTCACAGCAATTTGAAATTTTTGCAAGAAATAAAAAACTTGGTGGAAGCTCCAGAATGGTCTAAAAGTTGAATTTCTTCGAGCTGAAAATGGCTTAAATTATTCAAACTAGTTCGCTTTGTAGAAAAAAAAAGTTGAAAAATTATTTGTTTTGCCAAAAAAAATCTCTAAAATTCCAAAAATATTTACTTAGCACCTAAGACCTTAGTTATAGAAGCTTTTGAAAATTCTCTTCCCATCTGGCTTGGTTTCATTGGTCAGTTCAAAAAAATACTTTGTAAGTTCAAAAATCATCATTGGAGAAAATTTTTGAAATTGAGTCGGAAAAATCGTATTATTGTAGGAAAATCTCAGACTACCTCAGTCAAATTACAAAAACTCAAAAAAATTTTAAAAAAATAAAAAAAAAAGGTCACATAAATGATGAGTTGTTGCATAAAATTATGCTGAATTTTGCATTGGCTCATTTTTATGGCAATTTTTTCAAAACTCATGGTATCTAACAGAAATTTTTTCGAAAAAATCACTACTTTTTTCATTACTTACTTATCTTCAACAAAATTTTTAGAAAGCTCTCCACTTGACCCCCTACCCCCTTCATGCACAAAAATTAACAAAATTGAATATTTCACAAGGAAATTTTCAAAAAAATTGAAATCAAAAGAAAATTTGTCAATTAATTTTATCAATAATTTGAAGGTTTTTGTTGCGGATTTGAATTTTTTCCATTTTTTCACTACCTTTTTGACTAAATTCACTACTTTAAGACTACTCTCACTACCTATATTTTTAAAATTACTACATTTTCACTACTTTCACTACCTGTTAGATACCCTGTATTTAAAAAAATGACGCTAAAGTTAATTTGGACAGTTTTTAGACCACTTTTTAGAAAATCTGGAATTTCCAAAATACACCCGAAGGCTCCAGAACAGCCTGAAACCCCCCTCTCAATCGACTCAGCACATTAAAAATGGGGTACTAAGCAAATTTAATTTCAATAACTCAACGCTGTACAAATACATATGTGAGAATTTCAATTTTCAAAAATCTGCTACATGTGCTCCAGAACTGCCATTCGAAATGGTTCGAAACCGCTTCCAATCGATTTGGAGGGTCGAAAACAGGGCACACACCAAATTTCAGCTACCTCGGTCTATTTGGTAAAATTTTGATTTTTTTTCTATTATTGACCCAAGTTTGATTTTTTAAAAAGTCATTAAAAATCAAAATAGTTTATGAACTTAAAAATTTGATCTACTGTTTCCAAATTCGTGTTTGGAAAATCAGATCATCTCAATTGAAACCTGATGGACAATTCATTTCAGCTGATTTTCAAATTCCGTTATTTTGCGAGTTCATATTCTATCATTTGTGTATAAGGAACTTCGTACTCACCTGAAATAAAAAAAAAATTAAGGTGGATTAGTTAGTTATAAAATTAGATCAATCAACAGATATATGAAATAATTATGGTTGAAGGCCAAAGTAAAAATTCTTGTGATCTCCATGTTTAAATAAAGAGCCAGAAATGAATATTCACAAATAAAGTATCTATGTCATGAAAATTGTAAAATTGATTGTGAAAATCATTTAAAAATATTAAAAATCAATGGACCATTAGAAAACGACAAAATTTGAGAAAATGTCTCATTTGGATAAAATTTTGCACAGACTGATTAGGTCTAGATTCTTGCAATATATGAAAGAATTAATCGGAAATTCTCAAAATTTAATGACGATTTGTCAAAATTGCAGAAAGTGTCATAAAATTTATCAAACTGACCCTCCCCCTCAATAATTGAAAATTACCACATGTAGATCATATGGCATCTAGTAACGGATTCGTTTTTGAAAAAATCACTACTTTCTTCAGCCAAATTTTCAAAAAGCTCTCCACTCCCCCCCCCCTCAGCCACACAAAAAATAAATTTAAATTGGAAGAAAATTTGTATATAAAGTACCTAACTTTTAACTTCAATCAAAATTATTTTTAAACAAACAATACAAATGAACGCATTAAATGATTTTTTCATTTTTTCCCTACCTACCTTTTAAACTAAATTCACTTCTTTTTCACTTCTTTCACTAGGTACCTGTTGAATACCCTATACATAAATAAAAATGACTGAAATATCCCATCAAGGTAATACTGTAATTTCCTGTTAAAAATTACAGAATTATTTTGATGGGCTATTAATCAATCTGGTAAAAGGGGTGAAACTCAGATGAAAATCTGAAAATCGAGTTGTTTGTTAAAATCGATCCTCGAACTATTGATTATGACCTTTATTTCCGAATCGACGAGGAGTTTCTCTAGCAATATTCGAAACTGCTCTAAAAGGTCTTGAAATCAATTCCGGCATTTGAAAATTTATTCTTCCGTAAGTTCGAGCTTCTGAACCGATTGAAGTAGGCGAATCGCCGCAATCCCACGTGACGGATTGAGAGTTTGAAAAACCCAAATTTTGAAATGATTCGCAACGTCTTCGAACCACTCCAGTGAACTTCTCCTAAAAAAATCAATTTCAGCCAGTTTTGAACTGATCCGAAGCCTCCAATGAAAGTTGACTTTTCTCCAAAAATGATCTCAAGAAAACTTGGCAGCAAGAAATTTAATCCGGTTGCATTAAAAGTTCTGGATTTTGAATTGATTTGAAATTTGGCTCACTGAAAGAACATGTCATGTCACCATAAGATGGCTCTTCTTATTCATGCTCGTGAGAAGTTTTGCAATCTTTTTTCACTCCAGTCCCATCCTTTGAAATTGTTGAATTTTGTGAAAGAAATTCCCTAAAAATTCTAGACTCATAACTTGAGAGTTGAAATTGAGCTCTGCTAGGAAGCCTCCCTTTTTACTTTCATGCCTATAGCCTACATATTAAGAATTGGACTTTGAGTTCGTTTTCAACATAAAGTCACTATTTGATAATTTTGACACCCCCGTCCCCCTCCCCTGCCTAACGAGGAAAATATGGACTTTGGACCCTCCTAAATACCTAAAAATTATTGAACATGATAAATTACTTATGTATACTGTAGAGGAATTCTGGCACAAAAATGGAAAATAAGAAAATTCAATAAAAAAGATAATCACATTTGTTTAATTCTTGAAATTTTTCTGAACTTTGAGAAACTGTAAGGTCAGAATTGTTATGGGGGCATTCAGAAAATGATTTTCTTGAAAAAAAGTTATTTAGAAAAAGGATTTTGATCAGAAATGAGCAATTTTCAAAATTTGATTGGGGATTCTAATCTTCAGTCAACCAATAATGTTTTAATTGGAGTATTCCCAAATTTTGTTTTTTCAAATTTATTTAGCGAAATTTCGAAAAAATTCCAACATTCAAAAATTTTCTGGAGGCTTCAGAATTGTTCAAAACGATTTAGATCCGTTTACAATCGATTTAGAGGGTTAAAAATAGGGCTGAATTTTGTAAAATTGTAATTTTTTAATTTTTTTAAAGGGCATAGCCGGTTTAGTATGGTGATTTGGCCCCCGAAACAGATATTGACCGCTCCCGCCCCAAAAGATCAACCATGATGAGAAAAAACGGTGATGAAAATTTTGGACCCCTAGAGCAAGTATTTGGGGGGGGGAGGGGCTAAAATGTGTTTTTTTAAATTAATTTTCTCGTTTCCTCCCAAATGCAGATAAAAAGTTCGCGTTTTTTTAGATGGGTTCTAGGAAGTCCAAAGAACAAAACCAATTTAGGAAAAAAATTTTGGGCAATTTTTGGGGGGGTTATGCCATTTTGAAAATTTTGAGCCGCCATTTTGTAATGAAGGGTCAAAACGTCAATGGAATTTTTTTACTCCAAACACGTGTTATTTAACCGTAAACATACCATAAAAATTTTAAAAATTTTGGAGTGGTGGAAGTTTGTCAAAAAAAATAAAAACTGACCACCCCTTGCTCTAATTCACTATGCGTAGCACCTACTAAACAATACACATAAGTACAAGTTATGGGAAAACAGCTATTAAATGTTGATTTTAATAAAATCATTTCATTCTGGAGCCAACAGAAAATGTTTGTGTGGAGCCCTAACCTCCTACCCACCCACCCACCCACCCCTTCCCCCTCTCCCCAAATTGTTATTTTGATGAAAAATCAAGTCGCCGATATGGGTGTCGTTTTCATATGAATCGAACCTTCTGAAAACGAATTTGCAGTCAAATTCACATTTTGAACCATTTCTTCCCCACCCCTCCCTTCCGCTGAAAATAAGTTTGTAATTGTTTTGTAGGTAAGTACTAAGTACATACATAAGTTTTTACATTTTTCCTATTTTTGGTCCCCAATCCCAAAATCCAAAGCTGGTGGGGTAGTTTATTAGCGCATCAAAAAATGTTTGTGTGGGGCCCTAACCTACCACCACACCCCCTTATCCCTCACCTCAAATTGTTATTTCGATCAAAAATCAAATTGACGGTGAGGATGTTGTTTTCATATGAATCAAACCTTCTGAAAACGAATTTGCAGTCGAATTCACATTTGAACCAATTTTCCCACACCCCTCGCTTCCCCTGAATATAAATTCGTCATTATTAATAAAAATTAGGTACTTAGGTAAGCATGCACTATGATTCTCACCTACGCACATAATACTTTTCAAAGACAAATTAATATTGAGGGGAAGGGAGGGGTGGACAAAAAAATGGTTCAAATGTGAATTCGACTGCAACTTCGTTTTCAGAAGGTTCGATTTATATGAAAAAACGACTACCATATCGGCGACTTGATTTTTCATCAAAATAACAATTTGAGGGGGAGGGGGCGAGAGGTTTGGGCCCTACATAAATATTTTCTGTTGGCTCAAGAATGAAATGATTTCATAACAGTCAATGGTTGATTACTGGTTTATCCATAACTTGTACTTATGTATAGTAGGTGAGACTCATAGTGCATGCTTGGTAGCTTATTACTTACCTACTTGTATTAATATAGATGAATTTATATTCGGGGAAAGGGAGGGGTGGGGAAGAAATGGTTCAAAATGTGAATTCGACTGCAAATTCGTTTTCAGAAGGTTCGATTCATATGAAAACGACACCCATATCGGCGACTTGATTTTTCATCAAAATAACAATTTGGGGAGAGGGGGAAGGGGTGGGTGGGTGGGTGGATAGGAGGTTAGGGCTCCACACAAACATTTTCTGTTGGCTCCAGAATGAAATGATTTTATTAAAATCAACATTTAATAGCTGTTTTCCCATAACTTGTACTTATGTGTATTGTTTAGTAGGTGCTACGCATAGTGAATTAGAGCAAGGGGTGGTCAGTTTTTATTTTTTTTGACAAACTTCCACCACTCCAAAATTTTTAAAATTTTTATGGTATGTTTACGGTTAAATAACACGTGTTTGGAGTAAAAAAATTCCATTGACGTTTTGACTCTTCATTACAAAATGGCGGCTCAAAATTTTCAAAATGGCATAACCCCCCCAAAAATTGCCCAAAATTTTTTTCCTAAATTGGTTTTGTTCTTTGGACTTCCTAGAACCCATCTAAAAAAACGCGAACTTTTTATCTGCATTTGGGAGGAAACGAGAAAATTAATTTAAAAAAACACATTTTAGCCCCTCCCCCCCCCAAAATACTTGCTCTAGGGGTCCAAAATTTTCATCACCGTTTTTTCTCATCATGGTTGATCTTTTGGGGCGGGAGCGGTCAATATCTGTTTCGGGGGCCAAATCACCATACTAAACCGGCTATGCCCTTTTTGGCCTATAAATTTAATTTTTAAAAACTCATCCAAAAATCGAAGAATGCACTTCAGTCTTTGAATTTTTGGCTGATGATGTACCTATTTTTTTCCTTTTATTTCAAGTTGACTTTGCCGAGTTCAAAGAAGTTTCAGCCAGTTGTAATACCTACCTCCCTTGTTCCAAGGTAATTCGTTGGTTTTGCAAGCGAAACTTGGAATTTTATTTCGCACCTGTTGCACCCGCACGAAATTCATCTCCTCGTAACACGTCAACGCACTCCTGAACTACCCTCTTCCTACAATCCCTCCCCACAAAATTCATTCCATTAGGAAAAGTGCACCGACGACGCGACGCGACGAAAGACTAGAAAGTAGAAACCATAGAACACCGACCCAAACATAGAAAAAAATCTAGGTACATTAGAAAAACGTCAGAATTAAATTCGATAAAACGTCATTAAGTTTTGTTATTTGTGCGAAAACTTCAGTACACATTTTCCGTTTTTCGCTCTCTTAAACACTAGCTGAATAAACCAGTTAATTACCTGCTAGCTAATCCAAAAAGTTTTAATTAAGTTTGTATAAAAACTTTCAACAATTTTGATTACTTTGCGAGGATGTTTGTGTTTTGTATAATTAGCAATCAGTTTCTTCGAAAGAAAAGAATTTACATATTTAAAAAAAAAAGAAAAAAATTGAATAAAAAGAGTACAACGAATGAACGAACCAACCAACCAATGAAAAATATCCCAAGATGAAGATGAAAACAAGGGAGTGAAGGAGAAAAAATAAAAGTTTTAAATAAATTAGATAAACGTTAAACGTCAGCTCGTTTTTCTTACTTTTTTTTTTTCTAATTTACCCCCCTTCTTTTACTCTCAAAGTGAAACCTCACCACTGCTGTGATGGCGAAGGGTTAGGTGGTTAAATTTTTAAGTAAACGGTTCTTAAAAGCGGAAATTTTTTCGAATTAAGAGCACCTCAATTACCAAGCTCGACGAACAATTAAAAAAAAAGAGAGATGACGCAACGTTGTACTGTTTGAGAAAATCTTTCGAAAACTAGGTAAGAAAATATCTTTCTTTTAAATTCTGTTAACTTTACCACCACTAGACGAGTTGAACGTTTTCTTATATTTACCTAGGTGGTGCTTATAAGCTTAATACTTACTGGAGAAAAAATCTAGTAGGTAATGAAATAAAGCCATGCGTACCTATTTATTACGTATAAGAACATTCACATTCTAGACACGAAATCTTGATTTGTTTTCCTCGCGTGTGCTTTGTTGTTTTTTTTCCGTTATTTTTCTTTGCGGTGAGTTTTTTTTTTGCCTCGTAATTAAATTTACAAATAAACAGATTCTTGGCTAGCCCAGACCATAAAGTAAATTCGTATAAACCTAGTTGATGTTCTATGATGGTACCTACACAAAGCTTGGCTCACAGAACAAAGCAGAAAATTATCTGCAATCTTGGGGAAAAAATAAAGAAACCGCAATGACGAATTTATCCAACACAACAGTCCAGAATAATCTACTTTTTAACTTGCCTTAATCAGCAACAGTGGCACAATAAATAAAATGGCAAATAAATAAATACATAATAAAAAACAAAACAGACAGAACGAAAAATTACAACCAAACAGAACAGAAACCAAAATGAAGTTAATGATTTTAAGATTTTTTTAATCTATTATTTTCCAAAATTTTCCAAAAATTGAAAAATCAACTTCGGTAGGTAGCTTTGGAAAATTGTTCAGTATCAAGGGTGTCTAACAAAACTCACAGGCAAAAAACTGTTTTGAGCAGTTCCAAAGGCTCCAGCAGATTTTTGAAACTTTAAATTTCCCATTCTGTAAACTAATTTCAAAAGTTGAAATCTACCTGTAGTTGACTTGATGGCGCGTTGAAATTGAAGTTCAGAGTGAATTTTGGATTTCTAGCTCTGCTAGGTAAAATTTCATGGAAATTTCGAACATTAAAAAATCGGCTGGAGGCTTCGGTACTTAATTTCCAAAAAGTAGCTGAAGGCTCCAAAATGACTTCAAATCTACCTGCAGTTGACTTTAAAAATCTGCTGGAGGCTCCAGTGATTTCCAAAAAATTGCTGGAGGCTTCAAAACGACTTAAAATCCACCTTCAGTAAATTTCATAACGTGTTGAAATTAGTTTAAAAAATGAATTTCAACTTTTCAACTGCATTTGATGAAATTTTGTGGAAATTTCAAGTTTTGAAGGTCCACTGGAGGCTCCAGTAATTTGCAAAAAGTTGCTGGAGGCCCCAAAACTACTTGAAATCTCTCTGAAGTCGATTTCATGACGTGTTTAAATTAGTTTACAGAATGAATTTCGGCTTTCCAACTGCTTCTTCTTGGTGCCGTTTCACCCCTCCAAGGGTATCGTGATTATGATGCAACGGCGGCCGTTTCCGTGACACGATACACCAGCTCCCTCCAGCTGTCTCTATTTAGGGCGCTCCTGACACAAACTGGGAAGCTGCATCTGATGGCTTTCCTAATGGAGTCTGTCCATCTTGTGGGGGATCATCCTCGTCCTCTTGTTCCCTCAACCTTGCCTTGTATGAACAGGGACTCCATGGCATCTGCCCTTGTGACATGCCCAAAATATTTGAGGATTCTGCTGAGTACCACTGCCGACAATCTTTTCTGGACACCGATTTCTCCAAGGACAGACACGTTGGTCCTTTTCTCTGTCCAGGGGATCCGAAGAATTCTCCTCCAGCACCACATCTCAAGCGCATCAATTTTTCTTCTGTCTCCCTCACATACTGTCCCGGTTTCAGAGAAACACAGAGAAAACTAGAGCGTTTACCAGCCTTATCTTCAGAGCCTTGCTCACTGCTGTATCATGGCGCTACTTTGTAATCTGCGCTCTGCATCTTATCTCGGCCTCACTGCCTCCTTTGTTATCGACAATGGATCCCAGGTATACAAACTGACTCACAACTTTGATGCCCTCAATTTCCTGTATTTCTGGCGAATTTTTTTCATGCCAGTTCACAATCATGATCTTTGTCTTTGCTTTATTTATTAGCAATCCATATTTTGTACTGACCTCTTCCAAACATTTCAGAAAACTGGTCATATATTCGACACTTGAGGCAATGAGGGTGGTGTCATCAGCGTAGCGAAGATTTGACATTTTTACACCTCCAATCGCTATACTCCTCCCTGCCACTCGCCTGAGCTGTCTTTGTAAGGTGGCATTATGGCCTCACTGTCCTCTCAGTTCATCTTGTAATGATTCGTAAGTTGGGGAAGATCCTATAGGACTTGGTTAATTCCATCCTTTAGGTCTTGACAACTTAGGGATTGCTTGATTTATTAAGGTAAGACATAGGTACTTGCGAATTCGAAGTATTATCGAATCCCAGCAGGAGGTCCGCGCCAATATTTTATATGGGTGGGGAGTTCGCATTTGCGTCATCATAATTTCCCCCCATCTCTTGGTAGAAGTAGCGCGAGCCTATCAGCTTTCGAGATCGTTTTCGGAACTTTTAGGTGCTTAGGTATAACTTTAGCTAGGTTCGATCTCGAAATCACTTCTTGTTTGTCCGTCATGGTAGAAACGTGAGTTTAGTACAGACCCGTACTTAGGCGATCTATGAATCTGAGGACTTGAGCATTTAGTCCGTTTTGTAGTATGGCAGGCATAGGTGTGTTTGGTACCAACGTGTAGATCTCGCCGAGGCGAACACGGTGAGCTACCTGTGAGTCCCTCTATTTAATCATGAGAGGGAGCTACGGGCGTCTAAAGTGTACCAAATGAGCAAAAAATGAAAAATTGTCAAAATAAAAGATTTGACCTGGGGAGCTTGTAGAGCATTCTTTTAGCTAAAAATTGCAATTTTTGGCATTGGCCTACCTTCATTTTTGAAGGATTTATGCAACTTTGAAGTTTGTAAACAGATCAATTTCAGAAAAATTTCAAAATAAAAATTGATCTGTTTCCAAACTTCAAAGTTGCATAAATCCTTCAAAAATGAAGGTAGGCCAATGCCAAAAATTGCAATTTTTAGCTAAAAGAATGCTCTACAAGCTCCCCAGGTCGACTCTTTTATTTTGACAATTTTTCATTTTTTGCTCATTTGGTACACTTTAGACGCCCGTAGCTCCCTCCCATGATTAGATAGAGGGACTCGCAGGTAGCTCACTGTGTTCGCCTCGGCGAGATCTACACGTTGGTACCAAACACGCCTATGCCTGCCATACTACCTATGGCTGGTTATGGATTGGCTAATTAGTATCTTCATTGGAGAATTGAATATGATTAGGCGGTCGAGCATAGTGTCTCTGTTCTAATTACGTTATTTGGTGAATTTGTAAATTGGTGAAAGTATATATTTGAGAAACCCTTATAATTAAGAGAATGTAATTTAATACAACGATTACATTGGAGAAACTAACAAATGTGTTGTTATTTCACAAAAGTGAGCCTAATTGATACATTGGTTAGTCTTTACGTTGATGTATTTGACGCTATTGTAGTAGCCGCAAAGCTAGCAAGGGGTAAGTGCAAATAATTCCTTCTTGATATTACAAAGAGCCATATAAGGCTACTGGTAATCTTTCACCTGCTAAGGGATATTTCTCATCCTCAATCCTATTACCATACATGCTTGTATATAGTCTTACATCTTCATTGGTGCTTTATGATACAATTAACTGCAACATTTCACAAATTATATATTCTCCATACAGATTAAACAGTAAACAGGAGTGGGGATGGAATGCAGCCCTGTCAATTTCCTCTCTCCGGGTGGAATTTCTCTGATGTTGTCTCTCTGTTGATTCGGATATTTGCCATGCTCCCCTCATATAATTGTTTTATCAGCCACACCAGATGTATTGGGGCACCCATTTAGAGTAGAATTTTCCACTGTTTTTGCTATTATTGTACGCAGTCAGAAGCTTTCTTGTAATCTACAAAACACAGCACAGTATGCACATTGTATTCGCGTGCTTTCTCAATCAGCAGCCTGAGGTTGAGGATTTGCTCCCTAGTTCCCCTTCCTCTCACAAATCCAGCATTTGATGAAATTTTGAGAAAATTTAAAGTTTCAAAAATCTACTTGGAGGCTCTAAGAATTTTCAAAAAGTCGCTGGAGGCCCCCAAAATGACTTAAAATCACCAGTAGTCGACTTAATAACGTGTTTAAGTTGGAGTGCCGCGTGAATTTTGGATTTCCGATTTCATTTGATGAAATTTTGTGGCAATTTCACGTTTCAAAAATCTGCTGCAGGCTCCAACACTACCTACTCGAAACTGTTTGAAACCATTTCCAATCAGTACACGTCGAAAATATGGTATAATCTTACATTTCAACTTTCTAGGTCAATTTTGTACAATTTTGATTTTTTTTCTCATTTTTGGCCTAAATTTGATTTTCAAAAATTCACCAAAAATCGAAAAATGCACTTGAGCACTTGAAATTTTGGCTGGTGATGAATTTTCGCATGCTCTTTCGATCTGGCTTTGTCCAGTTCAAAAAATTTCGTGCAAGTCCTACGTTGGAAAGCAAAATCTGCGATTTCGGCTGACTTTTCAATCAACATGGCCGCCAATTGTTTGCGAGGCAAACTTTTTTTTTGGCAAGTTGGCTTTAAAATGTTCCCCAGGATGTCTCCTGTAAGAATAAAATTGTCTCAGATCATCTGCGGCGAGAGAGGGTGCAATTATTTCTATTTTCCCATGCCGGAATATCAACATCATGTATTTATCTCACACAACATTGGAAAATCTTCCATGGAACCGAATACACCCACCAAGTTCCTACCCAAGCACCGAGAGCTGGACAAAAGAAAACGAACCACGACCCAAACAAGCGAGAGAAAAAACCGTACCCGCGTAGATTAAGTAGGGAAACAGTGTAATATAATTATATTCTTAGGAAAAATTCTCGTCAACTCGGATAGAAGTTTACATAAAAATGTTTGCTTTTAATTTTCTGCGGTTAAATATATTTACTTTGTTAAAATACGGAAACCTTAAATTAATTTACGCCTTTTGCAAACTCCGTTTGTAATTTAAAACTTACTATGTAACAAATTACGAGAAAAGGAGAGAAGTGCTACTGCTACATGCGAAAGACCAATAAGACAGACAGAGAGAATTGCTTTCTCGAGCCAGCCCAAGTGCTGAGTGAAAAAAGAAATGCCCCGGATCGCCGCTTCGCATTTCTTCAATTTGTCGCCAGACTCGAGAGTGGAAATTTTAATTCCGAAATCTGCGTTTTTGTAATTTTTCTCATCGTGCTCTAAATTACACTACGAGAGATTTGAGTGACTGAAATAATGTTACGCGCGGTATGCTAGCGAAGTTTTGTAATTGCAACTTTTACCATTACACAATGTTCGTTGTGGGATGATGTGTGTGATTTGTGGGCAGATTGTTCGTGGAGGGGGAGGAGGGGGAGGTTAGGATGTGGAAGTAATTTATTATATTGTTGTGAAGTAATTCTGGATGAGATGATCAGATACTGTTGAGTGACTTGGTGGTCGATCTGACACCAAAGAGACACTTTGAATGGTTTACGTAATTTTTATGGCAAATTATTGGTGAGAAGAAGTATAGTGACCAGAATGATCTCACAGAACTTGGAAAATTGTTGACCGTTTCGTGACTGACTTTGTGAGGACAGATTCACTCTAAGCATGGTCCCAGCTTTCGCAAAAATTGTTCAAACTTTGGTAAAATGTCACTAAACATCACTTACGTAATATGACCAAAAATTGAAGTAATATCGTAAAAATTTGATTCGAGTCGAGCAGAAATTCCACTACATCTCTTGAACAGTTACGAGAAATTGATTGAATATTTTTAAAATGTAAAAAAAAATCATACATACAAACACTAAGTTCATGAAAAATATAAGTATGTAGTAAAACTGCCAAAGAACAGTTCGATTTTCCACGACATAGGTAATTTTGATTTTTCAAAAGTAGGTACCAAATGTACATTAAGTATAGGTAAAAAAGGTACCCATACACATTAAACGTTCATCATGTTGGTACTTATGACATATAGAGTGCTGAAAAATATGGGATTCTGATCAATAAATTTTCTATTGATAAACAGTAGGTATGAAATATCATGGTATAGTATACACTGAACAAAAAATGTACGAACATTATGACTATACTGTTGACATAACTTCAATTTTTCAAAATTTGAAAAATTCACTCACATATGAATTTTATTTACCTACCTACAATATTTGTATACTATCCCTATGTATGTGTAATATACAGATGAAAAAAAATAGATTTGAGGAGAGAAAGATTGTACGTGTAATCGCAGCACAATAGTAACTTTCAAATTTCATTGCGTTGCACTCGTTAAATCGATAAAATGTTCACAAATATTTTATATTCAGTGTGTTTATATGTTGTAATGATAGAATTAACAATGTATGCGGTTCATGGCTTCACTCTCGATGAATATAACAATTTTAAAGGGTAAGAAACCTTGATTATTGTACTCACAGATAGCCTATAGATGATATTGGAAACTGATTCAATATTCACCTATACCAAGTACCACGACGTTAAATTTTTCAGTAAACCGATCAAAGATATGTGTCAGGAAGAACGTGACAAAAAATGTAACAGTGTAGCTTCGCAGCTAAACCGTAGTCCAGGATATACATCAAGTCTCGTGGATTGCAAGATTTGGTACGAGGGTTCGCAAGTGCCGGATAAAACTGTAGGAGAAAAAGTATCCTGCTGTACGAATTGCAATCGCGATTTTTTCTACTATGGTAAAGGGCAATCGACGTGTGATGATGTTTATCTGTATAGTTTGATACTGAATGGGCAAATCGATAATTTAATAAATATCGAACCTGTCAGAAATATCCCAGGTCCGTTGTAATTAAACTACGAGTACTTACCTACATACAATAAGAAAGTTTTCATTCTACTGGAAAAATTGTCTAATAAGTTGTGTAGATGATTTTTTGAATTCAAAAGAAAAATTAATATTTTATGAAAAAAAGATGTCGATGTTTTTAAATCAGTTCATTGAATTCGATCAAGATTTATTTGGAAGATGAGAGGAGGGGGGGGTATAAAATGTCAAAATTCCAAAATAACCAGTCTAAGAATTCACAAGTAGGAATAATCTAAATCGAAAAAATAATTAAATTGAGCCGAGCGAAATCAGCTTGATATTTTTTAGATTTGATTACAACTTTTACAAAATTTGAATTTGAAGAATAGAAATAAACTGATCAAATAAAAGCTAGAGAAAAAAACATTCGAAAGTTCATCTTCCTTCATTCCTGACAACCCCTCCGAAATGGAAAAATTCATCAACTTAATCAAGAAACATAACCTATCGAATTCTTTACAAACCACCTCACGAAGGGTATAGGTAATAACCAGGGTGTCTAACAAAATTTCAAAATGAAAAAGTAGGACTTGAATAGGACTTTTAGCAGGACTTTCAGCAGGTCATTTTTCGAGCACTTATGGAATTTTTTAAGGTGGGGAGGGCAAAATTTACATTCAAATTTTTAGCCAAATTTTCGTAAAAAATATTTGCTTTTCTGATGATTTCAAACACCTTATGATTTTTATTTAAACAAGTAGACGCCAATTAAAATCAAAAACTCGAAGGAAATATTTCATATTATTATTTGCTTTAAAATTTAGAAATTCGAATAATTTTTTTGTTGAACAATTGAAAATAGAAAAAGAAAAGCAAATGGGGCCGAGCAAAGCGAGGTTAAAGCTCTCAAAAATTAGTATTCCTGGAGGTATAAAAACAATAGAATAATTTAAATGATATTTTCGTGAAAAATCCAAAATTAAAAGAGAAAAGCAAACGGGCTCGAGCGAAGCGAGGGCAAAAGCTCTCAGAAATCAGTATTTCAAGAGGTATAAAAACAACGTTATTTTGTGTAAAGAATTTATAACAACTCACCCCTCCTCCCCCCCCGTTATGTCGTTGACGGCTGAGGTGCCGCAGAATTGTTGTGAATCAGGACACACAGGTACATACCGTCAGGCGGGGTCGCTTTGATTTCACGAGGTGACTTTGATAGCGCTTATTTTTCTGCACATTTTGATCTGTGGAGCGAGTAAAACGTCGAATTACATTTTTTTCTAGCGAAGTGGTTCCACTGATGGTGAATTAATACGATAACAGTGTTGAGTTGGCAAATATTTATTTTCGTCCCTGCTTTTAATCGAGTTTTTTAAAAGTGGTAATTTTTCAAGATTTGTCGTCATCACTCAACAAAAGTTGATGTTATAGTATTTTCAGATATGTAATAGAACATTGGCTGATAGTCTATTGTAAAGCTACACTCCTTGGGAAATATCTCCAAAAATTTTGAGTTTCTAGGTTGAGGTACCTCCGATCCTTGGCCCATCGTTCTCAGTGAGGATGTTATCAATTTTTCATTTTTGAGGCTAAAAATTTAAGTTTTGAGACTAAAGTGAAAATCAATGCCATTTTCGGATTCATTGTGAAATTTCATCCCATTTTGATAGGTCGCAAAGGTATTTTGTTGAATATCTAAACATTTTGTAAAAAAACTGAATTTTATAAAAAATTGAGGAAATACAGGGGCTTTTATCGCTTTTTCAATAACATGATGACTCCCTCTCGGCCAAAATTGATGAAATTTTGTATGGTAAGGTCTAAAGGTGATGAGAAATCATTTTTTGAAAAAAAAAAGTACCCCTATCAAAGTGGCCCCATCTCGTGAGTGACTTTGATATGGCCTTTGAGGGCAATTTTGAGGCACACAAAAAAACAAAAAACAAAAAAAAAAGGTCATTTGGTGCGTTTTGATGTACTTTACACACGGAGTGGTGCAATTTTTTTCGAAAACATCTTTCTACGCCTTACAGAACAGAAAACATTTTTTTTAAAATCAAAGCAACCCCGCCTGATGGTACCCAGGAAAAAAGGTATTTATCCAAACAGACACACCATTCGGACCGGACACTCACATAGGGACGCTAGTGAGCTGGCCAGAATGTTTACATTTTCAGATGGGGCTTTCTTATCAACGTTTACGAAAGCATTAATTTCAAGGGTTAAAACTGAAAAATTAATTCGATGTACATTATTTTTACGATTATTATTGCATATTAATCATGACCGAATCATATTTTCATTTTTAACTCGTAAATCCAACGTTTTGGTAAAATACGACTGATAAGAAAGGGTTAAGAAAGGGTTAAGAAAAAAGCCCCGTCTGAACTCTAGAACAATGGGCACACTAGCGCCATCTACTTGAGAGTCCGGCCCGAATTAAGGCCTAGTATTAGTGAGCCATGCAGAAGGGGTGTGAAAGTGAACAGTGTCTTGATGGAGGTATCAAAAGATACCTTTCTCCTTTACTCCTTTTGTTACAAATATATCGTATGCTAACGAGAAGTGCTACCAAACTGGGGAATTTGGTGTGAACCCTGATTGGTAGCACACTGACGTAGGGCCAAACCTCAACAGTATGTCACTATAATTTTAAGATATTATGCTTTCTAATATTAGATGGACAAATTGTCCATAAACGCTTGTAAATATACTATTTCATTAACACTCGTGTATATGTATTGCATAACTCATGTTGATAAATAGCTTTAAAATACGTAACTCATACGAATATAATCTGTACAAAACTGTGAATTGTTTGATTAAAATAGGTGTACATAGTCTTCACGATGTTTTTATTTACACACCTATTTGAATATCTGGTGAATAGTGGAGTAAGATATTATTTGGACTCATTCTCTCGAGCTAGCACTTCTAAGGAAAAATCTACTTTTCTTAGAAGACGTATTTTTCAACCTCACTCTTAGGACAAGGTTATGATAACGATCCTATCTTCGAATAATTCCTATCCTCACTATTATAAAATTCAAACTTGAAAAAGAAAAGCAAACAATCCTGAATGAAGCGAGGCCAAAAGCTTTCAAAAATTCAATTATGTTTTGAGAAGTAAAAATGAAAAGTTTCTTTATGAATAGAGGTCGCTTTATTTTTCTGATTCAAACTTTGAACATTTCTTGAATTTGAACAATAAGTTTTCTATGTGGGCAAAAGCTCTCAAAACTCAAACGTGTGTAATTCGAAATCTAAATTAGTCTACAAATGAGCCATTTTTTACAAAATTTGTTCAAAATTCAGAAAAAGAAGAAAAATTGAAAAGGAGGGGTATTGATAAGGCCATTTTTTGGCCCCAGACAGTTATCGACTGAACCACTCTTACATTGTTGTAATAAATGCCCCAAATACGAATCCGTGGTTAGTTGACCCAAAATGACCATTTTTTGGGCTCCAGGGGTCCCCCAAGTTTCGAACAAAAAAAGAATTTTTGGAACCACTGAGTATTATTTTCAAAAACTTTTTTGGCGTAAAATATCTGTTTGAACCCGTTAAACATTATACGAAACAATTTTTCCATTTTCGACCCTCAGGGGCAGAAATTTGGGGGTTTTAATTTTTGGAAAATTTTGGAACCACCATTTTGAACCTACCCCTTTGAACCCCCCTAAAAAGCTGCTTACAGTTTATTAGTATCTGAATGACCTCCATCCTACCAAATTTTCAGCTCAATAAAAATTTTCGCTGGTACTCAAAAATCCAATTTTCCAATTTTTTGTAATTTGGATTTTTTGGGAACCCCTGGATAGCTGGAAATCTGCGATTTGCGCCAAACGTAACGTTTTGAGGCATATATTCAATTACCTATGTGAAAAAGTTTAATTAAGCTTCCTGTATATTCATAATTTTGAACCCTTTTTTTAGAGCCCCCCACTTTGGGCACCCCTGAAAAAAGCGATTATGCATATTTTTTCAAATAAATTGAAGAATTTACATTTGGAACACACTAGCAAGAGCTCGATAATTTTTCACTCAATTTTACCAATAACTTTCAAAATTGAGCTCTGAGATTTTACTCTTCGAAAAAACGTTAAAATCACGTTTTCATGATTTCAACGAAGTAAAATCTCAGAATTTGGCCCAAAAAAGCTCAATTTTGAAAATTATTGGTAAAATCAAGTGAAAAATTATCGAGCTCTTGCTAGTGTTTTCCAAATGTAAATTCTTCAATTTATTTGAAAACATATGCATAATCGTCTTTTTCAGGGGTTCCTAAAATGGAGGGCTCTGAAAAAAGGGTTCAAAATTACAAATGTACACGGAGCTTAATTAAACTTTTTCATCTGGTTAATTGAATATGTACTTCAAAACGTTACGTTTGGCGCAAATCGCAGGTTTCCAGCTATCCAGGGGTTCCCAAAAAATCCAAATTACAAAAAATTGGAAAATTGGATTTTTGAGTACCAGCGAAAATTTTTATTGAGCTGAAAATTTGGTAGGATGGAGGTCTTTCAAATAATAATGAACTGTAAAAAGCTTTTTAGCGGGGTTCAAAGGGGTTGGTTCAAAATGGTGGTTCCAAAATTTTCCAAAAATTAAAACCCCCAATTTCTGCCCCCGAGGGTCGAAAATGGAAAAATTTTCCCGTATCATGTTTAGCGGGTTCAAGCAGATATTTTACGCCAAAAAAGTTTTTAAAAATAATACTCAATGGTTCCAAAAATTCTTTTTTTATTCGCAACTTTGGGGACCCCTGGAGCCCAAAAAATGGTCATTTTGGGTCAACTAACCACGGATTCGTTTTTGGGGCATTTATTACAACAATTTAAGAGTGGTTCAGTCGATAACTGTCTGGGGCCAAAGAATGGCCTTATCGATACCCCTCCTTTGAAAAAGTCTTATTGAAAAAAAATAGGACTTTTGGATAAAATTGTTAAAAAGAAGAACTTTAGTAGGACTAATAAGACCAGTAGGACTTGTTAGACACCTTGATAACAAGCCAAAAAAAGTCACGTCCGGGCTTGCACTCGATCCCCCCCCCAAAAAAAAAACAAAAAAAGGAACCAAAACTGGGAAAAATACAAAACGAGAGCAAAACATTTTCGTGTAGAAAAAAAATCATAAAAAAACACCAAGTTCTACACTTTAGGTAGGTATCTGATTTCAGGCGAGAAAAATTACGAAAAAAAATATTCCAATAAAAATGTGACCATGAAACTGAATCAAAACTTTGACAATTGACTTTGAAAATGATTAAGTAGGTAGTTAGCAAAGAAGCGAGACTTTTTAGCAATTTTCGGGAATAGAAGTCAAACTTTTTAGATTAACTTTTCGCAAAAAAAAAAAAACAACTTTTAGAACATCAAAAATAAAATGAGACTGTATTTTTATGGCAGTTTGGATACATACCGATTTTTTCGTCATTTCTGGCTAAACGCAAGACTATGACAATTTTAGTAATTTTTGCCAAAATAGCAACATTTTCCTGCAATTTTTAGCAAAAACGTGAGATTTGGAAATTTATGAAAATTTTTCACAACTTTTGATAACAGAGCGAGATGTTTTATCAATTCTGCTGAAAATGAGCGAGAATTTTTCCAATTTTTGGCAAACAGCCAAATGGAAATTAATTGGCAAAAAAGTAAGCATATTTTTGGAGTTTTTCGCAAAAAAAAAAACGATAATTTTCATCAATTTTTAGCAAGAAACGAAACAGCGCAAAATTTTTTTATGTAGGAAATAACGAAAAAAGCTGCAAAAATTCATTCATAAATACCAAAAAGCGCGGAATTTTGGCGTTGATGTAATATTAAAATGTTTTTTACCTCACAATTGTAAGCTTTCTAAAGCTTTTGTCCTCGCTTCACTCAGGCAAAATCGAAAATTTTCTAAAAATTATATCCCATCTTCTTTTTAAATTTAATTTTCCAAAAGCATCAAAAAAACACACGACAAATCGGTAACAAGAAAAAAAGTGCGGATTTTTTATTTTTGATTTCAGTACGAATCTTGCAACAGAACAATGCACATTTTTTGTAATTAACTCTATAAAGCATCGTTTTTGAAAATTTCAAATTATTCAAAATTTTTGTTTCCAACCACCCCTTCCATTCCTTCCAAAAATTTTTCATTTCAGGGTTTTTTTTTGATAACTCTAACCGTCCAATAGCCGAAGACGTAGGTATTTCATCAGGGGGCAAAGGCATATAAGGGAAAGTTAGTTGGCATTCTATTGAATAACGTACGCAGACAGCTAAAAAGGGTGAATTTTCAACGCATCCTCGATAAGTGTATACTTACCTACCTACGTTCGTAAGGTTAGAGTGCAGCGAGGAAACGCTTTATCTGTAAGTAATACACCAAACGATCCATTAAAAGCAGTATACCTAGTACGAAAAAGAGCTCGTTGTTCGGTTCAAAGAGGCAAAAGATTTTCTCAGGCAAGTGAAACGTACACAGATAAAAGAAGAAGAAAAAAACAGGCGACGTGCACCTTGTAAGTAAGGTATTATATGTATAAGTAAAGAGAATACAGTATCATCTGGTTTTATTTTGCGCCAGCATTTCTTATGCAGTAGGTACCTACGTTAAAAAGGCAAAATGCAGAATAAATAACAGCTATATTGTTGTTTATATGCTATTTATTCTTTTGAATTCTTTTACCTCAGCGATAAAAGTTTCTTACGTATCATATAAGTATACAGTCTCCTCGTCTGAATATAATATCGTTGAGGCAGACTGAAAAAAAAAGAATAGTAAGTACTAAGCACATCTATCCATATAGCGAACGCGATATTAAATCTCATATACGAGCGAGAAAACAAAAGGAAATATACTCGACTATTGAACTTGATTCGTTGATTTTTTTTTTAAAGCCCGTTGCCAATTTCAAACCATATTATACTGGAAATAAGCCGGAATTAAACGTAAACATAGCTCGATACCGTACGTGTATGCCATACAAAAGGCGTAGTCTTTCGTCAAAATATCCCTTTCGACGATTGTTCTTCTATGTACTTATGGTAGGCGTAGGTATACTTACTTACATACTGGTGTATTTTTCGAAATGTGTAGTTTTGTAGGCTCGAGAGTGTTCGAGACCATATTAGCATCGTTGCGGTGACTTTTTTACCCTTAATTTATTACTTTATAATGATTTTAAACTTGAAAACCGAAATGCACTACGGTGACTTGTACACAGCAGTCGAATAATTTGCATAACCGCGTGCCAGACAACCTGCTACCACATTCACGAATGTGGTTTTCGTCTCCGGCATGCGATACGATGTCCTTGCCTTACCTTAAAGCTACACCCTCTTGTACCCTTGGCTCATTCCTAGCTTCGTCGTGATGTTTGCATTTTGTTGGAAAACTTTCAGTCACGCCGTCATGTTCTGTGGCTGTGAATTATGCTTTTGCTAATGAAAAGCCTGTGTAAATAATATATTTAAATTTATCCACCAATGCTGAAAAAATTTACGCACTTATGGTCTACTATATCGCTTTCAAATAAGTTCATGGAGCAGAGGAGTGGAGCAGTTCATTTTTTGAAAAAGAGTGAGGTACATTGAGGGTACTGGAGGGGTCGAATCTAGAAAATAGAGAGGTATTTATTATTTTGATGACTTCATTAGATATGTCGAAGTTCTCTTGAGATTCAACAGAAAAATACTCGTACTACGGTTGAAAAGTAAACTCAACTAGGGAACCATTTGAACTGGCTCTCTCCAATTTTTAACAAAACCAAGCCAGATCAAAAGAACATACCCTAAAAATCCCACGTAATCAAAATTTCAAATGCATAGGTTCATTTTTGGATTTTTGATGAATTTTTGAAAATTTAAGAAAATTCAAAAATGCTGTTTTGAGAACGATTTTAAAACTGTTTCCAGCACAAAGTGAACCTGGATGAATAATTCCTTCCATTCAATCCCCACACAACAATAATTTTTGCTTTTGGGTCACTCGATGGAGTCTTCGGTGAGCTTTCAAACTCCTCCAGAAATTTCCAATCTCTCTTAAGGACAAAAATTAAACATCGAGACTTGAATTTTGGGTAACGAGAATAGTCAGAGACAGGGAAAAAGGTTTGAAAAAATTGATAGAGACTTCGAAAAGTAAAACAACTGATGCGAAACGTTGATTTTCAATTTTTCATAGCTTCAACATTTGAAAATTTCAACATTGTTGTTTTCAATAATAGAGCGGGGAAATAACGTAAAAAAGCGAGGGCGAAAAGGAAAAAATTGGCACATCAATTTTTTCTTCGGAAATGTGTTCAGATGGACCCCCTGAACTACCAAAAAAAACCGACCCTCCTACCGCTGGAGCTAATTTTTTAGGGGGCTAAAACCGGTTTCGATTCACGTTTTTTGCGTTTTACTCCGTAAATATTAGGTTTACGATAAAAACTACCATGACAAAAAATGTTCCCCTTCAAATTCTCGATAATTTGATACTACTCTCGATACCCATCCCTCAAGGGAGTTGCCTAAAAAAAGGGGTGGAAAGAGTAGGTGTTTCAAAAAAATGTAAGTCCAGTAAATTAATCAAAATTACCACTTTATATTATTCGTTTTCGCTCAATTTTTTTTCACAAAGTCTACACATCCAACTACTAATCAAACCACCATTGATTGGTCTTCAACTCCCCCCCGGGGGTTGGTGGGGGGTGCTTGATTTTTCAAGTAACACACAACTGAATCATGTATTCGAAAAACGAATCTGGACGTGCCATATATCGAAGAGTATGTTTTCGAGGTCGCTGAATACGAATATGAACTTATTTTCTGGATCTAACCACTCAAAGCTCCTCTGTGCCCCAAAAAAGGGGTAAAAATTTTGAAAAATCGCGAAAAGTCGAGTGATATATCGAATGATATGTTTTCAAAGTCCCTGAGTACGAATATGGTATTATTTTTTGCCCCCAACCCCGCAAAGCTCCCGACTGTCTCAAAAAAGTCCAAAATTTTGAAAATTTCTGAAAAGTTGAGTGACATATCGAATTGTATGTTTTCAAAGTTGCTGAGTACGAATATGAACTGTTTTTCTAGTAACGATTCCTCAAAACCCCCTTACGCTCCCCTAAATAGGATAAAATTTTGAAAAGTTGCCAGAAATCGTGTAATATTATGTCGAAACTCGAATATTATATTTTCAAGATCGTTGATAACAAGACCATGGACTCATTTTCAATATATGTATCACTCATTTTACTCCTTACACTTCCCACCAATTAGTGATGTTAAAATGCGCGCATATTCAATTGTCTGCGCGCAAGGTGAGCATTTGCCCGCAAATTCCACAAATGGGCGTTATTTGCTTCTATTTGTGATTTTCAACATGAAAAGTTGCCCAAAAAACGAAAAAACATGAAAAATAGGGAAATAAAAGCAGGACAATTTCTCATATTTCATTTTAAAGGAAGGAGAGATGTTCAATATTACTAATACGTACAATCGATTTTTTTTCACTACTTACTTTAAAAAACATTTTGATTTTTTTTTCAATTCAAAATTTTAAAATGTTTAGATTTTTTCTCCGAAATTTATCATTACTAGAGTAAAAATTTTTAGAAATTGAAATTTCCAAAATAAGGGAAGAATAAGTGGGAAATTGAAAAATTTTTGATTCAAAATATGAAAATACGAGCCATTTTTTCAAAACTACCTCAATATTTTTCAGAAAGGGGGGGCCCCAAATTTTTGTTTTATGATTAAAAAATAGTAAAAAAGACAAAGCAAGACAACTTCTCGAATTTTATTTGAATGGAAGGGGGAGGGGTTCAATATTATTTTTTCACCACTTCAAAAAGCATTTCGATTTTTTTTTCAAATCAAAATTTTCAGATGCTTTGATATCTCCCCCCCCCTCCTGCCCCTGAAATTTATCATCACTTGGTAGAAAATTTTTAGACATTCATATTTTCAACAAAAAAAAAGAAGAAGACGAAGAAGAAATAATAAATGAAAATAGCAAAAAAATTTAGTCAAGTATAATATGAAAAGACAAGCCATTTTCTCCCAAAAATACTTCAATTTTTTTCAGAAGGAAGTCTCAAAAGTTTTGTTTTATGATTTAAAAATAGAACAAGTGAGTAGGCTACAAATTCGATATATTACTCGACTTATCGCGATTTTTCAAAATTTTGACCCCCTTTTTGGGGCACAGGAGAGCTTCGAGGGGTTGGACCCAAAAAAATAAGTTCATATTCATACTCAGCGACCTCGAAAACATACCATTCGATATATCACTCGACTTTTCGCGATTTTTCAACATTTTTACCCCTTTTTTGGGGCACAGAGGAGCTTTGAGTGGTTAGATCCAGAAAATAAGTTCATATTCGTATTCAGCGACCTCGAAAACATACTCTTCGATATATGGCACGTCCAGATTCGTTTTTCGAATACATGATTCAGTTGTGTGTTACTTGAAAAATCAAGCACCCCCCACCAACCCCCGGGGGGGGAGTTGAAGACCAATCAATGGTGGTTTGATTAGTAGTTGGATGTGTAGACTTTGTGAAAAAAAATTGAGCGAAAACGAATAATATAAAGTGGTAATTTTGATTAATTTACTGGACTTACATTTTTTTGAAACACCTACTCTTTCCACCCCTTTTTTTAGGCAACTCCCTTGAGGGATGGGTATCGAGAGTAGTATCAAATTATCGAGAATTTGAAGGGGAACATTTTTTGTCATGGTAGTTTTTATCGTAAACCTAATATTTACGGAGTAAAACGCAAAAAACGTGAATCGAAACCGGTTTTAGCCCCCTAAAAAATTAGCTCCAGCGGTAGGAGGGTCGGTTTTTTTTGGTAGTTCAGGGGGTCCATCTGAACACATTTCCGAAGAAAAAATTGATGTGCCAATTTTTTCCTTTTCGCCCTCGCTTTTTTACGTTATTTCCCCGCTCTATTATTGAAAACAACAATGTTGAAATTTTCAAATGTTGAAGCTATGAAAAATTGAAAATCAACGTTTCGCATCAGTTGTTTTACTTTTCGAAGTCTCTATCAATTTTTTCAAACCTTTTTCCCTGTCTCTGACTATTCTCGTTACCCAAAATTCAAGTCTCGATGTTTAATTTTTGTCCTTAAGAGAGATTGGAAATTTCTGGAGGAGTTTGAAAGCTCACCGAAGACTCCATCGAGTGACCCAAAAGCAAAAATTATTGTTGTGTGGGGATTGAATGGAAGGAATTATTCATCCAGGTTCACTTTGTGCTGGAAACAGTTTTAAAATCGTTCTCAAAACAGCATTTTTGAATTTTCTTAAATTTTCAAAAATTCATCAAAAATCCAAAAATGAACCTATGCATTTGAAATTTTGATTACGTGGGATTTTTAGGGTATGTTCTTTTGATCTGGCTTGGTTTTGTTAAAAATTGGAGAGAGCCAGTTCAAATGGTTCCCTAGTTGAGTTTACTTTTCAACCGTAGTACGAGTATTTTTCTGTTGAATCTCAAGAGAACTTCGACATATCTAATGAAGTCATCAAAATAATAAATACCTCTCTATTTTCTAGATTCGACCCCTCCAGTACCCTCAATGTACCTCACTCTTTTTCAAAAAATGAACTGCTCCACTCCTCTGCTCCATGAACTTATTTGAAAGCGATATAGTAGACCATAAGTGCGTAAATTTTTTCAGCATTGGTGGATAAATTTAAATATATTATTTACACAGGCTTTTCATTAGCAAAAGCATAATTCACAGCCACAGAACATGACGGCGTGACTGAAAGTTTTCCAACAAAATGCAAACATCACGACGAAGCTAGGAATGAGCCAAGGGTACAAGAGGGTGTAGCTTTAAGGTAAGGCAAGGACATCGTATCGCATGCCGGAGACGAAAACCACATTCGTGAATGTGGTAGCAGGTTGTCTGGCACGCGGTTATGCAAATTATTCGACTGCTGTGTACAAGTCACCGTAGTGCATTTCGGTTTTCAAGTTTAAAATCATTATAAAGTAATAAATTAAGGGTAAAAAAGTCACCGCAACGATGCTAATATGGTCTCGAACACTCTCGAGCCTACAAAACTACACATTTCGAAAAATACACCAGTATGTAAGTAAGTATACCTACGCCTACCATAAGTACATAGAAGAACAATCGTCGAAAGGGATATTTTGACGAAAGACTACGCCTTTTGTATGGCATACACGTACGGTATCGAGCTATGTTTACGTTTAATTCCGGCTTATTTCCAGTATAATATGGTTTGAAATTGGCAACGGGCTTTAAAAAAAAAATCAACGAATCAAGTTCAATAGTCGAGTATATTTCCTTTTGTTTTCTCGCTCGTATATGAGATTTAATATCGCGTTCGCTATATGGATAGATGTGCTTAGTACTTACTATTCTTTTTTTTTCAGTCTGCCTCAACGATATTATATTCAGACGAGGAGACTGTATACTTATATGATACGTAAGAAACTTTTATCGCTGAGGTAAAAGAATTCAAAAGAATAAATAGCATATAAACAACAATATAGCTGTTATTTATTCTGCATTTTGCCTTTTTAACGTAGGTACCTACTGCATAAGAAATGCTGGCGCAAAATAAAACCAGATGATACTGTATTCTCTTTACTTATACATATAATACCTTACTTACAAGGTGCACGTCGCCTGTTTTTTTCTTCTTCTTTTATCTGTGTACGTTTCACTTGCCTGAGAAAATCTTTTGCCTCTTTGAACCGAACAACGAGCTCTTTTTCGTACTAGGTATACTGCTTTTAATGGATCGTTTGGTGTATTACTTACAGATAAAGCGTTTCCTCGCTGCACTCTAACCTTACGAACGTAGGTAGGTAAGTATACACTTATCGAGGATGCGTTGAAAATTCACCCTTTTTAGCTGTCTGCGTACGTTATTCAATAGAATGCCAACTAACTTTCCCTTATATGCCTTTGCCCCCTGATGAAATACCTACGTCTTCGGCTATTGGACGGTTAGAGTTATCAAAAAAAAACCCTGAAATGAAAAATTTTTGGAAGGAATGGAAGGGGTGGTTGGAAACAAAAATTTTGAATAATTTGAAATTTTCAAAAACGATGCTTTATAGAGTTAATTACAAAAAATGTGCATTGTTCTGTTGCAAGATTCGTACTGAAATCAAAAATAAAAAATCCGCACTTTTTTTCTTGTTACCGATTTGTCGTGTGTTTTTTTGATGCTTTTGGAAAATTAAATTTAAAAAGAAGATGGGATATAATTTTTAGAAAATTTTCGATTTTGCCTGAGTGAAGCGAGGACAAAAGCTTTAGAAAGCTTACAATTGTGAGGTAAAAAACATTTTAATATTACATCAACGCCAAAATTCCGCGCTTTTTGGTATTTATGAATGAATTTTTGCAGCTTTTTTCGTTATTTCCTACATAAAAAAATTTTGCGCTGTTTCGTTTCTTGCTAAAAATTGATGAAAATTATCGTTTTTTTTTTTGCGAAAAACTCCAAAAATATGCTTACTTTTTTGCCAATTAATTTCCATTTGGCTGTTTGCCAAAAATTGGAAAAATTCTCGCTCATTTTCAGCAGAATTGATAAAACATCTCGCTCTGTTATCAAAAGTTGTGAAAAATTTTCATAAATTTCCAAATCTCACGTTTTTGCTAAAAATTGCAGGAAAATGTTGCTATTTTGGCAAAAATTACTAAAATTGTCATAGTCTTGCGTTTAGCCAGAAATGACGAAAAAATCGGTATGTATCCAAACTGCCATAAAAATACAGTCTCATCTCTTACCACCTCTTTTTTTAGGCACCCCCCTTGAGGGATGGGTATCGAGAGTAGTATCAAATTATCGAGAATTTGAGGTATCGAGAGTAGTATCAAATTATCGAGAATTTGAAGGGGAACATTTTTTGTCATGGTAGTTTTTATCGTAAACCTAATATTTACGGAGTAAACCCCAAAAAACGTGAATCGCAACCGGTTTTAGCCCCCTAAAAAAATTAGCTCCAGGGGTAGGAGGGTCGGGTTTTTTTTGGTAGTTCAGGGGGTCCATCTGAACACATTCCCGAAGAAAAAATTGATGTGCCAATTTTTTCCTTTTTAAAATTGCTATTTGCCCGGTCTATAAATTACACTTGATATTTTCAAAAATAGGAGCGAAGTGAGGGCAAACGCTTTCGAAAATTAATAATTTTTCAATTTTCAGAAGTAAAACAACATTATTTTTGGTATTAAAAGTTGGTTTTTTACCCTTCACTCCAACTTTGGTCAGAGAAAAGAAAAACAAAATGATCTAGCCCAATCGAAGCGAAGGCGAGAGCTGTGAAAAATTGATAATTTGAAACGGAAAACATCATTCTTGAATTCTCGATGATGCAAAAATCAAGGCGAGGAGAAAAGTTCTCAAAAATTCAAAATTTTTCATTTTTTTCAGGACATAATTATTTTTATTTCGGCGAAAAATAAGGTGTATTTTTTGATATTTTAAAGAGAATGGTCTAAAACCCCCAAAACCAAATTTTCAGCTGCCCAACTTCATATCTCGATATTTGGCGAACGTTTGAAAATTCAAAATTGACTGTTTTTGGTGATTTATTCTTTTTTCAAAAAAGTAAGTACGTCGTACATGATCAGTAAAAATGATCAAAATAAATCCTAAAACTAATATAAATTCCCCAAATCCAAATTTCGCAATTTCCAGCCATTCTGGAGCCTCCAGCGCGATTTTTCAATTACCCCAGAATGTTCAATTTGCTCCAGAAGGCGTGAATATGAAGTTGGGCAGCTAAAAATCAAGTTGTGTGTTATTCTCGATCTGTTCAACGAATTTATCCACATTTGAGCCGGATTCTGGAGGGGACACCTCAAGAGAAGTTTTTTGACCATCTTTTTTCATAATAAAAATATCCAAAAATTAAATGGAGCCCCCAGAAAGGCTAGAAATGGCGAAATTCGCTCTCGTGAGGTTAATTAAAGACGGAATACAGCGATTCGCGCAAATTTTGAAAATTTTTTCACAAACGAGAAATTTTTAATTTTTGAATATTTTCATTTTGAAAAAAAAAACTGATCAAAAAACCACTCTTGAGGTGTCTCCTAGCTCCAAAATCGGCTCAAATATGGATAAATTCGTTAAACCGGTCGAGTACAAGACACAACTCTATTTCAAGCTGCCCAACTTCGTATTCACGCCTATACTGGAGCAAATTGAAAATTCTGGAGAAATTGAAAAACCGCGCTGGAAGCTCCAGAATGGCTGGAAATGACGAAATTCGCCCTCGTGGGGTTAGTTTATGACGAAATACTGCGATTCGCGCAAATTTCAAAAAAAATTCTAGCAAAAGGGAAATTTTTGATTTTTGAATATTTTCATTTTGAAAAAAAGCTGGTCAAAAATCCACTCTTGAGGTGTCCCCTCCAGAATCGGCTCAAATGTGGGTAAATTCGTTAAACAGGTCGACTATAACACACAACTCGATTTTTAGCTGTCCAACTTCATATTCACACGTCTTCTGGAGCAAATTGAAAATTCTGGAGAAATCACCAAAAACTGTCAATTTTGAATTTTCAAACGTTCGCCAAATATCGAGATATGAAGTTGGGCAGCTAAAAATTTGATTATGGGGGTTTTAGACCACGCTCTTTCAAAAAATCGCAGTCCCGTTCAAATCGGAGGCGGACACCGCAAGAGGTTCCGTTGTATAAGTATACCTACTTAATTAAACGAAAAAAAGGTGGTTTATTCTCTAAAGTTGTAAGCCCATAATTTTTTGAACCCTCTCCCCACCTCAAACATCTAAAACAATCGATTTTCGCTTTAAAAAGTCCTCTTTTTGGTCCCAAAATTGCCAAGCAAAAGTCGTTTTTTTTGTTGCCAAATTTGCCCAAGTTAAAAAATGCCATTTCTGAAAAAGTTGATAAAAGTGCTAATTTTTGGAGAAGTTATCAAAAAGTGTGAATTTTCAGGTGAAAAAATGTCAAAAAGCGTCGATTTTTGACAAAATAGTCAAAATGTGTCCATTTTTGACAAAATAGTTAGAAAGTGTCCATTTTTGGCACAATTGTTGAAAAGCGTCAATTTTGATCAAAATTTCCAAAAAGTGTCCATTTCTGGTAACATTGTCAAAAAATTCCAATTTTGGCCAAAATTGTCAAATATTCTCGTTTTTTATCAAAATTATCAAAGTGTCAATTTTTGGTGAGTTGAGGAAAAACAGTAGGTAGGTAATGTGTTTTCGTCGAAATTCTCAGGACGTACTAATTTTTAAAAAAAATAGTCAAATGGTCATAATTTTAGCCAAAATTGTTAGAAAAATATGTGCTTTTTTCGCCAAAACGTCCAAAAATATGCGCTGATTTTTGCCTTGGATCCCTGAAAAGTTCTCTCTTTTTTTCGAAGTTTGCCAAACCACTTCAGTTTCTATTTACATCGTGGAAATCACATATTTTGTCGTTCATTTACCTTCATCTATCGCAGACATTGCCTATATTTTGTTGGGGGAGGGGTTTCTGTCTAATGAGCTTCGACAAATGCTTCAAATGCTTCAAGTAAGTAATGTGAAAAATCAAAAAATATAATGATTTCTATCTCTTACCTTACTATCGAATTCGAGTAGGTACTTGAAATGTTCTGAAGATCCTCCGCAAAGGTATCTAATTATTTCATTCCAACGACGATCACAAAACTATACAAACACAACGATGCGACCACGTTCTTTAAGGAACCCGAATACCGAACTACCGAAGCAATTAGAATATCAAGTTCACATGTAATATTCATTGAAGACTTATGGAGACGTTTTGATTTAGAAATCTAATTCATAGTTAGATAACTGAACACAAAAATGTCATCTTGTACCTTTCAATAAGGTAATAAACTCGCGTAACTACAAACCACCGGCTCTCGAAGCCCCGCTAACACTAGTTGTAATTGTCAAATAGGTAATTCAAAATCCTATACATTTTGTCGTACGTAGATAACGTAGAAGTGACACAATAGTGAACGAAATGGCGTAATCAGATAAGATAAGATAAGATAAGAATACCTTCGAGACAGTTGGACAAGTAGCAAAAAAGAACCAGTCATTTTGCTAATTCCGAGAACAAATAGATTAGATTGTTCTTATTTAATTTAAGCATGAGATGAGGTTTTGCAATTTTGGCAAAAGAACAATATTTTTTGGGAAGTTTGGTCATTTTAACGTTCAGATGATAAGATTGAAAAACAAGAATTTTCACATTCGATTCATTATCATTTGGCTGAAAGTTTCTGCGTCTTTGGAGTTTGGTAGAAATTCGAAAATTCGATTGAGAAATTTAAATTTTGTGCCACGTCCAAAATCAACTGGGTGTGGTGAAATTTCATTTTGAGAGGTCGATGTTCGATATCAGGTCGGGAGCAAGTTTTCATAGAAATATATATTTTTTAAAAATTATTCAAAATAATTTTCCTACTCTGAAAAAATTGAATATCGAAAACAAGAGTACGTAACACATTAAGAGAATATATTTGATTTAAATTGATTATTACGTATCTAAATATAATAAAAAATACATATTTTGATTCTTTATAATACTATGATTTGGAATTAAAAATTAAAAAACTCACTAAAAAATAAAATATTGCACGTGATATTGCACCCTTCAAGTTCAAAAAACAACTCACAAAAATCAAAACAAAAAACAAATAGGTAAAACTGAGAAAAGAAACTAAATAAGTACTTACTTACTAGCTACTTAATAAAGGTAAAATTAAAGCAATTTGTTGATTATAGGAACATTTCTATAAAGAAATAAAGTAAAGATAATAGGTAAGCTATGATTTAGTACAGTAGGTGATGATATTTGCAACAACAGCAACACTTGCGAATCGACGAATCAGAATAATCGCACCCTGTAACATTTTCGATCATAAAAATCAAATAGGTACCTACCTAGGCAAATACTTGAAAAAATAATATAAAAGTACGGTTTAAAAACTTACAAGAACAACACGATAAATTCATTATGCTACCGGAGTAATTACCAATACTACTCAGAGACTTGCGAGATTCATATTTTGGGTAACTGTGGGTGAAATTTGAAGATAATTGCTTAAAAGTTTACGAAACCAATATCGTGAAGATGAATGAATAATTCTATTAACAATATCTACCTGCTATGATGAGTATCGTACTTGTATAATGAACAAATTGAACAATATGGATACCCAGTATAAGAATGGCACACTCTTCGTTGTCTTGATAGGTAAGGTTCGGAGTAGTCATCCTAAAAATACACAAATATGCAATAAGGTTATAGATAATGCTTTATCTGACGTAAATCTATCCTCAAATATGTTCAACTTGAATTACCGGTGATATCGATCGATACAGAGTGTCCATATTCTTCTTATGAGACTCGATTTCAAGCTCAAACGTAGCGTTCACCTTCGGCGAAATAATACCCTGGAAATTATATTTTTTTAATACATATAATATGATCATATGAAGAGACTCGACTCATTATTGTGTAGATTGAGGAACATACTGGAAAATACTCCGTTCTACGCATCAGCATATCGGTCTTGCAGGACACAGATACTCCTTCAGGACCAATAACAAACGAGTCGAATAGATTGCCTAAATGTTGACTGAATTTGGCTAAAACAACGCCCATTTTTGAATCGAATCGAATCCATTGTATCAACTCTATTTGCACTTCTTCGGTATCTAATAAATCTGCGATCGATTCCACTCCACCAACGACTACCTGAAAGATAAATAAGTAGGTATATTGAGAAGGCATTGATCATCATCACGAATCTCTCGATTTTGATTGTACTAACTTTTTGGAATGATAACTTTTCAACAAAAGGAATTGGAAACTTGGGATACACTCCTTTGGTCTTCTTGACCTGCTGTAGTGCTTGCACTTTGAGTATAACTTCACCTTTAGGACACAGCCAAACACCGGGACACGTTACCTTCGAAAAGTAATCATCGATATAAGCAAGACAAAAAATTACGTGCAAGATACTTCTACATTCAATTTGATGTAATCTTACCGTACTTATTCTGATATTCAGACATAACAGGTACATAATTATTGCTAAGATATAAAAAACCAATCGAATTTATCCATTATGATTTCGTGTGATTTGAGAATTAACTCGTGTTTCAAGGTTAATACATTTCGGTTCAATATTACGTTGGCAAGATGTTTAATAAAACACAAGAAACTAATTTACTTCGGTTGCTATCATAAGAAATTGTAATCACATTCCATTCTTCCTTAGTTCCCCTCTACGCCTGTGTTGTTTATTTACCTTTCTCTATCACCGTTTTCACTTTCAGTAGTACTGCTGTAGTACTTTTCGTGTTCAATGAAGCGCTAATATCAACGTTTGCCATCAGAAATATGAATTTCTAGATCAGAAAACTCGCAGGATCCTGATGCAGTTGTAAATAATACACGAACGCATTAAATAGAACTTATATTGAACCAAAAATCACAGTACTAATATCACTATAATTCGTCATCGTAATAATTTACGTGGCATACGCAGGCGTCTTTCTGCGCATCTAAATAATATTTACAACCGGCACCAACTACAGCCATGTAGAAAGCTTTCGCTACGCTTTTGCAGCCTAAAAACGGGTACAATCTGGTATTAGTTTCATCGTCAAATGAACTCGATGAAATCTTCGATAAAACGTACCTTTATTCAGAGGTTCACTATCCATAATTTGCTTCACAGATGAACAAATACCATATAAGCATTTCTTGAACTTTTCATCACATTTATCCTTATCTTTGCCACAAGTACCGTAACAAATATCATGATCGTCGCAACATTTCTCTAATTTATACGTAGGAACATAGCTAGGAATCTGAAAACCGAATTCAAATGTTAGCTGAGCTGCTAAATTACCACCGGAGATGAGTAATTGCACGAACCTGAAAACCTGCGACTCCACATCCATTGCCAATCGGATCGTGATAAATGTTGGGTCTCGGTTTAACCCCTGAAATTGTCGAAACACCGGATTAGTTCTCATGTATAAAGGCTACTGATAAGAATAATATCGTAAAGAAGTACTCACCATTGGGACATTTGAACTCGCAGTCTTCTTCTACAGATGCACTGAGCACTTCTCCGAAATGGCCAAGTAGTCTGGTGAATTGAGAAGCGAAATACCTCAAAGAATCGAAAATATCATTTGAACCGCCGGAGTCTGGATCAGAACCATTCACCGAAGGGCAAAGAAAACAGAATAGAACAATATAAATCACTACTTGAAACAATCGCAGTTGCATTTTTATACAATTTGGCACCAATTGACATGATAAATAGTTGATTTTTACATTCGAAACATTTTCAAATTACGTAAAACTTCTAAAATGATGAAATTTTTCAAGTTTTTTCAAAAAAATAATTTGAAAAAGATGCATAGATCTTCAAAAAAAGTAAATAGCATAGATTCATCATGAAAAAAATTAATTTTTTTGGCTTTCGTATTCGAAAAAATGTGAATTTTAAGCAGCATTGATTCTCTATCTATGGTGTTTTTCGGATCTATGGAAAAATAAAGTAATCATCCGCGGTGAATTATTCGGTTCTAATTTTTATCAACGGAAAAACAATTTTCGTTGGCGCTTTTTTAGATTTTTCGTTTTATTAAAGAATTTTTCTTGATTTTAATATTAAAATGTGGTCGAATATAATAATTTAAATATATCTTCATGACCCGAACTATGAAACGTAAGTACATTCTTCTTCTCTACGTCTGTATCGAATCACTTCGGTCATAAAAACACCATCGTTTTAATCATCACTATTCTACCAACGTTCTTGTTCTTCAGTTTGCAGAAAATGAATAGAATCTTGGGTACATTCGCCGAATTCCGGACGGAAGACTACCTTCCGGAAGGCTGGGTCAAGAAAGTCTGGCTAGATAATGGATTTGCTCGGTATATAGCTTTCCCATCGGAATACGAAGTCGTCTTGGAAGAAATATCAATCGACGCACTCCTAAAGGATTTCCACGATTCACTGAGGAACTGGTTCTTGGAATCAGGTACATCTCTGGAAGCAGTAGTCAGCGAATACTGCGGCGATCGAAGTGAATTAGAAAACGATCTTAGTTGGCAAACGTTGATAGACGAAGGATTGAATTTCAAAGCACTGATATCGATCTTAGGAACACTAATACTCCGGTTCCAAGAAGAAGCCACCAATTCTCAATATTTCGTCGAAGCTTTACACGCTATTCGTTTATATTCGCTGCTAATAGCTATACCAGGCAGTCACCTATGTCAAATATTCAACGCTACTTTATACTCGTTCGTCATGGCGGTGATGAGAATCGCCTTAGAACAAGTCGATGCTGGTTGCAGCGCCACCAGACCGGGCAAACGTAAGAATAACGACGATGCAGATAACGAGGATAACGAAGGGGCGAAATTAACCTGTAATAAACACGAGGTGCTTTCATTAATCAACGATTTCCTCGATAATTCGACGCTGATCGTAGAAAACAGGAAATTCAGAATGGACGAGTCGTCTTTAAACCTCACAGTGCAAATATTAGTAATGGCCACTAAACTGGAAAAAGTCAACGGTGCTTTGCTCATTTACAACTTGAACCAATACAAACGCGAATCAGCTTCGTGTGTGGCTTATAAAAGTTTCCTGATATTGCTCAGGATGGCTAAAATGATGCACAACGATGTGAAAAAATCAGTCAAGTCGATTCTGGCAGAACTAATGCCCATATTTTTACTAACCGAGTCACGTTCGACGAATATTGGCGCCAAAGAAGGAGTCGTGATTCGAGCCAACTACACGTGTTTTTTGAAATTACTGCTCAACGATCTTGGAGACATAGCTCACGATTCGGTGAATATTTTAATCCAAAGGATCTGCGTTTCTGTACCAGATCGCGCCGAGATGCGAGTCAAAGCGACAGCTACAGCTTTAGATATCATTAAAATATCACCTCCGGCGCTGCAAGCTAGACAAATATACTCGATAATATTTATATCTCACATGTCCGAAAACAAACCACGTCTGTTGACGTTGGAAATGATCTATCAGCTGTTACTAGATGAAACGATATGCTGCCGGATCCTGTCTGAGGATTATGCGGCTATCGTCAACGAATCTTTCTTATTGGCTATTGTGTTTTATCGATGTCAAGATACATCTACGAATATTCGAACGAAAGCTTTATCGTATTTAGATCAATTCACCAATCTGCAAAAGAATTGCAAAGTTAAGAAATTAATGGATAGAATATTCATCGATCCTTATAACGGTGTCAGTGATCCAAATACTGTAGATGGATACAAGAAGGAAATTTTCGATACTCAACAGTTTCTGGCGAATCAAGGTGATTTCGACGACCCTACGCTGGATCCTCTTCCTGGCGCTAGAATCATTTTACAGATGCTGGTTCAGTTCTCTCACGAAGATAAAGTTTTCATTAAGAAATGTGCCATTCAATTGCTCTCCAGGATTATGCAATGTAATAGATTATGGGTCAAAAGAGAGTATTTGGAGGTAATAAGGATAATAGTGAATCTAGAACGTGATAAAATGCATTTTTTTTTTTTTACTAATATGATTCATTTTACAGGTATTTTTAGTAGGATGTGATGATTCTTCGGTTTTGGTACGAAGAACGATGTGTCAAATAATCACAGATTTAATCGTAATGTATCCCGATCATACTGAAGTGATCACCTGCTGGGTTGAGGGTGTTTGTCCTTTAATAGCCGATGAAGAAGTTAAAGCTCAAGAGAAAGTGGTCGAAGTAAGTTGAGAAAAAATTGCCACAAAGCTCAAATTACCAACGAAATTAATCCTGTATTTTTTTCCAGCATTATAGCAAAGTGATCCTGAACAATATAATGCTTTATGAACACACCACCTCTATAGTATCCAGATTACCGTGGTTGATTATGAAAGAAATCTTGAAACAGAACAAACGATGCTATTTACACTTCGCTGTGTCTAAATGGGTCCAAAATAATTCAGTAAAGTGAGTTGGAATTTATATTTCTACGAAAAGATCAAATCAACTGGCTAATTCGACTGTTTGATTCCAGGAATAAAACGATCCAGGTGATTTATTCGCATCTGGAGACAGAAAACAATGATCCAGCTTGGTGTCTAATACTTTCATTTTCTCAATTAATGAATTTACCCAGCAACGAATTGATTTTCAAACAATACGAACGAATTAAACAAAACTGGGTGAGGTTCCCTGTTTCCAAAAATCTTAGATTAATTCTTTTGGTGGATTTAATGTTTTAATTTCCCCCAACAGGATGCTCTGCCCTACAGTCAACTTGTGGTGGAAACTTTGTATCACGTTTGTACCAGAATGCCTCAAAATATCAAAGATAATTTACTCCGTCAAATGGAAACTGATCTAATGGAGTGTCGAATCCCTTTGAAGTTAATAGGACGATGTCGAGATATATGCGAACGTTTAATCACCGACGCTTCTGATAAGAAAACTGCTCATTTATCCGTGAAAGAATGGTCCACACCGAAGATAATGGTGACTGATGATGAAATTGCCTAGCTAAATTATTACGAGTTAATTAATACCTAAATTTCTGAATCAATCGTCGAATTATTATAATTACGATGGTGTTTGTTTTTGCAGAATTGTTTGAATTATATAGAAAGTCAAATCAGTCAAGATTCTCCTATCGATGTCGTCGACGAAACGAAATTAATGAATTATGTGTTCTTGCTCGGCGAATTGGCTCAGCCTGATCCTAAACATGTGCCTAAATCGTTTATTAAATTATTATTGAATGTTTTAATAGCGCCAAAAAATAGATCAGGTGATTAATCCTCGTAATAATATTTTCATCTACCACTGTAGGATTTTTAATATCTTGATTTTGATTTTACAGGCGGTTTCTGGAGAGGTCGTGTGACTACGTCGATGAAAGCGGTCACCATTTTAACCCTGGTCAAACTCAGTTTACAAAAAGAGGAAACCGCTAGCTCGATTATGCCAATTTTTCGAGAAATTCTCTCCTCCAATGCGGTCTCTCCCAGCATACAAGTGAACGCCATCATCGGAATGTGTGACTTATGTTCAAGGTACCCTTTTTCTACTCCATTGGAAACGTCATAATATTCTATTCTCTGTACCGAAATTTTTAAAATGATTATTTTTCAGGTATACGACCTTAGTCGAGAGATATTTCACGTGTATCTGCGGATGTTTTAATTCGCAACACGAGTGTGTTCGTAAAACAGCTCTGGTTTCGTTGATGAAACGTATTCGTGAAGAGTACGTGAAACTCAGACCGTTCATTTTATTCCCCATGTTGACCATGATTCTGGATAAATCAGTCGAAGTTCGCAGAACGGTAGCCACTTTTATAGAAATCGATTTGAGGAAAAAGGGCAGTACATTGGAGACGTTTTATACCGGATTGTTTTTCTTTTTGAATAACTGTAAAGTACGTATTTTTTGGTCCTCTTTATGTGAGAATGTCTTGTGAGATGTTTCGAGTGTTTTATTTTTTTGTTCTGTGTAGAATCACTCGACCACTGTGAAAATATCGGATGAAATAAGGACCATGTTTTCGTATACGAATAATCCCAAGACTCGAGAGTACATTTATACTTATGTTCTGGATAAACTAGCGGATACTGCGAGACGTGTGTCTATTTGCAAAAAGATCATCGGAGATATTATGGGTTAGTTTCGTTGTGTGAGATGTTCCAGTTTTAGTTTTGTTGCTATTTTGTAAATTGTCTAAATTAATGTTGACTACGAGTACTTGAAGAGAAATTCAAAACCAGACACTAGAAAAATTAAAAATCTCGCTTTTTATAATTGGTGAATTTTTCCTTGGAGCGGGGAGAGAGTATTCAAAAAGACACAAAAAATTTTTGATTTAAATCAACCTAATTCGAAAAATACCCCATGAGCTGGAATTTTCGGTGTTGGAATTTTTTTCTAATTTTTCATGAATTTTTGAAAGTCAGATGTGACCCAAAAAGGTGAAAAAATTATAATGTTACCAAATGAAGTCAGAAAAGTGAAATTTTGTGAGTATCTTACTTCTGGGCTCCCAAATCGTTCAGAAACAGTCTTGAGCGATCTTGAACAGTTCTGGAGCTTCCAGCACATTTTTGAAAATTACGATTTTTACAAAATTGTATCGCATTCAAGCTATAAAATCTGAAATTGTACATATATATTCTACTTATGATGTCTAAGATCAATTGACAGCAGTTTCAAGCCGTTTTGAGAACCTCTGGAGCCTCCAGCAAATTTTTGGAAATGTCAATTTCTAGAAAAAATTTTCTAAATTGAAGTTGAAAAATTGAAATTTGATAAAGATTTCTTTTTTGAACTCCTAAATTGATTGGAAGCAGTTTCGAGTAATTTTGGGCAGTTCTGAAGCCTCCAGCAAATTTATGGAAATTACAATTTCTACAAAATTTCATCTTATTCAAGTTGGAGCGCTAAAATTTGATATGTACTCTATTTTTGACCTCTCAAATCAATTTACAGCAGTTTAAAGCCGTTTTGAGCGCCTCTGGAGCTTCCAGCAAATTTTTGAAAATGACAATTTCTACAAAATTTTATTAAGTTCAAGTTGGAAACTGGCAATTCAATATAAATTTTCATTTTTCACTTCCTACATTGATTGAAAGCAATTTCGAGCAATTTTGAGCAGTTCTGGAGCCTCCAGTAAATTTTTGGGAATTACAATAGTTCTACAAAATTTTATCCTGTTCAAGTTAGAGAGCTGAAATTTGGTATTTGTGTTGTATTTTTAACCTCCAAAATCGATTGGAAGAAGTTTTGAGTCGTTTTTAGCGATCCTGGAGCCTCCAGCAATTTTTTAAAAATGACAATTTCTGTAGAATTTTACTTAATTGAAGTTATAATTCTGAAATACGTTATAGATTTTATTTTTGACTTCTTGTCAAATTGATTGGAAGCAGTTTTAAGCCATTTTGAGCGCCTCTGGAGCCTCCAGAAAATTTTTGGAAATGACAATTTCTACATAATTTTACTAAATTTAAGTTAGAAACTTTCAATTCAATATAAATTTTTATTTTTCACTTCCTACATTGATTGAAAGTAATTTTGAACAATTTCGAGCAGTTCTGGAGTCTCCAGTAAATTTTTGGAAATTACAATTTCTACAAAATTTCATCCTTTTCAAGTTCGAGAGCTGAAATTTGATATTTGTGTTCTATTTTTGACCTCCCAAATCGATTGGAAAAAATTTTGAATCGTTTTTAGCGATTCTGGAGCCTCCAGCAAATCTTTTAAAATGACAATTTCTGCAGAATTTTACTTAATTGAAGTTATAATTCCGAAATTCGATAAAGATTTTATTTTTGACTTCTTGTCAACTTGATTGGAAGCAGTTTTGAGTCATTTTTAGCGTTTCTGGAGCCTCCAGCAAATTTTTTAAAATTGCAGTTTCCACAAAATCTCATCCAATTTAAATTGGGAAGCTAAAATTTGCTGCATGTCCTTATTTTGATTAACCAGATCGATTGGATGCAGGTTTGAGTCATTTTTAGCAATTCTGGAGCCTCCAGCAAATTTTTAAAAATTGAAATTTTCACAAAATTGTGCATTACTCAAGTTAAGAAAAGCTAAAACTTGGTGTGTATCATATTGTTATCCCCGCTGATCGATTTGAATTGGTTTCTGGTAGTTATGGAGCCTCCAGCTGTATTTTAAAACCATAGTTTTCCATTAAAGGCCCTGAAATTTGTCCAAAAAGGGCTCGAGAAACATAATTTTTCCAAAATCATATTCTGTCATTTCATAATCATACCTACCTATTTTAATTTTTGGTTTTGAAATCGCTGGAGAAAACTGATTCTCTGATAATGTCGCTGGAGGTACCAGAACAACTCAAAACCGCTTCCAATCGATCTGTAAGGTTAAAAATGTGACGCATACGAAATTTCAACAATCTATAACCTTAATTGGCTAAAAAAATTTGGAAGTTGCAATTTTTTTAATTTTTTTGGAAACTTCAGAACTGCTCAAAATGGTTTGAAAATGCATCTAATCGATTGTTGATGTCAAACATGTGATACAATCCTAAATTTTAGCTTTTTAGATTAATTGGGTGAAATTTTGAAGATGTGAGTTTTTCAACCAAAAACTTCCTAAAAATCATGTTCTCAAATTTTCATATCGGAATATTATTCAAGAAAAAATCAGATGATGAGTTTCGATCCCCAAAACACTCAAAAATATGATGCTAAAAAGCTCTTTAAAAATTGCAATGACACTAGTATGAGAGGACACCTGTAAATCTTTACGTTATGTTTTGCAACTTCTGGAGTCTAACCTATCATATGTATTATTTTTACAGCATCGATAGCAGATGAAAATTTAAAACTGGACGAAAAAACTGAAGCAATTTTGAGCGACGCTTTCACCATATTGATCGATAACGAGAAAAAATTAGCCAATGCTATATCCAAAAAGAAGGGCAATACCGAAGAAGAAGAAGAAATCGAAGAAACTGAAACCAGTCAGGCTAAGAAAGGTGCAGCTGTTCATGTCACCGAAGTACGTGCACCTTATTATTTAAAAAAAAAAACCAAACAAACAATAAGCTCAATACTTGAGCTATACCTGAAGAAATTCGCTGCTCATTTCGCATCATTCATATTTTTCCATCATTATAATTCGATATTGTTTTTACAGGCCATGCGAATGAACGAAATCGCCGAAATGATGCCGATTCTATTCAAGTTGAAAGTACGCTTAAAACGTCATAAAAGCTCATGCTACAAAGATCTCATCTTATTCATGTGCGAACTGTTGCGAAACTACAAAGAAGAGGTACATAACTTTACAAACAACCCGAAAATTTTCAATTAATTTTTCTCAACTGTATTTTAATTCTCTCTCTTTATCTCTTTCTCCAGACTTCCAATCTTCTAACCGGCGACATGGAACTAAAAGCCGAAGTCGACTACCAGCTCAAAAAAATGGAACACGAACTCGAAGAGCAACGTAGAGCCGAACGAGCTGCAGAAAACCCAGATAACGAAGATACACCCCCACCAGCCCCCGTCATCAGTCAAGCTACTCTGATGGAAATCAGGAAACAATTGATCGATTTACACGTTCATTTACCCAGATGTGACGATTTAGTCCCCGGCCTGGTACCAACTCCGGCCCAGTTGCCTCCTCCTCAAGATCAGCAACAAGAACCTGCTGATGAAAATGCTGCCAACGGTGAGGAGGAGGACGACGACGATGAAGAAGACAAAACGTCACAAGATGAACACCACGAACCCGAACAGGAGGATGGGGACGAGCAGATGGATGTAACTGAGCCTCTAGCCGATGATGAAACCGAGCTAGAGAATAGTATGCCTATTGGAGGCGATACAGAAACTGAAACCGAAGAAGATAACGACGGTAACGAAGAATCCACCGATTCGGAAAGCGATTAATACTTAATTTTATTTATATATTTTTAATGATTGGACAATCGAGTTTAAATGTTTAAGTGTTCTCTTTTTATTTTTTATTTTAAATATCTGTGAATTTTATCATTTTTTTCAATGATATGTGTTGTAATGAATTTTCATACTTTAATATTTTAATGTCAAATACCCATCGAATGTGACGCCATTTTGTAATACCTTGTTTAAATATGTAGAATAAATAATGAGTATTGACGAGTCCCATTCGCATCTAAAATTTTACAGTAACAACGTAGTATACTTCTTGTCTAGAAAAATCTCGTTTCTTTCAAAAAAGAATAACCTATCAACTCGTTCCATTCTATTCATTTTTCTTTCATTATCTAGTTAGTTTTTATCTAATTTTCTACAATAGTTAACGCCTCAAAATCTGCGCTAAGAATTACCTATCCACAATTGAAACGTGTAGGTAGGTACCTATCGTCTCAGAACTTATTTTATAAATTACTTGGGAAAGTTTCATCGAATGACGTGATGAAAATTCAACAAATAGTTTTATTACTCATTGAATTTCTTGAAAAATATTTGTACTGAAGTAATTTTTCTTCGATTGATGATGATGGTTTGCTTTTTCTATGACAAAATTTAGAGTACCGTACATTAAGTTTGGTTCATTAAAAAATTGTTATTTTAATTTTTGAGTTTTACAGAAGTTTCAAACAGAGATTTTTTTAGTTTAGAGATAAGAATTTTGACCCCAGCAGTCAGCACAACGAGGGCAACATTTTCCAAAAATTCGGGTTTCGAAAGGTAGATAAAATAAAAAAACAATGTTTGAAAAAATTTGTTTATTTCTCTTGATCCAAAATTTTAGAATTTGAATGATGAGCTTTTAAAAATTTGAATTTTGAAAATAAAAAGTAAACAGATCCGAGTAAAGCGAGGGCAGAACTATCAAACTCAATTTTTCCACCAAAAAAGTAATTTTGTAATTAAAAAAGCCCCAAGAAGTCACCAAAAAGCAATTGAAAAGTAGCCAAAAAAGTGACAAAAAAAACATTTTAATACAGAAAAAAATCACAAAAAAAGAGAATAAGTATAGGTATGTAAGTAGTATGTAACTATTACGAATTGAAATGTATTTCATTTTGAAAAGGTATAGATAACTATTTCGAAACTTTTTGATGAAAAATCGAGACTTTTTGACAATTTTTCGGCAGCGAAGTACCAATAAGCATTTTGGCAATTTCTGACGAAGAAGGCAATTCTTGGAAAAATAAAACGAGACATTTGGACACTTTTTTTTAAAAAAAAGTGAAAATTCAACATTTTCCAACAATTTTTGGCAAACAGCAGGATTTTGACAATTTTAGAAAAAAGAAATATTTTGTGAGAATTATTTTGTAAAAAGAGATTTTTTGGATTTTTTTTTCACATTGTAGGCAATTTTAAGAAAAAAGTCGAGACTTTTCAACTGCGAAAAAGCTAGAATTTCAACAAAAAATATTTTTGAACAATTTTTGAAAAAAAATTAAACTTTTTAGAATTTTTTGCAAAAAACCAAGAATTTTGACAACTTCAAGGAAGAAGCAATACTGATTAGAGTGATTACCTACTGTTAGGGAAAACTGAAAAGCACGAATTTTTGGCAACCATTGGCCAATCTTCGTTCAAAATGCGAGAATTTTTGTTCATAGACATTTTTTAAGGCAAAAAGTCGGGATTTTTAAGTGATTTTTAGGAAGGGAAATGGATACTTCTTGATTTTTTTTTTGTGGTGAACATGTAATAATTTTTGGCAAGAAACGAGGCTATTTTGAAATTTTGACAAAAAGTGAGATTTTTAGCTATTTTTGGCTTTTGGCGGGAAGGAAGACTTTGAATATTTTGCATTTTTGTAGCTATAGTTGAAAAACAATTATAAATAGGTCGAAACGTTCGCAAATTATTCACTTAGGTAGGTACTGATAATTATTATTAGCATTTTTTTTCTCTTCAAGATTTGAAATTTTTGAAAGTTTTTAAAAAGTAACTTTAGTAGTATAACTAAAACTTTGGAAAAAGTAACAAAAAATGACCAAGTACGAGCCCTGAGCGAGGGCAAAAGCGAAAAGCATGTTTCATATCAGGTGAAAATTGCATTTTTTGGCTAAGCACTTCTTAAAAAATGTGAACGTGATAAATTTTTTCAAAATTCAATTTAAAAAAAAGAACTCAGAAGCCAAAACGAAGCGAATGCAAAAGCTTTCAAAAATTCCTATTTTGATAGATAAAAAAAGAATATTTTTTATGAGGTCATTCCATGCCAACTCAACCAACGTTTTTGATTAATTTGGTCTCAGCCCCCTCAGGGGGATGGGTGGGGGGGGGCTTCCATTATTATCACATTGTCTCGAGCTACTCAATTTCAGCAGCCCATTCCTCCGAAACTATGATACTTTGATCAAAACTGATTTCACAGTTCGAAAGGGCACTGCATTTAGAACTTTTCAAGCATTTTTAAGTTTTCAAAAGTTGAAAGTTGAACTTTCAAATTGAAAGTTCAAATTTCAAAATGACGCTGTAAGTGGGAGCTACCATTCAAAATTTTGAAAAAATGTCCATAGATGTACCTTTTGATGCTTTTTCGAAATATTCAAGTTTCGAGATGGGATCTCTCAACAATAGAAAGGGAGCACCCCCACCCCCAATTTTGGGCGAAACTTTCGAAAGAAAATCTGGGGCATGTGATATATCAAATTCTATGTTTTTGGTGGCGCTGAACATGAATATGACGTCAGATTTTTGATAGGACCCCATCCACGGCCCCCAGCACCTCCCTACAGGGGGTAAAAGTTCAAAAAAGTGTTTTGTTCGTGTGACACATGGAATAGTATGTTTTTAGTGACGCTGAACACGAATATGACGTCAGATTTTTGATTGGACCCTATCCACGGCTCCAACAATTTTTTTTTTGACTTTTACTCATTGGGGGAGGTTCTGGGGGCCATGGGTGAAGTCAATTCGAAAAACTAAGGCAATATTCGTGTTCAGCGATATCGAAAACATACTATTTCATGTGTCACACGAATGTAACAATTTTTTGGGGGTCACTCCCTTTGGGGAGGTGCTGGGGTCCGTGGACGGGTCCAATCAAAAATCTGACGTCATATTCGTGTTCAGCGTCACCAAAAACATACTATTCCATGTGTCACACGAACAAAACACTTTTTTGAACTTTTACCCCTCTTTGGGAAAGTGCTGGGGACCACGGATGGGGTCCTATCAAAAATCTGACATCATATTCGTGTTCAGCGTCACCAAAAACATAGAATTCGATATATCACATGCCCCAGATTTTCTTTCAAAAGTTTTGCCCAAAGTTGGGGGTGGGGTGCACTCCTCCCATTGAGAGATCCCATCTCAAAACTTGAATATTTCAAAAAAGCATCAAAAGGTACATCTATGGAAATTTTTTCAAAATTTTAAATGGTCCCCACTTACAGCACCATTTGGAAATTTGAACTTTCCATTTGAAAGTTCAACTTTCAACTTTTGAAAATTTCAAAATGCTTAAAAAGTTCTAAATGCAATGCCCTTTCAAACTGTGAAATCAGTTTTGATCAAAGTATCATAGTTCTGGAGGAATGGGCTGCTGAAGTTGAGTAGCTCGAGACAATGTGAAAATAATGGAAGCCCCCCCCACCCGGCCCCTGAGGTGGCTGGGACCAAACTAATTGCGGGGTTCTTACTTACTGGGTGGGTATATATTGTAAAAAAAATTGAGCCAAATCGAAAGACATGACTCAAAAACGTTGGTTGAGTTGACATGGAATGACCCAAAAAGCATTCAACATTTTTTTTCTTTTTTCAAAAACTTACGTTTTTTGCCATAAAAGTTGATTTTTTTGGCAAGCTGTGCATCCTACAAAAAAAATGGTAGGTAATTATTTTCGTTTTTATGAATCTTGATTAGGTATAAATTTCTACAGATTTTTCATTTTATTTTTACTTTATAGTTTCAAGTTAAACTAAAAATTGAAGTGATTTCAATTTTAATATATTTAGTGCAATGGAAAATTCGATGGATTATTCAAAATATTATCGTTCTGGATCAAAATGTATTATAAATTCATGTTCTAATTTAAAAAACCAAGAATAAGAAAAAAAAAAGGTTTTCATAGCAGTTGATGGTACATAGTACGTACATAAAAAATTTAGAAAAACGATTAAAAGTCCATTCTATAAAAATACTCGAATGAAAAAGTGGTAATTTCTGTAAGTAGGTAATGTTGAATGACTGAGAATTGTAGGATCTTTGTGGTCTGAATACGAAGGTTTAGGTCATTTAGATTTTTTATTCAACGAATTTCATATACCTAGAAGAAAATAATAAAATATTATTTACTATTAAAAATCATCCCAATGTTGGTGAGCTTGATTTACTAAGCAGAAGTCTACTTTGGGTCAAAGTTCAACTGCTCATGTACATACGAGCAGTTTCAGATGATAATAAGCTGCAATTCATTAGTATTTTTAAATAAAAATATTACGTATTTACTTCGTTGATTATTGTTGAAATGATTTCGTTGTAAAATGACCGAAAGATATCCCAGTTTATCCTTTACGGATAAAAACACCAAATTTTTAGAATAGGTTATCAGATTAAAATAATATGATGTAAAAAAAAATGCATACCAGAATCAGGTGATATATTTATACTTAATACAATGAGAAATGCGTGTATTCCCGCGCATGCTTGATGCACAATATAATAATCAATATTAGCATACAATTAACAGAGAAAAATCAAAAGGAATGAAGAGGAAAAAGAAAAAAAGAAAAGAAATTATATATATAAGAATATAAACAACACTCACACACAGAATAAAGCTAGTACAATATCTTCTATATTCAATACACGCAAACTGAACTGAAATCTTAGTTTCGAAACGATACCATAATCTTACTACTAATCGGCGACCGAAAGAAGGACGAGTTAATTAAGCTCTTTCACCACGAATACGACGAGCTAATTGGATATCTTTGGGCATAATAGTAACACGTTTGGCGTGAATGGCGCACAAGTTAGTATCTTCGAATAAACCGACCAAATAGGCTTCGCTGGCTTCCTGTAGGGCACCGATTGCCGCGCTCTGGAAACGTAAATCTGTCTTGAAATCTTGGGCGATTTCACGCACCAACCGTTGGAAGGGTAATTTACGGATCAGCAATTCGGTGGATTTCTGGTACCGACGGATTTCTCGAAGGGCTACGGTACCGGGACGATAACGATGCGGTTTCTTCACACCTCCGGTCGATGGGGCGCTTTTACGAGCTGCTTTGGTCGCCAACTGTTTACGAGGAGCTTTACCTCCGGTCGATTTACGGGCTGTTTGCTTAGTACGAGCCATTTTCTGTAAAATGAGGCAGAAATTCGGTTAGAGAACGTGACGATGAGGGGTGGTAGGGGGGTATTTATCGTCTAACTAACGTTCTATTTATAGGCCAGTGAATCCAAAGTGCCACATATGCAGGATCGATCAGCCTGAATCATATGGTGACGATTTCAGATAATCATCTAGTGGGAATGTTGCACAATACGCCCTAATAATACCCTCCAGATGGTCTTTGGAATGTTACGTAATTAGCCCAAAAATTCCGCTGGAAAAATTACTTCGAGAAATAGTCATACTCGTGATAATACGAAATAAATCCTCAAAAATTCAGACCCCAAAATAAATTCAATCTTAGGACGAAAATTATTTCGAAAAAATTGAAACACGAAAAACACGCAGAAAGTTGAATAAAGCAAGCTTTTTCAATGCAACATTCCCACCAAAACAATGGCGTAATCAGCCTAACGAAATATCCCTTAAATTTACTCTAATTCAGATATCCAATACTTGAAACTTATATAGAAACGTGTACTTACTTAGATAATTGAAGAATAAATTAAATTCACGACAAATTAATCAAAATAAATTGAAAATTCTTTGGAAAAAAAATTCCAGAAACACTTCTAGACCAAATTAATAACAAAACAAACACAAACTGAAACACTACTACGCAATAAACGTTCACAATGAGCAATCGCCAGTTAGAATCGAATTTGAAAGTGAAATCCACCAATCAGAGCACGTGTTTTGGGCCTAGCACAGAAAAACACTTTTGGTGAGGGAAACACAATCGGTTGCGCGCGCAACTTCATGGATTAGAAAAGCTCAATTCGTCTATTTTGCATTTTTAGGTGGATTTTATTGATGAGGAGGTGCAAACTTTTATTTTCATGATTTTTCGAGATTTTTCGAAATCGATTATTTTGAGTTCGAGAAAGGATTTTTGATTAAATTTTTGGTTATTTATGAGATGAATCGATTCCTTATCGAACCTGAAATATAAAAAACCTCACACAAATCGATTCAATGAACTGATTCAGAATTAATTACTGCTCTATTTCCAAGCCATTTCCGAAGCTTCTCAAAGTTCTTATGAAAATACTCTCCTCACGACGAATGAAGTAAAACGAAATTGAAATTTTAGTCGTTCATTCGCTTCATTAAAATATTTAAAGACCGTTAAAAAACGAACCTTTTCCGTTAATTTCAAATTCGATATCCCTTAAATAATTCAAATCTCTCAATATGAATAATAAAAGACAGGAAAAATCAATCGACAGGTCATTTTGAAAATGAACATTTATTTTTAACGAGTAATAACAATCGTAATCAGCAAAACGAATTTAACGTTAAATTTAGACTGGTGTGTTTTCTACATAACTCTACCTTGTAAAAGATAAGCGTATCACTAAACACTTTTCGAATTAGTTTTAAAAAAAAAAATCAAAGCTATGGCCAACTTCCGACTAAACAGATAAGAGAACTAGACGATAACATCCATCACTATGTGTATAACTTTATCAAACACGTGTTTACGTTCCGAAAAGGAATAATGTAGATGTACATGAACATGACACATCGTAAACCTAAGTAAATACTACGAAAAATGCAACGATAAAAATACCCTTTCGTCGACAATACTCTGTATACTGTACATTAAAGGGTTCCCTCTCTTACACGTTTAAAACATTGAAAAAAATATACACTAAAAGCGATACCTATCAATCATTTTTGAAAGGCATCTCAAATGCTTAAAAATTTCATAATTTACAAGTACAACAATGTAGTATGTATATAAAGAGCAAGTACGTGTAATTCTCACGAACTACCGCGATAATTATTAATCACAACGAATAAAAATCTGTGCGAACACACGATGCATGATGAGTTTTACAACGAAAAAATTTTTTCAATCTTCGAAAAACAAAAAAAACTCCCTAGGACAGTGTTAATGCCACAAAAAAAAAGACATAGTATGTTATAAAGTACTAAAAAGCGTCGACAGCTTAGCGAATCACTCCAACGGTAATGTTTCGCTGTGCATTCTGGTTTCTTTCATTTTATCCAACGATAATTCTAAATCTTGCATTGTGATCCTGCGAGGTGATCTTTCTTCTCCTTGATCAGATGTACCAGATCTGTAATCAAAATGTGAGATGAATTAAGACAAATAATCGTAATAAAAAGCGGAAGTGCCCAACTGTGGCTTGCTTAGCCCCCCCCCCCAGCCAAGATAAATGCAGGAAAGAAATCCACTATTCGATTTTTTTTTTAGTGACTTAAGTGACTGAAAAATAGCAAAAAAGTGACCAAAATTTTGAGAAATGAGAGCAAAGTATATATTATGTTAGCCCTAAACAAAGTGTCCCTACATATAAAATGGCGGCCATTTTGATTGACAGGTCAGCCGAAATCGCAGATTACTCGTTCCAACATAGGACTTGCACGAAATTTTTTAAACCGTACAAAAGGTAGATCGAAAGTTCAGGCAAACATTTCTCCAGTCAAAATTTCAAGCGCTAAATTGCATTTTTTCGATTTTTGGTGAATTTTCAAAAATCAAATTTAGGCCAAAAATGAGGGGAAAAATCAAAATTTTACCAAATTGGACAAGAAAGCTGAAATTTGGGATATACCCTATTTTCGACACGACAAATCGATTGGAAACTGTTTTAACCCATTTTGAGCAGTTCTGGAGCCTCCAGTAGATTTTTGAAACTTGAAATTTCATATCAAATCAGGGTGTAACAAAATTTCTTCGAAGAAATGCAGTACTTTTACAGTACCTTTTGTATTACCTTATTTTTTTCAATCCAGCTTCCACCGACCCCCCCCCCCCCCTCCACCGAAGAAAAAATATACTTTTGAACCGGTTGGAATTTGTCGATAAAATTTTTACAAATATTAATTTAACAAGTGTTGCCATCTTTTGAGGTACAAAATGGACATTTTTTTTTTTTTTCAATTTTCACCAATTAATTCATTTTGAGGTTTTTACAAAATTTTAAATCAATGACTCTGAGAAAAAATACAGTACTTTTCAGGCAAAATGCAGTACTTTGCAGTATTTGCAGTACCGAGGATTTCAATGCAGTACTTTTACAGTACTTGCAGTACCTGCAGTACCTGTTAGACACCCTGCAAATGGAGACGGAAAACCAAAATTCATTCAGCAAACTAATTTCAATACGCTACAAAGTCGACTGCTACCTCCAGCGACTTTTTGAAAGGTTGTATGGCGTTTTTTGGAAAATTGAAATTTCCAAAAAGAAGCTGGAAGCTTCAAAACAACTTGAAACCACCATGCAGTCAACTTCGTGACCTATCGAAATTAGTTTGCAGAATGAATTTTGCTGTCCATCTCCATTTGATGAAATTTTGGGAAATTTCGAGTTTCAAAAATCTGCCATCTGGTGACTCCAGTAATTTTCAAAAAGTCGCTGGAGGCTCCAAAACGACTTGTAATCCACCTGCAGTCGACTTCGTAGCGTATTGACTTTAGTTTGCAGAATGAATTTCGGCTTTCCAACTCCATTTTGGAGAAATTTTGTGGGAATTTCGAATTTAAAAAATCTGCTGGATGCTCCAGAACTGCTCAAAACAGGTTGAAACAGTTCCAAATTGATTTGGCGAGTCGAAAATAGGGTGTATCCCAAATTTCAGCTTTCTTGGTCAATTTGGTAAGATTCTGATTTTTTCACTCATTTTTTTGATTTTCGAAAATTCACCAAAAATCGAAAAAGGCACTTTAGCACTTGAAATTCTGACAGATGATAAATGTTTGCCTGATCTTTCGATCTACCTTTATACGGTTTAGAAAATATCGACTCTATTCAATCACATAGTCTTACATTTTTAATGATGAACAGTTGATTTTTAATTTTTTTTTTGAATGATGATTCTGAAGGATTTTCATGAAAAATATTGATCATTTCTTAAAATTTTGCATTTTTTTGTACACGACAAATCTTTTGAAAAAAGTGACCCAAGTCACTTTTTTTGGCCATTTTTGCCGAAATGGTGACAAAAGTGACTTGTAAGTGAAATTAGTGACTAAGTCACTTTTCAAGTGACCGAATTTTATGCCTGTAAATGCAACCAGGGAAACTAGAGATGACACTTTCTGGCTTCAAAATCATTTCAATTGAAAAAAGGCGAAAAAACCAGAAATGTTTGTCAATAACTGCCAAAAAATGATACTTTTTTCAAATTTAGGTTAAAGAAGTGAGATAATTTTGAAAGTTTTTGGCAATTTCTGGCAAAAAAATAAGATTTTGACTATTTTGAAAAAGCAACATTTTCAGACAATTTATATAACTGAAAAAATCAAGATTTTTAAAGATTTTTTTTTTACAAAAAAACGACAATGTTCCCTTTTTTACAATTTTTATCAAAAAAGTAAAACTTATTGGCAATTTCTTTTTTTTTGTTTTGTTTTTTTTTGCAAGCAAAAAAGCAATACTTTTTTAGAAATTTGATGCAACGCGAAAATTTTTGGAAATTACTAGCGAAAAATGATATCAACGGTTTGGCAATTTTTGAAAAAAATTTGACTTTTTTGAAAAATTGACAAAGTAAATGTTTTTGAAAAATTTAGGAAACAAAGCTAGATTTGTGTCCAATTTTTGAAAAACAAAGTAAGACGTTTGAAATTTTTGGCAAAGTGACAATTTCTAACAATTTTTTGCAAGAAAAAACACTTTTTGGCATTTTGACAAAAACTTGAACATTTTACTTGTTAAGGAGAAAAAGCGAGATTTTAACAATTTCTACCAACGATAGGGCGTAAAGCTCACTTGTTGACACTATTATTTTTCAATTTTTTTTCTTCAAAAAGTGAAACAAAGATTTTCAAAAATTAAATGTTTGAAAATTTGGCTAAATTTTGATTTTTTTTCTCATTTTTTGAGCCGGATTCGATTTTTAAAAATTCATTACAGACCCTGAACTTTTGGCTGATGATGTATTTTTGCGCAAACGAGGTGATAAAACGTTCATTTTGACACATTTTATTATATTTTTGAGACTCCAAATCGACCTAAAACCTATTCCAGCAGAATCAGCCAGTTGAAATTGGGATACAAATTTTGCAAAAAGTTCAAAGAAACATCAGAACTGGTCAAAATGGTTTGAAACTGTTTGCTTTCAATTTGGAGAGTTGGAAATACGGTACCCTCTAAATTTCAGCTTTCTAGGTCAACTTCGTAAAATTTTGATTTTTTTTTCATTTTTTAGCTTAGACAAGATTTTTAAAAATTCATCAAAAAACGAAAAAATGCACTTTAGCCCATGAAATTTAGGCTGATGACTTATTTTCGCACGCTCTTCCGATTTAGGTTCGTCCATTTAAATTTTTTCTGTCACTCAGGATACCTAATTTTCAGACCTACACATTTTAACTCACGATGAGATGCAATTAGTGATGAAAACTTACGTTGACGAACGATTTCTGAAATAATCTCGAACTCTGTAAATAGAAGCTTTACGACATAGCTCTTTCAAATCACTACCAGAGAATCCGTCAGTTTTACTGGCAAGACGATCGATATCTACGTTTTCAAGAGGTTCTCCATCTAGGATGAGTTTCAAAATCTGACGTCTTTGTTCGACACCCTGAAAAACGAAGCAATACACATCAAATAAAGACCACATTATACTCGTACGTTTGAAAATACGAATTTGAGCGATATAATCGAAGTCTCGTACCGGTAAACGAATATAAAACGAGGACGGTAATCTGCGAAGAATAGCTTTATCCAAATCAGTAGGTCGATTCGTCGCTCCCATAACAATAACGGTACAGTCGGGATCGGTAATAAGACCATCCCATAAAGACATAAATTGAGCTTTCATCATAGCGGTGGCTTCGTGATCCTGCGAATTCCTACGTCGTAAAAATGAATCTGCAACGAAACACATCATCCATCACACACAATCTCATGAAAGATTTTTCTTGGGGGGGGGGGGGGCAGAAATCAATCAAAATATATACCGATTTCATCGATGAATACAATACAAGGTTGCAATTTCACAGCCAACGAAAACACAGCTGCGGCCAATTTCTGACTTTCACCGTACCATTTATCGGTTAAAATGGAAACGTCGAGATTGATGAAACGCATATCAGCTTCTTTCGCTGTGGCTTTGGCGATCAAGGTTTTTCCACAACCAGGTGGACCGAATAATAGGATGCCTGAAACATTGAAAATTATTTAGGTATTGGATAACTCGTTCGATTAAGTTATAGGAGCAAGGAGCGAATCGTTGCATACCTTTAGGGGGTTGAGTGAGTTTCGAACCGTAGAATAGATCACTTCTTACAACCGGTAAGATGACGGTTTCTTTGATTTCTTGAATTACATCGTCTAAACCAGCAATCTGAGACCAATCCACCATTATATCTTCGGGGTTGACCAAATGACTGGCTATCGTCATTTCATAATCGTTCAGCTAAAAATGATCAAAATTACGATTACAAAATACAGGCTGAATCAACGATAAACGTGATATTGAGCGGAATATACTCACATTGGCATCGGGGATCCTCAATTTATTCAATTGTTCCTTAGCCTGAAAAAAAAAGAAACGTTATCATTTCATCTAACCTCCTCATTGTCACTCAAAGGTGCCATTTCTTATAGGATGATGTAATAATATAAGGGTCGTTAAGAGCAGTAACAGGGTTTGAAATCATCGTATAACGATACTAACCTTCTTTTTGGCTATTTTCTTTTGACGACTTGTCGGATCCAATTGAGAAATAAGCCATCTTACTGAGAAAAATGTCCCCAATGAGAGGAGAGATAATTGGACCACAATCCGGATTATCTCCGGTTTGGTTATCGCTTTATCGTGCATGATGTTGCTCGACACTTCTTAGAGGTTCATAATCGAGTTAATAACGAAAAAAACTTCACATTCCTCAATTTAAACGCAAAATATAATGAAATTTACTCCAGTTTTAGAAAGAATGGCGACTTGGCGACTTGGAAAAAATTTTCAAAATCAGGAAATAAAAATTATCCTTTTGAGCTTTGCAGATCAGAGATTGATACCAACATTGAAAAAGTGCATTATTCAAGTTTTTTAAAATAAAAACTTTAATTTAGGTCAAAAAATGTCCATTTAAACGATTAAATTTCAATAATATTGCATTAAAAATTGTTTTCAATCAATTTGAAACCAAATTCCTGCAAAAAAATTGAAATTACAGGAAAAAATTTTCAGAGAACCATCCAAGGTGAGATATTCGGATTTCCCATACTTCCATACTATCAATATTTTTATCATTTTTTCGAAATGAAAATCAATTTTTTGAACCCGGTTTTGAGTTAAAATCTGACTTATTCGAATTAAATATCATGAAGAATTAATCCCATCAGTTCTTTAACCTTCAAAGTATCACTTTAAATCATTAAACCATGAATTCGCTGTTCAGATTAGCCAGATTAACTAGTCGCTTGAACACCCCATATTTGCCATGCTACACTCGTAAGTACTCCTTTAAATTCATCAATCACCTGTGAAAGACTCCGAACCTTCACAATTTATATCTTTTTCAGGTGTGCAGACTTTAAAAAATTCATTCAGACCAGTGTTGAAAGCTCTGACCAGCAGGAAGAACAGACTTGGCCCTGAGAAACCGACCCATCGAAACACTTTCTTAGAATGGTAATATACTTTGAACTCTACGAATTGATCATAGTAATATTCTTCTATATTCTGAACATTTACGTTTCTTGAAGGAATTACGATGCCGAATTATACTCATTTGGTAAAAGATTGCAAGAAAATTTCGAGCCAGCTTTATTACAAAGAGCTTTAACCGAACGATCTTATATACACAAATTACAAGATGAACAGAGAAACGTAGGAATAGAAGTGGATCCTGAGGATTCTACAAATGCTCAAGATAATAGTGAAATGGCCGAACGGGGTCACCAGTTGATCGAAGATTTCGTTATTTTATATACCAGACATGTATTGCCTTACTTTCCAGAAGAAGGAATTCAGTAAGTACTTATTTCACATTATCTTCATCGAAAAATCTTTCCAATATTGTGTCAATAATAATATTTTTTTTACAGAGCTGTAAAGAAGTACCTACTTAATACCGAAATACTATCTCATATTAGTTCCAATATAGGTGTATCGGAATTAATACTTACGAGTGTAAGTATCACATCATTTAATGGTACATTATTTGATATCATTGGACAATAATTGAGAACTTCGTGTTTCAGGAATTTCCGGTGATAGACGATACCCTTAGTAGAGTATTCAAAGCTTTGATTAGCGCTCTTCACGACACCTCAGGAGCAGAACGATCGTCTTTATTCATACGAGACTTCGTTGTGGCCCAATTAGCTCAGACGCACATTAACGACTTATGGACAATCGAAGATCCCATTTCAGCTCTGAATAAAATTTGTCAAAATGAAGGCATCAGTAAACCCGAACCTAGACTTGTTGGCGAAACTGGTAGAAATACATTGTTGGCTTGTTATCGAGTTGGACTTTACGTTGATAAACAATTGATCGGATTAGGTAAGTTGACTCTGAATCCGAATTATTTAAAATCATTTCAATGATGTTTTGATCACATGATTTTTGATTAACAAAAAAAATCATTTGGAGTTGAAGAGGAGTTAGAGTCAGAGTTTTTTCGAGAAATACAGGACTCAGATATTGAAAGTAACTAAAAGTAGCTTTTTTTTCTGACTATAAATTGCACAAAAGTCCCGCCTTTTAACCGCCTATTAATTGCCAAAAAGTACTGCTTTTTGCCAAAAATTGTCAAAAATTTTCGGTTTTTGCCAACAATTCCCAAAGTTTCATTTTATTCAAAACTTGTCAAAAATACTACCCTTATAGCAACTTTTTCCAAAAATTTCTGATTTTTGCTTTTAGAAAAACTTTTTTGCAATTAATTGCTCACGATTTTAATTTCTTTTTTTTCGAAAATTTGTCCAAAATTTTTGTTTTTTGCGAGAAATTGCCCTAAAGTACTCCTGCTTGTTGCCAAACATTGTCAACAATTCTCAGTTTTTTGCAAATAATTCCGAAGTCTTGTTTCCAAAAATTGTCAAAAATCCTAGATTATTCCAAATGATGAAAGTTTCGGATTTTTGCTAGAAGTGCCAAATCTTTTCTGTGAGAAGAAACTTCTGCATTTGCCTAAAATTTTCACTTTTTTTCAAAATACCTACACGTGAAATTCGAGATTATTAAATAAAAAACAAAAATCTATCGACTACCTATCGTTACGGTTACGGTTTCTCATTTTGCAAACAATTTTTAGCAATTCTTCCAAAAATTTCTGATTTTTGCTAAAAAAAAGTCAAATTGTTGCTGTTTGAAAGAATTTTTGCAATTGCTTGAGATTGGTTGTCCCAAACCCTCGCTTTTTTTCCAGAAATTGCCAAAAAGTACAATTTTTTGTAAATAATTGCCAGAAGGTCCTGCTCCCAAAATCTTGCTCTTCGCCAAAAATTGTCGAAAATTCTCGGTTTCTTGCAAAAAATTCCAAAAAGGCTTAGGTACCTAGTACCTACTTCTTTAAAAATAGTTCAAAAAAGTGTTGCTTTTTACCAAAAGCAAAAAGTGCCAAAAATTACAAAGAAGTGCGGAAAAATTCAAATTCTTTATTCAAGAATTTTCCAAAATATTGCTAATGTCTGCTGAAATTCTTGCTTTTTTTGCGAGAAACTCTTAAAAAGTACAATTTTTGGCAGTAATTGTCAAAAAGTCCTACTAAAATTGTCAAAATCTTGCTGATTGCCAAAAATTCTAAATTTTTAGCAATTCATCCAAAAATGCTAAATTTGTAGCAATTTTATTCTTCCAAAAATTCTAAATTTTTAGCAATTCTTCCAAAAATTTTTGAAAGAATTTTTGCGAGATTGATTGTCCCAAACCCTCGCTTTTTTGCCAGATATTGCCAAAAAGTACAATTTTTTGTAATAATAATTGCCAGAAGGTCCTGCTTTTTGCTAAAATTGCCAAAATCTTACTCTTCGCCAAAAATTGTCGAAAATTCTCGGTTTCTTGCAATAAATTCCAAAAAGGCTTAGGTACTTCTTCAAAAATGGTCCAAAAAATGTTGCTTTTTGCCAAAAGCAAAAACTGCCAAAAATTACAAAAAAGTGGTGTTCTTTTACCAAAAAAATTTCATTATTTAAAAAATAATTTGCGGAAAAATTAAAATTCTTTATCCTAGAATTTCCCAAAATATTGCTAATTTCTGCTAAAAAATTTTGCTTTTTGAAATAATTCTTGGAATTGCTGAAGATTGTCTTTTTTTTCAGAAATTACCAAAAAGTATCCCCTGCCAATATTTCCAAAAGTTCTGATTTTTTCTGAAATTGCCAGTCTTGCTTTTCGCCAAAAAATTAAATTTTCGAGTCTTTTTTTTTTTTTTAAATTGTGCAAGAAAGATTTGCTTTGTCTCAGGAACTGCCTAAAATTCTAGCTTTTTAAAACAATTTTTTCCCTTAAAATTACCAAAAATTACACTAAAGTGTCGTTCTTTCACCACTTTTACTGATAGAAAATGCAAAAATCTCGCTTGTCAAAAAAAAGTGATTTCTTCACACCAATAGTTTACGAAAATTGTTGATTTTTGTTTTTAAAAAAGTCGAATTTATGCTTTTTAAAAATAATTTTTGCATTCACTGAAGATTTTCTATCTCTTTTTCAAATAAATTGTCATAAATAAATCCAAAGAAGTCCTGCTTTTAGCTTTCGCTTTTTTGCCAAGTATAGTAAAAGTTCTCGTTTTTTAACAAAATCGCTAAAAATTGTCCTTTTTTTCAATAAGTTTTTAAAATAATTTCAATTTTTCAAAAATTAACGGAGTCTCACTTATTTTCAGTAATTGCTGAAAAGTGCTTTCTTTTGCAAAAATTTTGAAAAACGCTTTCTGTTTCCAATTTCTTTTTTTGCCAGAAATGGTAAAAGTTTTTACTTTGTTGTCAAAAAGGCTCTATTTTTTATTTAAAAAATTCGAAATAAGTCAACTTTTCAAAATTAAAAACTAGAATTCTCGCGTTTTGTCTCTTTTTTGGTACATTTTTTCAAGAAAAAAAAATTTGAGCATCAACCCTGGAAATTTAGTTCGACGTAAGCAATTTATTTAGTTTCATGCCCAAATTGATTAAATAGATGATCTACTTGAGATTAGTCGAATCTTGTTAATCTAGTCTGTATTTTCTTACCATTTTTTTTTGCATTTTTCAGCGCCCGGCGAATCAGTGAAAATAGCTCACGAGATGGCAGCTACCGACGCTCTCCGAAGATTATTCAGAACATCCGAGCATCAGTTACAAATACCATTCGATTTAGTTCTCGATCCGAGTGCTCCAAGTGTACCAAATATCAGCCTTAGCGAATGGAGCGAAAAGAAAGTCGTCGAACGACTTGAACAGGTTAATCCACCAGTAAAAAAAATCGCCCAATGTTAAAAAAAACCACGTGTAAATTTGTAATATTAAAAAAATTCTACAATTAGATCGTTTTTACAATCATTCGTCAACATATGTCTATAAAAATTCATTATGTAATATCAAAATCTTCCTCAAAATAGGACTTATGTGACTTCAGAATCGGAAAGTAACCGACCATCTTTGGTTTTCAGTCTGACACGTCCGTTAGGATATTTGGTTTCTTGAATTCCATTAACGTAAATGGTTTTTATCGTACCGTCGGGGTATTCTCTTTTCTGAAAAGCATAAATTTCAGCTTAGTTTTCCGATCGATGCAAAAATTCGAATATTTCCAGCTTGGATATAGTAAGTTTGCTCACTTTGAACTCCGTTGTGTGAGTTTCGACTTGTTTATTCGGGAAGAATATCTTCTTTTCGTCTCGATCGGCGTAATGAACGATAGTCGTACCGTCCAAGTTTACCCAAACTTTATCGCCGGATGCGGTTACCGAGTAAATTGTACCGTTTGGATATACAACTTCGACGGATTCGCCTTTCAGTCTTTTTTCAACTTGACCACTGCGATAAAAACAAACTTCAGTATCACAAAAATTGACCGAAAAAATATAAAAACAGAAATTCAAATACGTACTTTGGGAACTCGATGATTTGGAGTCCATTTTCGTACTCTGAAAGCCATATTTTACTTTCGGCGTAGAAATATTTGACCATTTTCAAATCTGTAGAGATCTCTTTTACGTCTCCATTGTAGTAAATGGTTTTTGATAATTTACCATCGGCTGAGACTTTCTTAACGTTACCATTCGGGTACCATATTTCTTTCCTTCCATCTGCGTAGAATTTTTCTCGATTACCTTCACCGTTGCAGATCTCTAATGGCTTAGAGCCCTCTGGATTATCATCGTTTTTAGAATCGTTATCTCCTATATGCAATTTATCAGGTAGCTCGGAGCTTAATTCATCAATTTTGGTTTCTTCGAAGGTATCCACACCGCTATCAGGAGACGACGGAGGAGTTTTGTATTTTTCAACGATTTTTTGAGTTTTCTCCAATTCGACGTCGATTTTACTCAGAATATTGCTATAAGATTTGCTCTTTTTGGCGACAGGAACAACGGAGGTCTGGAAAAAGAAACGAGATAAGTACAAAATCCCGAAGAATTGATTAAAATGACCGAAGATGTTGGAATATTTACATTTTTCGAAGATTTACGTAATTTGTCAACTTCGTCTTTGAGCTTGGAATTGTGATCTTTGAGTTGTTTCATTTCTGATCGAATTCTAGCTTGAGCTGCAGCCCATCTGCTTTCTTTCTCGTTTAATTTTTGTTTCAAAGATTTAATCTGCGAAAAAAAAGAAAATTATTCAATTGGAATTGACAGAATTAAGAATTGACTTAGTTTTGTTACAATAAAACTTACTTCTTCTTTTAACAGTCTCATTTCTTCTTTTTCTTCCTTATTGGGTCGGTTTCTAGAATCTTTGATATATTTCTCAAAAGCGAACTTCTCCCTTTGCAGTTTTTTCTTCTCTTGTTCCAATTCTTTCAGCTCGGTTAAATGCTCTTCTCTTATTTTACTTAAAATCTGAGTCTTTTCATCGCAAAATTTCTTATATTCAGTCTCATATTCGCTACGTAACTGAGTCAAATGAGCATTTTCACTTCTAAAAGCATCGATCTCCGATTCGAGTTCTTTAAGGCGAGTCTGCAATGTACTCTTTATCGGCGTATATACAGTTGTTGTTTCTTCGTAGACCGAAACCGAAGCTACGGACGCCGATAAAAAGCGACTATTATCACAACAGCTACACTTCGAGCTTTGGTCATCATCGTCGTCTTGATCGGCGCTATCTTCCGAGTACTCGTTGGTGACATTGGATCGATTAATAATCAGATTACACTCTGAAGCGGAGAATTCTTTGGAAGATTCGTCAAATCTGGAAGGTTCTTCGTCTATTATATCTAATCTCCTGATACCAAAAAACTCGTAATTAGATTTATCATCGGAGCTATGCGTTCGACAAGCGTATTGCTCTTGAGTAACGCGTAAATAACGTTCTTGAGTATCGTCTATTTTGACCGGAGTTGACTTGATCGAATCTTCCATTAGTTGTTCGACCATCGAGGAGGTCGAACAAAAACTCGAATTGTTTGCTTGTTCCTCCAGAGCTTCGAATGCTTCCAACGCGTTGCTTTTACTCTAATCGACACCAAATACGCCAATTAGTAATTAATAATTCCATGGAAATGTTTTCAAAACAAAGGTCAACTTACCGATACTGATTTGGATTCTGACTGATGATCGAGAGGTATCTGAGGAGTACTCGGTTTACGTTGATTTAATTTGAAATCTTCTGGTTTCATTCGAAACCTCGTCAAGCCTTTGCCTTTCTTGAGGAAAGCTCGTTTTTGGACAGGTTTATCAGTACGAGTGGTTTCATCTTTGGTATATCGTTCTTCGTTCAATTTAGCGTTTAACAAAGCTTCGAAGTTTCGGTGAACTGGAGCTAAAGGTTGTTCTTCTATTTCGTTGAAGCTACTACTGGGACTTCTTTGTTCATCTAGAAAATAAAACGAATACGAAAGTGAAACACATCCTGAACAGGAACGGAAACGAAACTATTGAAATCAACGTTTACCTGTTGTCGATGATTTGTTCGGCTTCTGCGATATTAATTTGTTCTCTTGAGATTTATTCCATGCTCTCAAGTTATTAATTTGTTGTCTAATTGTGAGCAGACGTTGTCCGGCGTCTTTGAGAGTATCCGACGATGAAGCCATTACCTCTTCTTTTGATAAGCTATCTTTCTCGGATGAGTATCATTTTTCACTGAAAAGTTATAGAAAACGAATCACACAACCGATGAATAACGTTAGCTTACGAATCAATTTATTTTAAATTGCAGGAAAACTAATGGAAATTCGACAAAATGATGGCAAAATTAGACAATTTTTCAGCAAGAAACTGAAATTAATTTTTCGCTTTGGCGGTAAAATTAGCAAAATATTTACTTTTTGGCTTTCAACGTTAAAAATTTAGACAGTACTTCTTCATTTTAAATTACCGTAATTACCCTATAATTACCGTGAAATTCTTTTTGATGCCGCACTACTCGCCACTCGCACTAGCGCTCCAATGGGTGATTTCATAAAAACGAGTAAAAACACCGAAAAAAAAACGAACAACAGCCTTTCATGCTCGTAGGGGTTAAAAATGGAGAAAAACGCGAATTCATTAGAACGTGTCGAAGAAGTTGCCTACTCTGAACAGTCTGAAGGCAGAAAAATAATTCGAAACGTGGAGTTTTTCAACGAATATGAGTTTTATGAAATTAGATATGGACGACTAAATTTTCTCATCAACTTCGAGATTTCTTTTTACGAATTTTGATTTTTGAAAACGTCTTATTAACCCCCTCCTCTCACCCACTCCCATTTCATCGGCCGAGTTTTAGCCAGGGGTGCTAACCTTAATTATTTTAATTAAGGTTACGGTTTCACTCCAATTTTTTTGTTGACATTTTTCGGTTTTGATTTCGGTTTCGGTTTTGAAATTCAAAATTTCGGTTTCAGTTTGGGTTTCGGTTTTACTCACAAAAATTCCAGTTTTGGTTTCGGTTTTCGGTTTTTTTGGGTTTTACATATTTTTTAAAAAAATTTCTTCGCAACCCAAACAGCAACAACTAAGGACCGAATTTGTTAGGTTCAGTTCATTATATTTATCAATTTCCCTGGATTTCGACTTTCGAGTCTCAAAAGTCAAAAATTAGAAAAAATCTCCCCAAAAAAATTTAAAAAACCGAAAAAAAACCAACAGAAAACCTTAAAAAACCGAAAAAAACCCAAACTGAAAACCGAAAAAAACCGAAATAAATTATATCGGTTTAGGTTTCGGTTTCACTCACGCTGCTTCATTATTTTCGTTCTGGTTTTTTACGGTTTTTAAAAAACCTATGAAATTTCGGTTTTTGTTTTCAGTTTGGGTTTGAAAATGGCTAAAATTATGGATCTTATTTGGGTTTGGGTTTTCGGTTTTTTGCGGTTACGGTTAGCACCCCTGGTTTTAGCGAGTAAGTGTTTGAAATGAATCCTGCAAGCTGTCCTGTGAAATACAGAGAAACAGAAACGGTAAGGTCGTGCTTCGGAACTTGAAAGACGAAAGCTCAAAAAAATATAATATTTTGATTTCTCGCCTGATAATTATTTGAAAGCTGATTTTCATTTTTTTTTTACCAGAAGCCCTCTTTTAGTTTTTTTGCTGAAATAATTTCAACCTGTGTTCGAGAGGTTGGAAATGATTTTAGTGATAAAATAATGTCAAATTCTTGCTCAGGAGATTCGAAAACATATATTTTGATACCTCACATCCACCAGCTGTAAAAATAATAAAATACATGGGAAAATTGAAGAAAAAATTATACCAGCGCCTTATTTCGAATAGTGATATGCAACCCATACAGCATCACAAAAATACTGGTCAACGTAGTTCACCAATAATTCCGCAGATAGCAGCACGCATCCGTGTAAAATTGAAATTCGTTCAAAAGATAGGACCGACGTAGTTTGCTGAGTACCCAATAGAGGGCGTTGCGTGTCCGTGAAAAATGTAAATTCGCTATTTTTCGAAGATTTTTGATCAATAATCAATCAGTTGATCGAATTTTCTTGAGATTTATCCACGTGTAAGGGTTTCTCAACGTGGAGAATTCATCGATGATGTTTTTATCATTACTAAATGATTATAGTATGGGCGAAATCGCCATTTCTTAATGGAATACTATAATCAATTATACCTAGGTATCTGGAATTCAAGTGGTTTTTGACTTTTGACCAATTCGATATCTTAGATTGAGATTTTGACAACAAAACATGATTTTATTTCGATTCAAACAATAAAAGCACATACACAGTAAACAAAATGTTATGTAATGAATATTGGAAAAAAAATAAATCAATCATCTAAAAAATCTATCAACATCTTAAATGTATTACAATATTATGCTGACGTTGTTATAGTTTTAGTTGTTGATGTTGTTGTTGCTGCTAGAAGAAAAGTCCATTTCAGCTGGATCCTTGTCTGTTGCAAACGAGCCTAGAATCACACGAGGAGTATTAATAAAATTATACATATCACAACATTGAAAAAAAAAATGAGCAGGACACGATACGACATACAGGCTCAAATTGAAAAAATGAAGAGGTAATCGAACGAGGTCGTCGACCTCGAATCAGAAGCAACCGACATGACACATTTTTCTCAGAAAGAGGGAGCTGGAGGGGTACAGAAAGGCAATATGGATAAGTTGATAAAATGAGTGCATAATTAGTAGGTATGTACTATGTACCTTCCACAAAATGTAATAATAGGTATTCTTTTATCAACTTTTTGTAATTTTCAATTGTTTTCATGACATTTTTTCACAAGTTTTAAGGTTGTAGGCTATTGCGCAATTTTTGCAACATTTAATTTCATAGATTTTTTAGGAAGTCAGTTGCAAAATTTTTTTCACATTTTCTGTAATATTGGCAAATTATCGCGAAATTTTGAGAATATTCGATTAATTTTAAATTACTACCTACTTAAGAGGTTTCGCGAGATTTTATTCAAATTTCGAAACATTTCATCGAGTTTTGGTACTTTTTAGATGTTTTTATGGCATTTTAACGGGTTTCAAAAATATTTTAAGTAATTTTCGCAAAGTTTGGCGCAATTTTTGGTAACTTTCAAGTAATTTTTTATTGCAAAAAGCAATTTTTGTGATACATTATGTAAGTTTTTTCATAATTTTGTACCTACTACATTTTTATAATTTTTGATCAATGTTTCATTGTTTGTGGCCTTCGACTTCGAGCATTTTGCATTATTTTGTTCATGTTTTGAAAAAAATGTATCATTTTTTGGTAGGTACATTTTCGTAGTTTTTATCAATTTTTGGTAACTTTTTTTAGTGATTTACAGGCCAGTCAGGCAGACAGATAGACGACCTTGGAAAACCATAATGATAGGTCATTGACCCTAAAAACCAACAAAAAGCTGGGCTTTTTGACAGTTTGGTAGGTAGGTCCAGGTACGTATTGCAAAAAAAAAACTTTTCCGTTATTTTTGTCGATAAAACTAGCCGTTTTTTCAATTTCTTGGTGAAAAGCGAGATTTGAGCCTTGGGTAATACAAAAAAGAAAACGAAAAAAAAGACTGGAATATTTACGAAAAAGCGACCACTTTCGGCAAGAAACGAATTTACTTGGCAATTCGAACAAAAGACGAAAGGTTCCCAAGTACTACTTTTTGCTGTTTCTGACAGAGAGCGCGACTCTGACAATTTTAGCATAAGGTGGTATTTTCGAACCCTCATTGAAAACGCATTTCGCAAATAATCTGCTCATTAATATTTTCGACATTTTTCTTTTTTTCAAAAAATTTGAAAAAAAATTAACTCAGGTACTTAAGTAATAACGTTGAAAAAGTGATCAAAATAGGTATGGTTATAAGAGAACCTCTCAAGATGTTGGTTGCCCATTTGAACAAGACCACAATTCCACAATTTTTGGAAAGAGCTTGGTCAAAAATCCTTAAAACAACCCACAGCAATAATTTCAGCCTCCCGAATAATTTTTCGATTTTTTGACGAATTAAAAAAAAATTTAAATTAAGTAACTATTTTTGCAAAATGAAACTTTATTACGAGCAATACTAATTCTCTAAAAATTAAGGAGCTAATATCAACTCTCTCGAACCGAATTTCACCATTGCTGGCCATGCTGGAGCCTCCAGCGCGGTTTTCGATTTCTCCAGAGTTATTAACTTCTCCACAAAGCGCGTGTTATCAATTTAGACAGCTAAAAATCGAGCTGTGGCCTATCCTCGACCTGTTAAAAGGATTTATCCATACCTACCTATTTTTAAATTCTTTCAAAAATGTACTTGAGGTGTCCGCAAGGAAATTGCTCAAATGCGGACAAATCCTGAAAACAGGTCGAACATAAACCACAACTCGATTTTTAACCGCACAAATTAATATCCTCGGCTTCTGGAGGAATATTAAAATTTTGAAGAAATCGGTATTTACCTACCAAATTTTGGCAGCTTTCTAGGTCAATTTAGTATATCTAAAATTTCAATTTTTTCCCATGTTGTCCCAAATTGATTTTAGCCAAAAATCGAAAAATGCACTTTATAGCCCCTAAAATTTTGGCTGGTGAAATAGTGCTTTTTCAATATAGCTTCATCAAACTCAAAAATGTTGTAGCCAGTTGAAATAGGTAAGTACATACCTCCCTCAGTCATGAAAAAAAAGTGGAATGGTCGAAATTTTTCCATTTAAAAAATCTATTTATATTATATGTAGCTGAAGAGTGATTTTTAGCCAAATTAATGCCACCAAGTTCAATTTTACAGTTCATTTTACGCAATAAAACCTACCAACTTACCGTACGAAAAAACCTATCCCAAAATTATTTCCACAATACCTACCCAAACACTTTCAGCAAAAAGTGAAGGAAAATGTATTTTCTTCCGACTGGGAGGAAAAAGAAGTGGTAGGAAGGACGGAACTCAAAATTTTCGCAATCTTTGTCGATAAAACGAGACTTTTTTTTTAAATTTTTTGATAAAACTCGAGACTTGGGTGTTGGGAAGTTGAAAAAAAAACCACTTGAATTTTTGCGAAAAAACGAAAACTTTCGGCAAGAAACGAATCTACTTCGCAATTTAGACAAAAGGCGGTAGGTACTTTTTGCTATTTCAGACAGAGAGCGCGACTATGACAAATTTTAGCATAAGGCAGTAGTACTTTCGATGCGCAGTTGCCAATTATTTGCTCAATAAATTACTTATTAACATTTTTCTTTTATTTAGAAAATTAAATTTTGAAAAATTTATACTAAGAAAAAAAAAGGTAAAGGATTTATCCATTTATTAAAATGGTAGGTACATAAATGGAGAATTCTGGTCAAAAACGTACTTGAGGTGTCCGTCTGGAAATTGGCTCAAATGCGGATATCTAAATTCTGCAGGAAACAGGTCGAAGGTAAACCACAACTCGATTTTTAACTACTCAAATTGATTTCCTCGTCTTCTGGAGAAATTTTAAAATTTAGGAGAAATCAGAAAACGCGTAGAAGGCTCCAGAATGGCTTGAACATGAGAAATATGGATTGAAGAGGACGGGAGGGGGTGGTTTTAGACAAAGTACAGCTCATCACGTGAATTTGAAAATACAAATATTTCATACCAAACAGAAAGGTTTGAATTTTTTTAATTTTTTCCTCATAGGTAAATATCTTGGTCAAAAAAACACTCTTTATGACCGACTTAGCCACAACTCGATTATCAGCTGCCCAAATTGATCTTCTCGGCTTCCGGAGTCATTTTAAAATTCTGAAGAAATCAAAAATCCTGCTGGAGGTTCCAGAACATCTGCTCAAAACGGTTAAAAATCGTTTCCAATCGAGCCTGGGGGTTGAAAATAAGGTAGTAGATATCAATTTTAGCAGCTTTCTAGATCAATTTAGTAACATTTTGATTCCCCCACCACTTTTGCCACAAATTGAAATTTCACAAAAAATCGAAAAATGCATTTTAGCCCCGAAAATGTTGGCTGATGATATGGTGCTCTTTCAATTCCTAGCTTCATCTGGCTCAAAAATATTTCCGACAGAGAGCGCGACTCTGACAATTTCAGCATAAGGATCAATCCACCTCAATTCGACCAACATTTCTGAGCCGTGTCCTTCGATTTCACTCAAATTTTTTTTACAATTGAAATTTTTCAAAAGTTGAAAGTTGAACTTTCAAATTGAAATTTCAAATTTCAGAATGATGCTGTAAGTGGGCTACCATTTAAAATTCTGAAAAAATTTCCATACATATACCTTTTGATGCTTTTTCGAAATATTCAATTTTCGAGATGGAGGCTTTCAATGGAGGGGGCATCCCCTCCCCCAAATTTGGGCAAAACTTTCAAAAAAAATCTGAGGCATGTGATATATCGAATTGTATGTTTTTGGTCACGCTGAACACGAATATGACGTTAGATTTTTGATTGGACATCATCCTGGAGATCAGCTCAAATGCGGATAAATCCTGAAAACAATTTGAGGATAAACCACAACTCAATTTTCAACAGCTCAAATTGATTTTCTCGGCTTCTGGAGACATATAGTTTGGAGAAATCGGTATGTACCAAATTTTAGCAGCTTTCTAGGTCAACTTAGTAAGTATCTAAAATTTGGATTTTTTCTCAATTTTTTTCCCAAATTGATTTTGGCCAAAAATTGAACAATGCACTTTAGCCCCTAAAATTTCGTCCTGGGGTCATTCCATGTCAATTCGACCAAAAAGGTGCGATTTTGAAAGTCATGTCTTTCGATTTCGCTCAGATTTTTTTTACAACATCTACCCAGCCAGTAAGTAAGAAACCCGCAATCAGTTTGGTCCCAGTCCCCTCGGGGGGCAGGTGGGGGCTTCCATTATTTTCACATTGTCTCGAGGTACTCAACTTCAGCAGCGCATTCCTCCAAAACTATGATACTTTGATCAAAACTGGTTTCACAGTTCGAAAGGGCATTGCATTTAGAACTTTTTAAGCGTTTTGAAATTTTCGAAAGTTGAGAGTTGAACTTTCAAATTGAAAGTTGAAATTTCAAAATGGCGCTGTAAGTGGAATCTACCATTTAAAATTCTGAAAAAATTTCCATAGATGCACCTTATGATACTTTTCCGAAATATTTGAGTTTCAATAAGGGATCTCTTAATGGAAGGGGAGCAGCCCCACCCCCAATTTTGGGAAAAACTTTCGAAAAAAAATCTGGGGCATGTGATATATTTAATTGTATGTTTTTGGTAACGCTGAACACGAATATGACGTTAGATTTTCGATTGAGCCCCATCCACGGCCCCCAGCACCTCCCCAAATGGGGTAAAAGTTCAAAATAAGGTTTTTTCGTGCGACACATCGAATAGCATGTTTTTGGTGACGCTGAATACGAATATGACGTCAGATTTTTAATTGGACCCATCCATGACCCCCTTACCTCCCCAAGAGAGGTAACCTAAAAAAAATGGTTTCAATCGTGTGACACATGAAATAGTATGTTCTGGTGAAATAGTACTCTATCAATCTAGCTTTATCAAACTCAAAAATATTGATTTTGTTCTCAGTTGAAATACCTCCCTTGTCAATAAAAAAATAGGGCCGACATTTTTTTCAAGATTTTTGCAAAACTATTCTACTTTTGGTGGTTTTGGGATTTTTTTTTCTAAATTTTGAACCAAACGGTTTTGTTAGTCCTAGTTATCGTTTCGGACCATTAAAAAGTCAGTGTATTTAAAAGGTCAAACACGAGATAATCGTAAAATTATCTCGAATAAATAAAACTCTCCTCGTGATTCAAAAATGATTTAAAACTTTATAATCGTTACCAAGCAAGTATAGTGTAATAAAAACAAGACCTTCGTGTATTTCATTTTCTTCTCCCAACATTTAACAACTCGAAATTTTACGGTTTTTAAAGAAAATCTACGATTTTAGCTCCTCCATTCGCAGCAGAACAAAAAAAACACAACAGCGTAATTTCAGCAATAATAAATTCAGTTTTATTCAACCCGCAAAAAGCTACCGTTTAAAACTGGCTTGAAGTATAAATTTGAATAAGCAGTACTGAAAACAACGGCTACACTCAACTTAATTAATTATCTAGCATCATTTATATTAAAGCATGTGGATAGGAATCTGGGCGATATAAAAGCCTCAGACTTTTAAAACCAGCGTTCATGACGTTGTTCAATGTTCACACTTGAGACAATATCTCTATTTTTGACGATTATTATCCTAGATACGTAAGGTTATATTACATAAAATAGGTACCCTAAAAATTCTCGCAGACAATATTTCAACGTTAACGATACAGAAAGACGTTTGACGGCGCTTTTTTTTTTCCTTCCATGCTTCCAAGAAACGAAAAAGTTAAGTGTTGTTGCACATAAAAAAAGGAAGAAAACTTTCGTGTAACAATTAAGAGCTTTTATCATTAGTTAACGTTATTGTTCTTTCAATTTCACCCTGTTTAAAAGTTTGCCAAGTTCGGCACCTTGCAACTTATAACGAACGTCCAATTAAACGCTTACCGAGCAAAATACTCTACTCGTAACTATACACAACGATGGCGTTTTGCAGAAAATTATTTTTATGACGAGGGAAATGAAAAGTTGCTCGTATTTTATTGGAAACTTCGTAAATAACAATAAAACTGATACAAACGCACTACACTTATAGAAGAAGAAGAAAAACACCGACGACGATGCCTCTGTTTTATCTATTCTCCAGTCTCCGATATCCATCTCTCTTTCTATCTCTCTCTCACACACACAAGCCTTCCGAGGATGATGATGAAGGAGACGACGACGGAAGTTTCTTAAATGAGAACAGAGAGAGTCGAGTTGTTGCGTTCAACTAGATATTATGCGATTGTGTACGACTAAAGGGGATAATTTTCCAACAGGAAAAAGGAGCTGGTTCTTGAGTAACTTTTATTGTTAACTTGTAATTGCAGGTCTATCCCGCCCACCATCCTCACCTTCTCTAGCTAAGTTTAACCTTTCCCCCCTCCCGCCTTCATCTTCGTATCGCCGCATCTTATTAACTCGCGAACAAAGTGTGTTTCCACGAGTGAAATGTTACGCAAGTTTTACACTCATTATGTAAAAGCTTATCTCTACATTGGCTTCTAATTAAACAATTCCTACAGATTACGAATTTTTCCACTTAATTTTACCTACACTACTCGCCTCTCCGATCCCCCTCCCCTTATACCGATACACTTTTTCGATATTATGTTCTACAATAACCCTCTGTTACGATGTTACTCGACTCGATTCTCTTACGTGCCTATTTTAGCCCCTCGACCGATAAATATTTATATCTGCGGAATTTAATTCCAAAGTACCAACGTAAAATTCGCGGTTATCGCTAATGTCGCCCTATTTTTCCATAATATATATTATCGGTGTACGAACGTATTTGTTCGTGCACATTTGTATACACTCTCTCTCTACGACATGTTTACACAGTTTTGAAATACGAGTATAGTTTACAGTGTGTTGTGATAATTACTCGAGCGAAGATTTTTCAAATACCGAGTTAATAGTATTTTAACGAGGATAGCGAGATAAATTCTTGCACAGTTTGCTCTTCTCATCCTCAGCCCTGGATTTTATTACAGAGGGGTACACGTACACGTGCCTTACTCGAATCCATTCTTCATTTGGTTGCATCTTCGAACACTATATAATAAAGTCGACTCAGCTCCCAATCAACCAAAAATGCTAATCTGAAAAAACAAACATTAAAATTGACCCTTGCTACAAATACCAAAAATACTTCAACCAGATAAGATAGAATTTCAAATTTTGTTTAAATAATAAAAACTACCCCATAGATATATACTTTGGATGGCATTATCAATGGTGCAAATTCAGCGAAAAAGGAAAAAAAATCTTAATAAATTCTCACCCTCACTTCTGCACCCTTTCATGCCTGCGTCTTAATAATATACCGAGATTTTGTTGAATATTTAAAAAAGAAACACTTCCACCTCGGTGTTAAATAAAACTCTGCGAATTTGTAGGTACCTACCTTTGGAAAGTTTTTAATGAATTAAAGTAGGTAACCTATCGTATTTCTTTTGTCGTCTGTGAATTTATAATATATTCCGAGGTTTGATACCGAACTGAAAAAAGGTACCAGTGGCCCTGCATTTTTCTTCTGTTTACCTAATTAAACGTAGAATGCATTACGATGGAACCGACGATTTGAAAAATCCATCGTGTTGCCTATTTTACGTAAAACCAAAGTATAAATATTTATATCTGTTTCCCCAGTTCATTTACCTACCTAGTATACATTTCAAAGGTCAATGTTCCTTTTGCTCGAGTGATGATGGCGAACTTTCATTAAGGGATTTGAAACCAACTATAGGTAGACAGGTACCTATAATAGAACAAGGAATATACCTACCTTTTTATAAAATGTCAAATGAGCCCGGTTTTGGGTGTAGGTTTAGGCTCAACATTTTTTTGTAAGTTCCTTTCTTGGAAAACTTTTATTACTGGTCGCCAACTCCCCTTCACCCTTGGAGCAGAAGAGGCGTTTTTTTTTCAACCATTGACATTTCTCATCATTATGCCATTGGAGTCTTGCTCGGACTTTGTGCAACTTGGAGAAAATATGTTCACAAAGTTTTAAAGGTAATTGAAAGTAAGTTCAAAAAGTTTTGCCAAAAAATTCTGAAGTGTACAAAGTTGAGTTTTTTTTTTTTTTTTTGGAAGTTTGATTCTCAAAATCTTGCTAAATTTTGTGGCTATAATTTGAAAATTTGAAAAATCCAGAAACCGTACATTTTGATGATACATACCTATTTGCACTGCGGATTTTTCATGGTGAGATTCACAAAACAATGGAGGATACGAAGCCACACCACCTTTCCTCCACAATTTTGATCAAAATGTGAAAAAAATGTAAAATACTGTGAGATATGTTGTCGTTTTGTTTTACCTAAGGTAAACCCGGGTGAGATGACGCACCATTCTTAGAATCGTCATAAATTCGGCAAAAATAACTCAAAAAATTTGATACTTCGTGAAAAGTACTACGTACAGGTTCTGTACCTGTGGCCCTGAACAATTTTTTTTTTGGTCAATAATTTTTCGATTTTTTTGAAAAATAAAAAAAAAATTTTTTTGGCCATCTCTCCCATGTGTATGGGTGAGATGGCTTATGGGATTTTGCATGTAAATAATTGAAAATTTTTTGAAAATTTTTTTTTGAAATTTGAGATGAGCAGAAGTCACAGAAGTAGTCTTCTGTGTTGGATGTGTCTTGTGAGCTTAAATTTAAAAAATTCCATTAAAAAAATGAAAAGCATTATTATAACTATGAAATTTTCATTGGCCATCTCTCCCTGCACACATGTGCGGCATCTCTCCCATTTTGAGACTTTTTCTTTTTTCGTAAATTGATCTCACAAATCATTTGACATTGAAAAAGTTGTATAGCTCAAATTAATCTATATTAAATGTACTTTCCATTGGACTGTTTGAAAACCAATTTCAGAATGTATTTTGAACAAAAATTGTTGTTTTAAAAATCATGAAAATTGATTCTTCAAAAAATTTCATCACTTTTCAACTTCAAGGATTTCCACAGACCAAAATATGTTAGGTCGGCGAAATATTTTTGTTGCATGTAAGGTAGTTGGGTATAAGGTATGTTTCTACACGGTTGGATTTTCGAATCAGTGTTGCCAACATACCAAAATTGAAGGTGCGGCATCTCTCCCGGTGCGGCATCTCACCCGGGTTTACCTTATAGATTTTGGAGAGCACTGAATACAAATATTGGCTCATTTTTCTATCTGACCCCCCTCCTCCCAGCCCCACATGATCCCACAAATTTACAGAAAATTAAGAAAACTCGGGTGATGTATGGTTTAGAAAATTTTGGGGAGCGCTGAATACAATTTTAATTTAATTCTCCAATGCTCCTGAGAATTTGAACATTTTTTGGAAGTGCTATATTGACTTTTTTTTTCAATTCTGTAACAGTGGGGTTAGATGGGACTGCTAGAAGAATGGATTATGATAATTTTCTCCTAAGGTGGTTTTCTGAGAAATATTTCTTTAGGAAGGAACATTTTCCAAATTATACCTGGCTAGCTCTAGAATAGGCAATCCTTTCTACCTCAATGAACGCAGTGAGAAGTTACTGTACTATAAATAAAGAAAGCCTTCTCGAACCAATTACTTACGGTTTTTATTTACAGATGTTAGTGTAAAACAAGTAATTGAGCATATTATACCAACTAATTATCATCATCATCGAGTCGTATAACCGCTCGTGGTGGTATCGCGTACAAATCAACGCGTACCCTTATGCCAGAATGGGTATTTGGGCTAACATCCTTTATGTTGGTGTTGCCTCTATCACGTTGATGACGTATCTCATGGAAATTTATTTTCGAGCTTCCACTAGTAGTTTCACGTTGCTTACTAAGTACATCTACACAAGCACCTTGGAGCTAGCCGGGTAGTTTAGAGACCCTGGGCTCCTCATTGTTGACCTCTATAGATGCTCGAACCAGTTTCAGCGTTTTGATTCTGCTAACAGATGGCGTGCATTATCTATTAGCTCGGCTATATAGACACTGGACCTGCGTATAAGACAACCAACTGCAGGCCGAGGGGAACGGAAACGGTAAGGAAATCTTGAGTAACGCCAATTTATCCCGCTGGGTGATCTTGGCAGCGCTGTACTTCAATTTTGCAGGCAACAGGGAAGAGGGAGGGTTGTGTAGTTCGCGAGGTACTCCTGACTGCGCGCGCAGCCAGGAGTTCCTTCCAGACTACACAACCCTCCCTCTTCCCTGTTGCCTGCAAAATTGAAGTACAGCGCTGCCAAGATCACCCAGCGGGATAAATTGGCGTTACTCAGGTTTTTTTGCCAAGATGGCTGCCAGTTGGTTGTCTTATACGCAGGTCCAGTGTCTATACTCGGCTAATAACTAGTAGTCCCCCAGTACTTGGCGTGTAATGTTGATAATTACACGAAAGATTTTTAATTACACGCACAAGCTTGCCTCTGTAGCTGGGTTTGAACGAGGTACCTCGTGAACGGAGGTCCGCGGCTCTACCTACCTACTTACTTATAATTATACAAACTACCCATCTTCTAACTCTACGAGTAGGTAACTTAAACCATACACAGGAAATCCTGGCAACTTATTATAAAGCGAGTTGTAAGTATTTAAAAGAGTATGATGTAGTTGTATTCTTTTAGTATCAAATGCTGAGGTGATTAACACATCATCACCTAGCACTTGGAAAATTAGATTAATTATAAGCAGGGTAGATAACGCTAGTGTGAATACAGCATACTCGGCAATAGTATACTTCGTAACATTAAAAATGACAAGTATTTAGATGACTTTTATGATGTCATCCTCATACTTCCCAATTGGCATTATGTAAGGGCGAACACAACCGCGGTAAAAGAATTAAACAATTTACCTTGGATGATGAAGATACGTAGGGTTATCCACTCGATTGTCCAGATTTATCAATCAGAGATGGGCCAATAAAGTACCACGATCCTACGAGGAATTAACGAAGTGTCCATGTTGCAAGTACTAATGAAACCACCTAAAGATGGGTAAAACACATGTAGGGAGTATGGAACTAGCCATACCAGCCGTTTAAATATTCACCGTAACTGACCTTGGTCTGGAGAGCTCGAGTGTCCTGGACCAAGTGATTTTTCTAGCTTCACGATCCTTGCAAGGAGGCTCGGATCGCGAGTACATTACGTAGATTATTGCTCCTCCCACAGGATAAGTACAATAACCCACGCTCATAGAGAAATTACACTAATAACTAGTAAGGCGATCAGGGCATATCTGCTCATCACAATTCAACTCCTCCAATGTCCCCATTAACGACAAAAATTGCCGTAAAATTTAATAAATTCGTGTTACAAAATAGTACCTAAGTTAAGTATTATGATCGATCCACACTAAATCTGGTCTTAAAAAGATTTCATGCTCTCTTCAATATTTTACAAATCATTTAACAAAGGAACCTTCTGAATTGACACCTTCTGACCTGAACAAAACCATGCTGATCGAAAGATTACGTCCTAAAATTTTGGTAGCTAACCAAAATTCCTGGTTTTAAAATCAATTGAGGGGTTTTTGTCAAATTTTTTGAAAACTTAAATTTTCTCCAGGAATTTAAAAATCGCTCTGGAGGGGTTAAGAATCAACTATGTAGCCTATACCTTTGATAGGTGCCTAATCGGAAACCTTTCGACTGTTTTAGATGTTTACCGCGAAATTCCAGGAATGCGAGTTCAAAAGTAAGTTCTCAAATTTCTCCAGAAATTTCAAATCGCTCTGAAGGGGCCAAAAATCAGATATTCTCGTCCAAACCTTGCCGACGAAAAACTGTTCGTTATACTTTAACACCGTCTTTGTCTATTTTTTTTTCTATTCTACAAATGGGTCAAAATTTTACTTTGAACTGGCATGTCACGCCTGGAATTTCGCAGTATTCATCTAAAACAGTTGAAAGGGTGCCCAATAAGCACCGAATACAATTATATTGGTTCCAAATTTCATTATTGACCATTGTACAGCGATTTGAAATTCCGGTAGAAATTTGAAAAATGGCTGAAGGCTCCAAAAGTTCAATTTGTGATTATTTTTCGAGTCAGTCGGACTTTTGAACTGGCACTCTTGGAAATTCACGGTAACCACATGAAACATTTAAAAGGGTGCCCAACTGCCCAATAAGGACCTACCAAAGTTGTGGGTTGCGAAATTCATTTTTGTTCCCTTCAGATCGATTTGAAATTTTTGGAGAAATTTTGGAAATTTGCTGCAGGCTCTAGAATGGCCCAAAACTATACAGCGGTTGTTGAAATAGGCCTATGTAAGTTGCATTGAGAGGATTATCCAAATTTGTTCATTTTCCCCAAGAAATGTACCAATATTTTACGAAAAGGTTTAAAAATTGTCTTTGAAACAGTTTTTTTTTGAATTCTACGAATTTTCAAAAATTCTCCAAAGGCACAGAAATTAACTTCAGGCTTTCAGAGTCTGAAATTTTGGATATGGAAGTTTCATGATGTGCTCGTAGCTTGATTTCGTCCAAATTAGAGAGTTCCGCTTCAAACAGATTCCTTGTAAAATATTGGATTTTTTGAAGTTTGAAGTTTGAAATCATCATCTGCTTTTTTGGAAATGTGTGAAATAAGATATAGCTAATAAGCATACGAATATTTTTTCTGCCCACTAAAAATGAACCAAATTAGGTATCGCAAAAATCTACAAAATAATTTTTGCAAAAAGTTGACTGAAAGTTTGTTGAGGTTCCATAAAAACTGTTGAAACTGCCTAAATATAATTATTTATACTGAAAAAAAAACATCGAAAATAACAAAAACTCGATCGAAGTTTATCATGAGGTGAAATTTTCTCATATGAGCTAAATTACAGCTATTACTTATGATAAAAAATCTACAGAATGGATGTAAAGTTTGCTGAAAAATCAACAAAATTTAAGACCATCAAAATTGAACTTATTTTTTCAAATATGTATTGATTGAAAATTCATTAAAAAGTCGTGAGAATCAGTAGAAATTTGGTCTAAAAAATTTAATGAGGCATTGGAAAACTAAAATGAAATATTGTAAAAAAATACGTCGAAAACAATAAAAAAAAGTTGTCAAAAATTACAAAAAATTGCATTAAAATGAAAAAATGTTCAATTTGACAGTTGAAATTCAAATACGCTCCATTATAGTACATTATTATGTATATGATTCTCTGCATCATTTACCACCCACTGCAGTAAAAAAAGCTGTCTGTGGAAAAGTGGGTTAATTATACTCTCTCTACTTGATAGTACAATAAACTCGACACTGGCGTTGCGTTTACTATGCGCATACGTATGACCTTGAAGGGTGTCAAGTAGGTGGCTTTGAAGATGGTTATAAATGTACACCACCGTTGAGAGATCACACAATGAAAAATAGTGAAGAAAGAATATGACGACATTAAAAAAGAACCCAACGAGCTGAAATTACCCAGGCAACGCTTGCAATTTGCAATGAAAAAAATAAAAAATTGAACCCCTTTTCACTCCTTAGCTTATTTTCAAGAAAGACCAATAAAAGCACGCATTAAAGTCGAAGACATCGATTAAAAAAGATGATATTTTTTTCTCGCGTAGCAAAGTACATATAATAGTGAGTGGGTATAAGTATTACTTAATTCCTCAGAAGATTAATCCCGCCATCGTCGCGTACGTTGAAAATTAATACCAGTCGGAGTTTGGCGGGCTTCGGTCTTAATAGAGGACTTAATTTGCAAGGGTCGAGAGAGAGTGAGTGTACAGAGAAGATGAAAAAGCCAATAAATTAAATTTACGGAGCGCGAGAGTAGCGTAGGATAAAGCTAAATGATGGCAAAGGCGGTGAAATGCGTTATATATACGAGGGAAGCGCATCACTAATAATAACAAGGGCGTAAATCATCGCGTTTTGTGGTCGCGAACCCCTATGTAGAAATGTGGAACAGGGGATCGTTAATTGACATAAGGATGGTGTTTGAAGAAACTGGATTCTGTGGAGGTGTCGCAAATAGAACCGAGCCCATGAGCTGCAGTATTTGTTTACGTAAAGATACATAATACGAAATTGGTAGGTACCTATTATATTTCTAATGTTAAGAAAAAAGTAAAATCGTCATCACTGGAATTCATACAGCTGTAGAGCACAGAGCCCCCCAAAAATTGTAATCCAAACGTGATAAAATATTTTTAAAATCACCGACCACAAGTCCAAAAGGCTCAGGGATTTGACCAAAAATGCCCCACCTGAAAATTCATTATCCTTTCAGGGCAATAATAGCTGATACTTCGTCGCTTTTCCGATCTGAGCCACAGATACGAAAAATAAATCCCATCAAAATGAGCCTAAACACGTTGACCAATACGAGCAATTTGGGCCACGAAGTAAACGCCATCAATTACCTTACAAATTGGCGAACGATATCGTTCCCAGTTCGCATGTACCATATAAACTATTCCAATACTCCAGGTAGCCTTTAAAATTCCAAATCCCCTGCATATAGTACACATAGGATAGACATACGTACGGGTAATATAGCTACGAGGTATACTAGGTAGGTATACACTATATATACTACAGTATACGTACAGTAAACGACCACAAGCCGATAATTACGTGTTGCACGATAAAAATACCTGTGAAACTCGATAAAAATTTCACACGCTCATAACACCTCTCTCATGCACACAGCTTTCATGTAATCTGCCTGCAACACGGAACTTTTGTACACGAGTATACGACGAGCAAAATACAATCAACCTGCTTACCTAACCTACGTAGTACATATATAAGAAAATTGCAAATCGTTAACAAGAGCTCGTAACGTGAAAACGATTTTTAAATAAAAAGGGTAGTGTTTTTTCACGCCCCTCAAACGTGTCCCAAATAAGACAAATAGGTTCACTTCCTTTTTTTTCAAACTTCTCTCGTGTACGTGTATATGAGTTCCTCGTTCCACCCTCTCGATACCTATACACATTACCTCGATTACTCGCTCATTTGAATTTGTCAATTTTAATTAAATCCTATCGACGAATCGTGCCAAAAATACGTTGCTTAATTTTTCAATCCGCGTAGCTTTTTTTTACCTACATACTTGGTTCTTTGCAAAGAGGGAAAAAAATTGACGAAAATCAATCCTATTTAGAGAAATTAATTGACGGCAATCGAATAGCCAGCCCGTTGGTCCACTTTTGTGTAACAGAAAACTGCAATTTGTCAATATGATTTAAAACCCAACGCTTATCTGGTACACCTTTTCCAATTGTAGCCCGTCGTAACAACTTTAATTTATTTTATTCGTCCGACAAAGCTCAACTTCCCCTTTTCACATCTCCTCGCAACAAATACTTACTTACCCCACCATGGAGGTAGATTTATAGACAACGTTTTACTAGTCAAGTGTTTTGTAATTTTAGAAACATTTTGCTTTTCAATATTCTATATACCTCGAGGCTGCTATCGCTGTTGACACTGATGATTAATAATTGAAATTAATTCTGTAAGTATCCTTTGAGGAGCCTGTTACGAAGATTGTTTACCATAAATTGAGATACTATTATGGTATAGGTAGAGGTACCTAGGTACTTTAAAGAGAACTTCGCAAGTGTGCAGTAATCGATTTGACCCGATATTTTTTTTCAAAAGTAAGAAACCCCTCAATCGTAAAACTACGAATTCCACAGGGGTCCAACAGTTATTTTGGCAAAAAAACGAGATTTTTGATGATAGTTTCGATGAAAAGCAAGATCTTTTTGGTGGTTTTGACCAAAAAAGCAAAACTTGTTCAAAATTTCGGCAAAAAAACAGTAGAATTTTCTATCAATTTTTAGCAATTTGGACTATTTTTTTTTGGAAATTTACAAAAAAAAACATTAAAGGAAAATGTTATTAAAAAATACCTAGAAAACTTATGGCAGTTTTTGAGAAAAAAAAACAGGATTTTTGGCAGTTTTTAAAAAACAAAATTTATTTAATAATTCTGAAAAAAAAATGACACAAAGCTTTTTCACAATTTTAGCAACTAAAGAAAATCACAACTTTTTCATGATTTTAGCAATTTTTGCTAGAAATTAATTATTTTGGGATAGCAAAACATTTTTGAATTCAACACTTCATGAAAGAGTTTTTTCAAAAAATAAATGACTTTCCATTTTTTGTTTATTAAAATTGCATTACAAAATTACAGTGGAGTCTCGATAACTCGAAGCTGAAGGGAGAAGGAGTTGACTTCGAGTTATCGGAGTTTTCGAGTTATCGGAGTTTGAGTTATGGTGGTTAATTTTGGTATATTTCGAGTTAGCGAAGTTTTGAATTAGATGAGCGTTTTTTTTTTTACTAGAATGAAATGGAAACACGTATTATACCTGGTCGAAAAGGTTAAGTATGGAGTATGAAATGAGATTGTACAATAGGTACCATTGAAGATAACCGATATGTGAATGTGAAAGTATTTTGTATCAATGAGATTCAAATTTACAAGTGTTTTCAACTAGAAATTCGAGTTATAGAGGCAAAACGTTGGCAACGTTCGACTTACAGAGGTTTTTCTTGTCTTTTTCAAAAAATTTACCTCGAGTTATCGGAGTTCTTGGACTTTTTACTTCGAGGTAAAGAAGTGAATTTTACATTGAGTCTTATGGAGAGTTGAAGGGAAACAGACTTTGCTTCGAGTTATCGGAGTTTTCGAGTTAACGGAGTTTGAGTTATCGAGACTCCACTGTAGTTATTTTTCTGGAAAACATTTTTTGGCGGGGAATCATTCATTTTTTCGGGCAATATTTTTTTTAGTAAGTAGGTCAAAATTTATTTTGTCTTTCGAATGTCCTATCGTTCAAATCACTATTTCTGTCTTGCCGATGTAGGTACAGTATATAATATATTCCCATATTTTTTTGTGCCCCAAATTTTCAATAAACTGTCCAAAAATGATCGAAAAATGTGATAGGGTAACTACGACTTTGAGGATGATTACTTCTAGTCACACGTCAAGTTTCCTTCCATTTGGTGGGGATTCAAATCTTGGACCTGAAATTTTCAACAAATTCCCCCCCCCCCCAAAAGGTTGAAAAATGCGATTTGACGACAACAACTCTAGAAGTTGTCATTTTTAGTCGCAAGTCGACTTTTCGGTGGTTTGGGAACAATTTTTAGTGTGTTTACAGTCCACTACTAAAAGTTATATACCTATATTTTGTTCCTTGTGTATTTCCAAATTGGTCCTTTGAGCCGGATATGTCTTACTGCTACTATAAGAAAATTGAGACCATCTCCAAACAAATGAAGACGAAAGTGTCGACGACACCAATACCAGTTCAACAAGGAGTCCGGATGATAATTGGCGCCACTGTAAGATAATATTTGATGGGTTGAAAAATATCAAAACCAATAACAAGCCTCTCTCCGAACTACCTTAAATTATCAACGAAGAACTGAAAGAACTTCAGAATCTAAAAGAACAGTATCAAACGAAATCAATCGACTGCGAATTGGATAACAATGTCGACTTGGAAGAATGAACTGAATTTCTGCAAATATACAAGTATCTTTGTAATCATCTAATTGAGTACCTTAGAGTCAAACCCAGAATTCTCCAAATTTTTCAAAAATGAGGTTATGATCGTTTTGGGTACAGTTAGTAGGTACGCATCGATTGCCATTCTCCGTTTTTACCTATCTGACACAGTAACGTAGTCAGGGGGGGTCCAAAGTACCGGGTCAGAGTCAAATTCCGAAAAATGTCCAAAATTTTCAAAAATGAGATTATGGTCGTTTTGGGTACAGTTAGTAGGTACGCATCAATTGCCATTCAACATTTTACCCCATTCGATACCATGATGGTTAGGGGGTCCAAAGTCCCTGGTTCAAGTCAAACTTTGAAAAAAATACTTCAAAAAAATTTTTTTTTTCATTCTAGTCGACTATAAACAACCTTGAGATACTTTCAACAGACTTGAATCTAGAATTATCCCTCATTTTATCATGCATTTTCGTGTATTTTCGATATTTTTTACAGACTTGGAGTCAAAACCAGAATTCTCCAAAATGGTATCGTGAATTACTGCTATGGAAAGACTTGAAAATTTGTTTTTTTTGTCAATTTGATTGTTACCCGAAGCACTATATTATATAGGCGAGATCAGAAACCTGCTACTACTGATTCCCACCTTTCATCAGTTTTTTGCGTTTTTCTCAAAATGATGAAAAGTGGAGAATTCTGGGTTTGACTCTAAGGTACTCAATTGCGTAATGTACTTCGTTGATTCGACTTCCACAATCTGATGTACCAATTCCCAGTTGGGTGAAAATCTGCTCTTCTGCCAATAAATACATGGTAAAGAGCAGTTTAATTGGCGTTTTATACTTCAACCCGACTTCAAACTGCTGCCATGCAGCAGATTTTACAGTTTTCAAAATCGCGCTTCAATTCACGGGCGTAATTTGAAGCAACTTTTTAGGTTGTTACATTTTCTGCACAGCAGAATAAAATTTCTGCTGATAAACACGCCACAAGAATATTTCATAGCATATTTTTATCGTGTAAAGCCGCTACGCTTCTAAATTATGTGGCGTATTTTTGCATGTTGAAAAAACCAGCCACAAAATACGCTACGCAAATATTTTGTAGCATATTTAATCGCGTATTTGCTGAAAAACGCGCGTAAATGTGGTATTTTGCGTGTGTGTTATAGGTAAGTAGGTATATAAATATTTGTTCTCTTCTACCAAGTTCCCTGGTGGAGTAGGTAGTAAGGAGTCCGCTTCCAGATCCGGGGACCCGAGTTCGATCCCCGCTAGTGCCGAAAAATTTTTCAAGAATATTGATCAATGGCAGATTTTTATGCGTAAATAAAATACGCGCCGATTTATTGGCATTGGCGTAAAGTGTTAAATCTCCTGCCCACGTTTTTATGTTGCGTAAGAGCAGATTTTCACCCAACTGGGAAAGTTTAATGGTGTATAAGGCACATGGATTAACTTCCAAAACATCTTTACAACAATGGTCCATAAAAACGAAAATATAACCAATCTTGGGAAAAATATCTCTCTGCACAATTGCCTTGAAGGAGATCCGAAAGATCTTATAAAGAACATCGACATTGCCGAAAACAATTATCTCAGTACCTGGCGCATCATCACCAAGCATTACAACGATCTGTTTCAACAACAGGCTTCTCACTTGTCAATACCACATAATCAACCATTGATGGAATGTAAAGCTAGTCTTCACCAATTAATCTCAGTCTTCCAATAGAACTTTGCCGCATTCCAAAATATTGTATAAGAAAATGAACTTGATCCAGTTTCTCAAGTTATGATATTGCTATTTCTTACAAAAATGTCAAAAGAAGTAAGAACCGACTGCATGGGAGAGAGAACTGTCTTTGAAAAACAAATTCTATACATTTAACGAGTTCCTGAAATATATGAAAGCTCAAGCAAATGCACTCTTAAGAGCAAATCCGCAACCATCTGGACAGTTTCCAAAAAGAGGCATCAGTATGTCAGTAGTAGTGCCGCAGTCATCCAATACAATGTTCCACCAATATTGCAAATGTACCACTGATCATTTCATGCATAAATGTCCAGACTTCCTGAAGTTAGAACCAGTATGGTATTTTTTGGGCCAACAATTTTTAAGATGATCACAAAATAAGATTTAGGCAGCTAAATTTCCAAGAATTGTCTTTTCCAATTGCAAGTCGAATTTCTTGTGGTTGGGGCCCAATTTTCAGTTGGCACATCCAAAAGGATATTTTTTGGACTCAAAATTTTCAAAAAATTCCCCAAAACTTGAAAATCGCGACCAAACCGAATTAATCTCCAGAATCGTAGTTTCTTGATCGCATTTTCAACCGTTTTTGGATAATTTTCCGAATAATTGGGTCCCAAGAAATGCCCTATGACCAAAAGGCACTTGATATATCATGAAAATTACTAGTATTTTACTGTCTTGATGCACATTTTCACATTTTTTTTGTGCACGGAATTGGCCAAGAACCAAAAATTTGAAACTTTTTGCGAGTGGGCAGCTGTAAATTACTCCAGCTCCCAGGGGTCCTCTTATTTTTCAAAAAAATCAGGTTAAATGAGTTCCTACATGCTTCTGAGGTTTCCTTGTTATGTACTCGTAGTTGCTCAAGTGGCCATCAATTTTTTTGATAGAACTTTCGAGAGCTACTGTTTGTTGCAATAAACTCACCCCCCCCCCTCAAAAAAAAACAAAAATACAAAGACCAATTTTTGATTCATTTTTGCGAATTTGTCGTTTAAACCCTTTTTTTAGCATAATTCTGAGGTTTCATTCCACCACTGTTTTGAACTAATTTGAGTATAGCTGATTTTGAATAATTATGAGCTTCATTTTCAACGCTGGGCCCTCGACATTCGATCTTTGCAAGGTTTGTGGGCCAAACCCTAGCTCTTGGCTCTTTGATCTCAAAACGGACTACTCGCCACCCCAGAAAACCCTTCTGGAGGTGTAAATTCAACTCCAGGCGCAGAAATGATAGCTCATGAAAATCGACATTGTGGAAAGAAAAATAAACGAGCGAGTAAATTTTTGACGTAGGTTCATTTTGATGGCATAAAAACAAGTCTGATTAGTCCTCCATTTTTTCTAGTCCCACCAATAGTGAGCCTCAACCCATCATCATTTTGCATCATTCCATCACTAATTAGTTTGAAAATTCGGATGTGGAAGTTGATGTGATCGAATGATTAAAATAAAGTTACTTCTGCGCCAGGAGTCGAATTTTGAGTAAGGTAACACTTGAGAGGATTCCTCATTAGCGTGGAAAAAAAAACATGTCCTGGATTTTGATCATTATGAAAATCAGTGAAATGGATGTAAATATTTCTGGAAATGAGAGAAGAAGGGGCGGTTGTAGAGGTCAAATCAAAAATTCGTTTTCAGCGCTCTCAAAAACGTACCTTATAAAACGATTTGTCACGTGGCATGTTACATTTTTTTTTTGTTCAGAATTTTCGGGCTTTGTACCAACCACCATGGTTTTACAAATCACAGCAGAAAATGTTCGTAGTCCATTTGGGTAGGGCTATTTTGAAAACTGAGGTTTCAACTTTGATGAAATTTTGATTCTCATATAAAAGTACCTAGAGTCAAATTGAGAGTTTCAAAAATTCACCAAAAATCGAAAAATGGAGGCACATGAACCTTATAGTCTAATAGTGTATTTTCTTTTTAACTGCATTTAAACGTTTCTGTCTAATCAACTTGGGATCTCCTTTTGTCAAAAAAACCACAAATAAGTAAGTGCCTCTAATTTTATTCGAAATTTTAAAAAATCGTAAAATTTCAGCGACATACCTACATGATATATGTAAATCTTGGTAATTTGATGAATTTGAGTTTAAATTTTGGTTCATTTTCATAAGTTTTTAAATCAGCTTTCAAAGCTTCGTTCATTTTCGTACAAGAAATTCGATAGCATATGGAAAGTTTACTGCGTCGCTTATTTTTTCCCTTTCAAATGCGAATGACCCAAGTGAAAATAATCGAGTTAACGGTACACCAGGTACCTACCTACAGAGGGGTCCAGTCCGAAAATTTTTTCGCCTTGTACACAAATTAACGCGGCACGACTACTAGAACCGAGTTCGTTAAAAAAGCACAGCGTATTCATTAAACTCCGGAACGCGGAGATTTAATTAAATAAATTTTTAAATTATTTTTTTTTGTCTGTCGTAATTTAATACGAATTTTAAACGACGCTCGACTCAGGAGGGATGGTATCGTCTTTGATACAGGTGCACCGAACACGCGAGCTCAAGAATGAAGTATAAAAAAAAAACAACGAGAAACTTTTTTTTATTCTTTTCCTCGAATTAATTATAAAAGTCGATAAAATAAGGTCATAATTAAGACGCGCTCCGTTTGCCGCCGACAAAAAGCCAGAATTTACGCCGTACTGAGTAAATGTAATTATCGCCCATTTTTTTCACCCCTCTGCGACTCCAGTTTTGTACTCATCGTAGGTACGTCTTGGAATATCGCAGTCGCATTCCGAGCGACTTATTAAAAACACAGTATACGCGATTTTTAACCAATCAAAAGAGCGAATTTCTTCGCGAATGCCAAACAAAGACGATGCTTTTAAAATCGTTCGTACGTCTCGACATTATTTCACAAAAACTTGAAACTTTTAAAAGCTTTTTCTCTTCCGTATTTACTCAACTCTTCGTTTTCATCTACGTTGCTGCCAAGTCGTGGTCGTCATCATCGTATCTCTGTGCGTTTTCTCCATCTCTCTATCTTACTACATACATATAACGTATTATACTTTGATGTGTGTTATTTCCTTCACACGTATGCTGCTCGCGAGAAAGAAACCATTCCAAGCAGAAATCTTACTCGACGAATCATCATCACATCGAGCAAGCTCGCAAGTCACAAGACGATGCTACATGTAAACCTCTTTGACTTGAGTAAACATCGAGCCAAGCGCGAATACTAATGAATCTCGAGCACAAAGGCATAGTGAACGTACAATAAAGGTTTCTTGATCTTTTGATTTTAATCGCCCACCGACAAGACGTTTCGGTTTCCCTTCATCTAACCTTTCGATCACATTAAACTCAACTCGAACTCGAATAAAAATTGTTTGTACAGAAGACAGAACAACTACCCACCCATTGGCAGTGAATTATCCTGCTCACTCCTACGAACAAGCTTCTGTTATTACGTATTTAACTAAGGCGTCGTCAATATTGCAATTTTTACGTAACACTAGATCAGGGACCAGGGAGGGAGGTTCAGAAATAACTTCAATCGTAATTTTAGAGAGGGGTGACTCTAAAAAAGGCAAAAACCGCCCTATTTTGAGTATCCCTGGCTCAGATTTCGTCACACGACATTTTGACAAATTTTCAATCAATTTTTGAAAGTTAGCACAATTTGTTGTTTTTTTAATAAAATTTGGGTATTTTTCAGCAAGTTTTTTTATAACATTTTAGCTCATTTTTACCGAATTTCACGTCACTTTTCAGCACTTCGAACAAGTTTTCGTAATTTCTGATAATTTTTTTTGATGTTTTACAAAATTTTTTTCGATTAATTTTTTTTTCAAATTTTGCACTTTTTCATTTTAAAAGAACTTTAACAAATTTTCAAATCAATTTTACCAGAAAATGGTTCAACGCTGATACTTTTTCAGGAAATTTTGGTAATTTCAGTAACTGTTGACATTTGTTTTGTAACTTTTTTATAATAATTCAGCTCGTAATATCGTTCGGCCGATATTTATCGTATTTTTTTAAAATTATTTTTGGATGATCTTCTTGTTATTTTACACAATTTTTCTGTTCTTTCACAATTTCAAATGTTTTTACGACGCCCTGACAAATTTTCAATCAATTTTTGAGAAATTTGGTACAATTTTTCTGTTTTTTTTTCCAATAAAGTTTTACTACCTTTCAGTATTTTATTTATTTATTTTTTTCTATATACAATTTAGCTTATTTTTACGAAAATTTTTGTAATTTTTCCAAATTTCGAACAAGTGTTGGTAATTTTTGATATTTTTTTGATGTTTTATAAATGTTTTTGCAATATTTCTTTTTTAAAATTTCGAAATTTCTCATTTTTATAGTATTGTGACAAATTTTCAAATCAACTTTACCAAAAAATAATGCAACTTTGATACTTTTTCACAAAATGTTGATGATTTTAGCAACTTTTTGCGCATTAATTACCAAATTTTACTTGATTTTGATTTTCTTAAATTTTTTCATCTCAAGTAAACCACAATTTTGAAAAATTCGTTGTTTCGTCAAATTTTGATTAAAGGATAATTTCTACAATTTTGAAAGTTGAAATGTTTTCCAAAAATGAAGATACATATGAACTTGGACATGCTTAAATTCTGGATTCGTCCAAAAGATGAAGGGTTAATTTGGGGGGGGAGGGGTTTCTATAATTACTAGATTATTACAGAATGGTTCTCACCTGCCATATGTAATTTTCTTCGAGAACTGGTAAAGAAAAACAGAAGGGCATAAAACGTTAATATTTTGAAAATCTCAAATAGAAGAAGTCTCTAAAAGTAATTCCCTGCAGGTTGCTTATCTGTACTTACTACTTAGTAGGTTGAAAATCTCACTTTAAATCGATCAAAAGTACTACAAAAAAAAACACTCACGCATTTAGCGTGTGAAGACGACCGACTTTTCTTAAAATAAAAATTTTTTACGAACGAATTGATTCACTTTTTTTGAAACATTTGTACAGCAAACAGCAATTGATCTGTTTACAATCGAATCGAATCATTTACGAACAATAAATTTATTGATTTATCTTGATGAATCATTCGATTGATTTGCAGGTGAATCATTCGCGAACGAAATGATTCGTACAACTTACAAATGACTCGTTCGCGAACGAATCGATTCGTATTTCGTACAACTTACAAGTGACTCGTTCGCGAACGAATCGATTCGTATAAGTGACTCGTTCACGAACGAATCGATTCATTTACTCAATTGTTGATGAATCATTTGCGAACGAATCAATTCATTTGCTCAATTTTTTGGTGAATCATTCACGAACGGATTAAATTTTTTTTGTGAATCATTCGCGAACGAATTGATTTGTATAAGTGAATCGTTCGCGAACGAATTGATTTGTATGAGTGAATCGTTCGCGAACGAATTGATTCGTATAAGTGACTCGTTCACGAACGAATCGATTCATTTACTCAATTGTTGATGAATCATTTGCCAACGAATTGATTCGTATTAGTGACTCATTTTCGAACGGATCAATTAATTTGTTCAATTTTTGGTGAATCGTTCACGAACGGATTAAATTTTTTTGTGAATCATTCACGAACGAATTGATTCGTATAAGTGAATCGTTCGCGAACGAATTGATTCGTATAAGTGATTTGTTCGCGAACGAATTGATTCGTATTGGTGGCTCGTTCGCGAACGAATTGATTCATGAATTAAAGAATTGATCAATTCGTTGGCGTTTGACGAATGGTTATTTCAAAGCATATAAAAGCATATTTTTTCGTCATTTTTTAGGGAATATTTTACGTTTGTAGCGGTTTTTAGGGAATATTTTGATCAATTTCGCTAACGATCTATCGACTACGATACTTTTCTTCTTATTTGAACGCACTGCCTATGGTGGCATAAAAATGAGGAGAAGGCCCAACCTCATAAAGCTTTTACCATATTGAAATTTAATTTCCTCTTTTTGAAACTCAACTTTTCAGTTTTAAAGGTTAAAATTTCAATTTTGAACCGAAGAGAAAATTATTGTTATTTTCAAATTCAATGTAGAATTTTGAAGAATTTCAGCAAGTTGGAAACATTTTTTTTTACTGAAATCTAAAAAATTCGTCAACAAATTCCTATTTATTTCGCATCTAAAAATTTTAGTTTCCAGGTTCAAGTAAAAATCATCGTCATTTTCGAGTCCAAATCGAAATTTAAATTGAAGTGTACTTTATTTCAAATCGTTAAAATGCGTGCGTTCCTTTAGAGGGGGGGGGGGGTGGTCCCTCACCCTACCAACTCAGTTTCGAAACATCATTAAACAAAAAAATTATCAAATACCCTGAAAATTGCGCTGGAAATCCGATAAAATTCATTTTACGTAGGAGGCTCTTTATTCCGAATAAATATTCAAAGTCAAGGGACGCATTTCTTATTCGTGAAAATAATCGAAAATTTCACGAACGCTTCGAAATACATACTTAAACGATACGACTATTCGACCTCGAATACGAAATTTAAATTCTTCTCAGAAACATTTTTCTTTCAACCAGATTTTTTTACACACCATAACATCCTCTAATTCCCATATTTATCTTTTTACATGGGCAATTTACAAGAAAAAAATGCACAGGAAAAAAATACTCAACGAAACACTAAAAACCACAATTTAAAAATTTTACCAACGCCTTCTACCAGGCAGGTATGCAATTTCATACACGTGCGTTGTTTCGAAAACAGCCCGGTGCCTTTTTCGAAACGGTCATTATCTGGAAAAATTTCTCCACGAGTAAATTTACGCAGATAATTTAGTTGTCTGGCTTTTATCGAATGAAGATATGTATTTTTTTTTGTTGGAAATTTATGCTATTCAGGGGTTCAAAATGTTTTTCAAGGGTGAACATTCTGAAATGCCTTTGCTGGCATTGAGTTCGCCAAGCACCTTGTTCTATTTTAATGACGTTCAACGTTCAATGGGGTTTCTTGCTTCATTCACCCTTTCACTAGTTTAATGGACGTTTTGTTAGGATCTCGTATAATTTCTAGTTCAAAGCAGATTCAAATCAGTATAGCAAAAATTGCCCACACAATAAAAACCCTTGAATGAAATTTTCGTCTTATTCATCGTTTCGCTACGACCTACACCGTAGACTGTTGTGAGAAATTCCTTTGAAAAATTTCGCATTTTCTTAACGTATATGTAGGTGTACGTCTAGGGGAACCTTGATACGCACGCGAACGCTCAATTAAAGTTCGCAGATAAGACTGCAAGTACGAAAATTTCGCCCTTACCGTTTACACTACATATAAATTAATTTATAATCGAGTCTCGACGACATAGCAATTAAACCAGGACCGGGCGAGTGTCGGACGGAAGGCTTTGGCTTTACACAGCGAAATTTTCATTAAAACTTAATTGTAATTTTATACTACGTTAAAAAGCGCAGGCACGCGATTTCGGGGCTCGCGAGAATATTGCCAATTTGCGTAATATTTTAATCTTCAATTACATCTCGATATGGTAAATTTCGCCATATATACGACGGACCGTCTAAAATGCTAATTTTTCATACCTCTCTTTTCCTCATCATCGTAGAGCGTAGACGTTATAATTTGCTTGAATTTATTCCCTCTCACTCTCGTCCAAACACCGTGTACAATAAAATTCCGGCCAAGATTTACTGCTTCGTCACGTCTTTGTGTATTTGCATTCTTTTCGATGTGTACAAGTCGAGTATATGAGTCAATGAGTGCAAAGGTACCTACGAGTAATAAGTACACAGTTTTTTTGTTGTGCTAAAAAAAGGCGCTGATTACATGTTCGAGCTGAGAATAATTAATTTACTTCTGTTTATGTAGGTACCTTTTTCCTTTTCATTGGCCAGCTGTATGTTTTTTCCACTGGTGAGCGTTTTTAGACGAATTTGCAAGTATTTGACGAATTCGAGTTGGCTATTGAGATATTGAGAATATATTATTGAAGTTTTCAAAAATTTTCAATTCAGTGTAAGTACATTCGGATGGATGGCAAACAAAAATACGTCAAAGGATGTTGGCCAAATTCAGTGGAAACCTTCGTTTTGAGTTGAAAGTCACTCAGAAAAATTTATAGCTTCGAGAGATTTTTGGAGACCTGAATACGAATATGAATTCATTTTTTCAATTCGGTTTTTCCATCGTGTGCCTCTCCCACGCCCCCCTCCCCAAAAAATCTCTTATAATGAAAGAAATCGTGTTAACTACATTATCATCAACTTGTTTTGTATTTTTTATTTTTTTAATTCGCTGTATATGATTATCACAAAATAATCAGTCACAAAACGGAAACAGACACATGACGCAGATTTTACAATAAAAATAAGTACCTACGTATGCTATACAGGAAACAGACAGAGATACCTCTTGCATTACTAATTACATTACACGTGCTGCAACAAGCAACTTTGAGTCTGAAATGATCTGTTTAATACATAAAATTTGCAATATGGGTCTTCCTAAATTCACTCATATCTTTCAATTGCGGAATGATTAGGGTAAAATCATTTTCAATCAATTCTATCAATTCAAATACAGAAAGATTGTTTAAATTTTACTATTTTGACGTACTTAGGTATGTTTTGTGATCCAGAAACCTGTCAAAAATTTTGCTAATTTTTGAAAATTTGAAAAAAATTGTTCAGGTTTGTCATTAGGTATGTGAGACTCTAAAAATAAAAGTTACCAATTTCAGTAATTTTCATATCATGTCATATTCTCTGACATTTAAATTTTAATATCATATCAGACGTTTAAGCACTTGAAAAAAAAAGTAGATACTTAGATCAATTTATAATGTTTAGAGCATTTTTCTAATTTTACAATTGTATTTTGATTTGACTTTCAAGAACTTGGAAAAAATTTCCATTCAGTTTAAGAAATTATGCTGGACTTTCGAATGCCTAATCTATGAAGCAAAAGAGTGGGGTTCGCCCTGATTCTGCGTCATCTTGTTCCCCAATATGTCATTGTTTTCAACATTTGACTGTTTTTTTGGATGTGTAATTCGATCAAAACAAGGTGCTGAAATAGTGATCAAAATTATAAGTCTAAGTTTGGAGTATTAAATTTGTGGAGGCTAAAATTGAATTTTTCTTGTATTTTCATGTGAATTGTGAGGTATCTAAATATACATTTTTTGACCTCCTGATTTCAAATATCAAACTGACTTCACCGAAAATGTAATTTTTGACAGCCCTTCCCCCAGGGTAGGGGGTGTGGGGTGGAGCAGGAATTGAAATTTTCTGCATTTTAAGGTGGGGCATCCAAATATACATTTTTTAATATTCTGATTACCAATTTCATCATGATATAACTTGAAGTGCAACTGATGACCTCCCCAGCCCCTCCAACGGGAGAGAAGGGGCGACGACTGAAACATTTTTGATTTTTAAGGCCCGACATATTGGGTTTCTGTACTTCTTGATTCCAAACATCATCACAGTTCAGTTCTGCATTCAACAGGGCCCTATGAGTAACATTTAAAATTTTTTGTTTTTGAGTTGGAATATTGAATTTTACCTTACAGTGATTAAAGAGCACTTGAACATAAATTAAATTTTCAAACACAGGCTTTCATCACCTTAAGTTAAAGTTTAATATTGTGGGATTTTTTTTCCCCAGCTCACCATAGTAACGCACCTTGTTTTTATTTTCAATCGTTAACTATGGATCATCGCCACTCTTCTTACTTACAACTTAACTTAACTTTAATAACATTAAACTCAACATTCTTCTTCATAACTTAAAACTAAAAGGTAACTTCTCTGTCTGGTGGTTGGCAGCTCAGTTTCCTCTTTCTCCACTCCGCTGCCAGCATCCTTTTCACTGGTGCTTGGTATTTGACTCGTCCGGTGGTGTTGTCACGTTCGGGGTTTCTGCAAGCTCCGCTTCCTCTTCGTCCACTTTGCTGCTTGATGTCATCTTTGGATTTGGCGTTGTCGACTGCTAGCTTGGCTTCCTCTTCATCCGCTTTGCTGCTTGATGTCATCTTTGGATTTGGTGTTGTCGACTGCTAGCTTGGCTTCCTCTTTGTCCGCTTCACTGCTAGGTTCTTCTTCGCTGGTTTGATGATTTGCAAGTCAGGGTAGCATGCCTGGCCCACGCACCTATAGACACTAGGTGTCCTTGATAGGCCAGATCTCACTACTATATAGCTAGCTCCTGCTGCGTTCGGATGCTTGATCATGCAGCATCGCTTTTGCTTTGCTGTCTCATCTTCACGGTCAATGCTTTGCTGGCAAAGACTGAGAATGGTCTCCCTCCCTGTCCTAGCAGTTTGGGCAGTTCGCAGGTCCATTCTTCCAACATCAGGGCCTGCTTGAGCCAGTCTCTAGCTTCATTGTGTCTATTGTGGGCTCTCTCGAAAATACCTATTTGGGATTTCAAAAACATATGTGACGTGACGGGACAAAATCGACCTTCGGACCTAAAAAATTATTTTTCACTTTTTGACGGATTTTTGGTGCTCGGACATTCAAAAATCATTTAGAACCACCCAGAAGTCCCTACGATTTGCATAGCTCCATATACATGGTAATCCAGTCAGAAGTGTGCTCATTTTTTTGATTTTTTTGATTTTTTTTTGATTTTTTCATTATTTTAACTTTTAAATCGACCTGGAGGCGAAACAAAGCGTTCTACGATAAAAATACATCTAGCAAAGTTGTAGAGAATTAAATTTCCAAAAACCTATAAGAGGTTTATTTTTCTCCAAAATGCATAGTTTTTCCGTTTTTCTCAAAAAACTAAAACCTCATAATGATTACCATAAAATTTCTGTTTTTTGAGAAAAACGGAAAAACTATGCATTTTGGAGAAAAATAAACCTCTTTTAGGTTTTTGGAAATTTAATTCTCTACAACTTTGCTCGACGTATTTTTCTCGTAGAACGCTTTGTTTCGCCTCCAGATCGATTTCAAAATTGAAATGATGAAAAAATAAAAAAAAATTGAAAAAATGAGCACAATCACGGCTGAGCCCCCTGTATCAATGTAAATAACCATTTTACCCAGTGATGTTCACACAAAACAGGCAAGAAACGTTATCCAAGACTATGTTTAGCTCAGTTTAGCCGGAGAACCTGATTAGAACGCAAGTACTTCCGCTAAACGAGCAGAACTGGACTGAAAACTTTAACCCCCCATAACTCAAAAACTTATTTTCGGCTCGAAGGTCGATTTTGTCGCGTCGCGTCACATATACGGTATTTAGACAGCTCACCCGGAAATATTGAACATTTACCTAAATTTTAGCACCTCTTCCTCTTGAGAGTCCCAATTTTATATAGGGCAAAATGGGCAAAAATGAGGCCAAAATTGGATTCAGCGCTTTCAAACACTTTTTTGAAGACACCAATCATAATTTTGGCTAGCTGATTTTTTCATCGGTCCCACTGTGTGAGAAACAGACTGTTGACCTCAAGAGGTCAGAAAGAGAGGTCAATGACCTCAAGATGCCGGGAAGAGGGGTCAATGATCTTAAGAGGCTGTACAAGCCGACAGAAAATATTGGGAGGCTAGACAGGTAGTTAAAGTAACCTTGAGAGTCCAGACACATGAGTCAATGACCTTGGAAGAATAGACAACCAGATATACAGACAGACAGACAGACAGACAGACAGACAGACATACAGACCAACTTGAGAAGCTATACTGACGAGTCAATGACCTTATGCGGCCAAATAGGCAGGTCAGTGACTTTGGAATTCCAGTCACTCGGTTCAATGACGTCAAGCGGCCAGATAGACGACCTTGAGGACTCGACAGACAAGTCAATGGACCGAAAACCGGATTCGACTGATCAGACCAGATCAGATCACACCCAAATCCAGATCCAGACCCAGACCTAGACCCAGATCCAGATCAGATCAGGTAAGATTAAATGACTCGCAATCCGTAATACAGACACATCTGAACTATAGACGGGGATCGGGCTGCGGAAGATTCATGATTTAAAACTTTCTTTAGAGAGGAGACTGTCCACTCATTTCTTGCTCATCCTTTTATCAAAAAGACGTAGGTACGTAAATTAATTTTTCTGATTTTTTTTCTAAAAAAAATACTGGAGTAGGTAAACAGTGGTTTTGTACCAGTAGAAACAAATGGAAAATTTGTGCTTAAACCGATCGAAAAGGTTGAAGCTGCAGAATCCAAAAATCCGCTGGAGGCTTCAGAACAACTTGAAACAACCACCAATCAATTGGGAAGGTCAAAAATAAGAAAAAGCAATAATTAAACTTTCCAAATTTCCTCAAAAATTGAACGAATTCAGAAAATTTATTTCAGCACCTGTAATTTTTTGAGTACATTTGAAGCTGCAATGCCAAAATTTTCTATCAGAATGCAGCCTCGAAAAGCTGAGAAAAAAATTACCAACAGGGCTACAAAAACAGATTTTTTTTTGAAATTTTTACCGTAAAATTTTTGTTAGCTGTTCAAGAATTTAATTCTGAAAAGAAGTGAAGAAAGCTCAGAAAACTTTCAAAGCACTGAATAGGTAGGTACCTATAAATTATTAAAACCAGTTATTCGACCAAAAAAATGATTCGTGAATTATTTCTATCTATACCATTGAGTTATCAGAACTCTTGATTAATTTGTGTACAATAATGCAGGATGTTAATAGCTGATTCACCAGATAATTTTGTCATAAATATCTACAAACGTCAGTCGACATTGGTTTGAAATTTCATCGAAAAATGTTTCACTCCGACGATTAGGTAAACCACGGACCTCGGTTTGAAATTTTTTATCAAAATGGGTATTACATTAAATCGAAATTAAACATTATTTAGCTTCCTATCTATTCTTTCGAGAAACAAAATGCGTGTTTTAATCTTCATTCTTATCTGTGTCTTACAAATTCGGTTCAATTGGGCACAGGAAAACATTGTTCCGATTCAGTTGCCCAATGGCACAATATCAAATATCACCTTCATAGCGGTGAATTTAACCATCATAGAAAAACAACTACCAGACTTCATCGAAAATAACCTACAATCTCTCGGTTTAGAACGCAACTGGACTTCAGCGAGTAACAGAACCTCCAATAATTTCACAGGTTTGTAAAAAAATTTCTAAAACTTTGTTTTAAGCACAGCTGGGAAAGTGCGTTGAATTGAATGTTTTTGTATAGCTTCGCCTTACATCATGGGCAATTACCCGCGTGATTTACGTAACGTATCGATCAATGAGGCGAAATTTGAATGCCCCAAGAACAATGAAACTAGCGACTATAATGAGACCATACAAGGGAGAATTAGACATCAACAAATAAGCTGGAGGATAGTTGATTTCGAAGAACCGAATTTAACAGTCATCACCAAGGTAAGAATGACTGCAAGCCAATCATTTGACTTGCAGTGAAAGTTGTAAAATAAAAATATTCATAAATGAATCAGAAAAAAATCAAAAATAATATAAACCTAAAGAAATGTATTTTTTTAATAATTTACAAAAAATCTATTCTCTCAAAATTAGGGACAAATTCAGGACCATAGTCAAGTTGACTTTTTCTAAAAATAAATAAATAAAACTCATCACTTTCACTTTTGATACAAATTGTACAAATGCTCAAGTTTTCATTTCACAATTCGAGCCTCCCCAAATTTTTTTCAAAAAATTGTCTCCGTCTCCACCTTCACCTTCTAGCTATGCTATAATCAAGATAAATTAGATCATGTTAAAGATTTCATTCGTTATCTATAGCGTCCATTTCATTTCAGTTGAGCATGCCGAAAAATTCAACTAATAATGAAACCTATATAGTAGAGAATCCCACTTCCGCTGACGATGGCTTTTACATGTGCATCGTCCATGATGACGAAGAAATCTTTGCCGCAAGAGCAGCAGTTTTAACCGTTTTTGATCGTAAGTACCTATGTATCATTGAAAAAATATCTACACGTGTATGTTTACTAAAAAAATAATCAATTTTCCGTGTCGAAATTTTCAGCACCGAAGAAAAAAAATACGGATTCCTATACACTCCCTATAATAATAGCAATTGTATCGGCTGTTCTTATTTTTGTCTTGCTAGGAGGTATCACCATAAGGTACAGAAGGTAAGCATTCTATCCATCAAAATGTTGTAATTTCGTAAATCAAACATATCCTTCTGACAATTTGCTAAATAGCAAAATAGCTTGAATTATTTCACCCCCCTCCCCCAAATACATCTACTCTGAAGTTGAGAGAAAACATTGAAATTCATTCCGATATTCCAAAAATTATATCTAAAATAGGTACCTAATTTAAATGGATTCCATGACACTTTTTCGCAATTTCGAAAACCATGACCCAATTTTGGGCTCAAAATTCTTTAAAAATCTTCAAAAACCACTTCACCTTAGAGTTCTGACCTCAAAATTGATTTTTAAGATTTTTGAAAATGTATTATGTAACCCATCACAATGGATTAAAATTTCAGAAAAAATCAAAAAAACTTTCAACAAAAACATTTTATTGATTTTTCTGAAGAATTTCGAACCCAAAATTCAGCCATGATTTCTATTCCTGTAGTTTTTGAAAAAAATCTCATAATCTCACAAGATCTATCAAAATGGCTAAAAATTTCTTATAAAATTCAAATACCTAGGTACTTGTTTCCAAAAAATAGTCCTTAAACATTTCCAAATTCATAATTCTGGGCTCTAAATTGAATCATGATCACTTGAATTTTTGAAAAAAAAATGCCATGAAACCTATTAGAATATATGTGTCAAAAACACTGAAGAAATTCAAATACGAGTATCTCTAATAAAACATTTTTTTGAGCATTCCTGGAGAGTTTTGAGCTTAAAAAAGGCTCGTGAATTGCGAGATTTTTGAAATAGTATCATGCAAACTATCAAAATGAGTTAAAACTTTGCGAGAAATTTAGATTTTTTTCAAAAAAAAAATGTTTTTTGAACATTTCTGAAGAATTGTTTGAGTACGTACCTAATTGAGCCACGATTTTTACTGTTTTTGAGAAATGGTACCACGAACCATCAAATTGGGTTAGAATGATTGGAAAATTCCAAAATTTTGAGGAATATTTTTTTGAGTAAGTATTTCCACACAATTTTGAGTCAAAAATTATGTAACGATTTTTGAGATTTTAGAAAAAGTCTCGTACAACTCGTGATAGGTACCTAGTTTAAAATTTTAGAAGAAACTCAAATTTCGATGAAAATGTTTCTCACTGGGAGCATTTCTCTGAGGAGTTTTGAGCCATAAATTGGGCTATGATTTTTCAGAATTTTAGAAAAAAAAATGGAATCTCACCTTCTTTGATTATTTCTATTCTTCGAGCATTTCTAAAGAATTTTGTGCTCAAAACTTTTTTAGGTTTTTGAAAATGCACCTTGTGACCAATTGACAATCACAATGAACTAAAATTGAAAAAAAAATATATATATACAAACAATTCAACAAAAATATTTTAAAAGCATTTCTGAAGAGTTTTGGGCATGATTTTTAGAATTTATAAAAAAATGTGATGAGTGTCCCACCAAAATAACTGAAAAATACTTACTAAAGAACTTTGAATGTTTCTGAGAAAATATTTTTTGGACATTTCTCAACAGTTTTGAGCTCAAAATTGCGTCATGATTAATTAGATTTTTCAAAAGGTGTCATGCGACCTACCAAAATGGTTCAAAAGTTCTGAAGAAATTCAAATTTTGAATATTTTTTGAAAAATTGACTCATGATTTCTGGAAGTTTCAAAAAAATTTCATGCAACCGATCAAAATGGGTGAAAATTTCAAGTGAAATTCAAGTTATTATTCGTGAATGTTTTTTTGAGGATTTTATAGAGAATTTTTAAGTGCAAAATCAAACCATGATATTCAAAGATTCTAACAAATATTAATGGAACCCATCAAAATAAGTTCAAATTCTCAGAAAAATTCAAATATTTCGACCAAAATGTTTTCAGAGCATTTCTTAAGAAATTTGAACCCAAAATTGGGTGCTGATTTTTGAGATTATTGAAAAAGTATTATGCAACTTCTGACCTCAAAGAATTTTGAGGAAGAAATGGGGGGGGGGGAGTAATGATTAATAAGATTTTTGAAAAAGTGTCATACAACCTGTAATGATGTAAAATTTTAGAAGAAGCTCAAATATTTTTGCTAAAAAATTTTTGTAGATTTTTGAGGAATTTTCACTCCCTCTCCTCCTTCTTAAATGATTCTTTCAAAATCGACATAAAAATCATTCATGTGTAATTGTGTATTTTCAATTACAAAAAATTAGGCAAAAAGCGATCTTGATATCCAGAGCCAACGAAGCGGAGGCGTTCAAAAATTGGGTCAAAACAGTGATAATAGAACGAGACGGAGATTCCACAGATATTTTGGTAATTGTGTACAAACCACTCGGTCATTTGTATCGCTGAAATAGCTGTTTTGTAACTAAATATAATCATGATATTTATTCACAATCTACAGAAGAGTCCAGTAGTACGAATTGAACGTAAACAACTGAGAGGCAAACATGGATACGCCGAGAATATGGAATACGAACTACCCCCAGATACCAAATGGGAATTCCCCAGAGAACACTTGAGATTAAGCGGTGCTTTGGGAGAGGGAGAGTTCGGCAAAGTTGTACAAGGAGAAGCTTACAATATCTACGATTCGGAAACCTGGTCTACTGTGGCTGTAAAAATGCTCAAAGGTTCAGTTTGGAGTGTCTTTGGATTTCTAAAATTAGTCCACTTTTAGATAAATAACATTGAACAAATCTGAATATAATTATATTTTCGTCGGCAGATAATCATACCGACGAAGAGATGGTAAATATGGTAGCCGAAGTCGAAATTATGAAGATGATTGGTGCACATAAACACGTTTTGCGACTATTAGGATGCTGCAGCCAAGCTGGTCCATTGCTGGTGATTATGGAATACGCTGTTCATGGCAATTTGAGAGACTTTCTCAGATATTACAATTCTTCTTCGTGTGATTCGACCGAATTGGAGGCGAGATTCGTGATGAATAACAAAGCTTTGATCAATTTCGCTCGACAAATCGCTGAAGGAATGGATTACTTGGCTTCGATAAAGGTAAATTATGTAAGAGTCGATTGAGAAAAAATATATTTACTCTGAATTGAATTCATCATCGCAGTGTGTACATCGTGATTTGGCTGCTCGAAATGTGTTGGTTTGCGAAGACTATATCATGAAGGTGGCAGATTTCGGTTTAGCTCGTGATATCCATAGCAATGAATACTATAGAAAAAAATCCAAAGGAAAATTGCCTGTGAAATGGATGGCTCCTGAAGCTTTGTTCCAAAGACTTTACACGTGTAAATCGGATATGTGAGTTTAAAGGCCTTAATTTCTCAATATGATGTTAACTTTATCAAACCTGGAGTGGAATCGCCTCTGAATCTGGCAAAAAGCCAACCAATGAAAGCTCTGGAATTTCATCCAAAATTTTCTGCCTCAGGTTTGAAATTAAAAAAAAAAAATTTTCTGTACAGCTGGTCTTATGGAATACTGCTTTGGGAAATAACAACCAGAGGAGGTGTCCCTTATCCCTCTCTTCCATGCATTGAGAAACTATTTCAACTTTTACAAGAAGGATATCGCATGGAAAGTCCTAAAAATTGTCCTCCTAAACTGTAAGTATTATTCTCGAATAAATTATTAAGTAACTAATATTTTCATCCTAATAGAATATTTTTTCTTACGTTAGATACACTCTGATGCGTAACTGCTGGGACGATGATCCGAATGAACGACCCGATTTCCAAAAAATCATACAAGACTTGGACGAAATATTAGCTGATAACGATGTAATTAACATATTCATATTTTGTTTTAAAAATATCCAATTTTCTAGCTGGAGACCCAAAAATCACGATTTCATTTTAAACTTCCAGGGCTTAGATATCATTCCTTCTCCAATCCAATCGATACATTCATCGGTAGAGAATCTTTACTCGAGCAGCGACGAAGAAGACGATAGTGATGGAAAAGACGATGACACCAAAAAAGTGCACTATCCGTTATTGAAAGAACGACCTACGAGTATGCAATCGGTGAATTATCCTTTCATGGAAAAACAAATGTTGGAAAAACTGAGTTCTGTTTCGGGAGATGGTGTGAATGTGCGACATTCTTTCACCATTTCCGAAGGAAAAGATTATACTTCATCGTAAACTGAGGCTGAGGCATATATTTTTGTGGGAAATGGGACATTATCTTATAACTAGTCCTTTTACTTACTTACTATTCGCTTAAATTATCGTTTTCGTGAATTGTTTTTCTATAGGAAGTTCTAAAATTTTACATGGAATTTCTTGGCTCTCTTTTTGACAAGAATCATTTTTACAATTTATTTTTTGAAGATTTATTACTTCAAGGTGACTGAAAGTATACCTACTACAAGCTCAATTAGTTTATTAAATGCATTGCATTTATGATAAGTTATTGATATTCAATTCATCTTATTATTTAAATTCTAAGAAAAGAGTTAGAACTCTAAAACAATGACGAGCGAATTGAAAATGGTAAATATAAGGGAATACGTTTTGCAAAGAAATTTCAAATGTTGGCGAAAGATGACCATTAAAAACTTCAACCATAATTTTACCTTGAATGTTAGGTACTTACTTACAAGGAGAGTATCAGTATTCCAACAGTCGCTCAAATTTTTGAACAGAACAAAAATGAATCGAGAGAGGACCCCCAAAAAAAACACCAAACAAAATTTCAGGTTCTGAAATTAATTTTTTAGATTTCTGGAACATTTTTAAAAATTCAAAAACTTATTTTTCTTTTCATCAAAAAAAAAAATAAATTCTCATGAAAGGCTGAAATTTAGTTTGAATCCTATTTTCGACCGACTGAATCGATTTATGACAAAGTAAAATAAAAACGTCCTGGAGCCTCCAATGCATTTTATTATTCTCCAGTTTTAGCAAGGTGGGAGGAGCTGTAAGTAGGATGAAAATTGAGTTCAGTGCCAAAATTTGGATGCCACTCGATCGATTTAGGCACATCTGCTTCAAATACAAAATCAAAATTCAACAGAGGTTCAGAACGGTTTGAAATCATTAAAAAAAACTCGAACGATCCAGAATAGGTTACAAACCAATTCTTTCTTCGTTACTTATTTATTTATTTTTAAAATAACCACTGTAGAAAATTTTGGGTTTGAACCAGTATGAAAAATATTTTGAAAATATGTGCTCAAATCGTTCAATTGTGTCACAAAAATAGTAAATCCAAGTTTATAGGTGTTGAATTTCATCTTTCATCCTATTTACAGCGTTTTTTCAAAAACTGTTTAGTCTACAAACCCACTGGAGGCTTCAAAATGGTTCGAAATCATCACCAATCGACTCGGAAGGTCAAAAATATGGCACAAATCGAACAGCTTTTTATTTCAATTTGATCAAATTTTAATTTTTTGTCATGTCATAAGATATAGACTGATGGTTTTGAATTTTTTAAAATTCACCAAAAATCGAAAAATGAATTTCGGCACCTGAGGTTTGAGCTGGAGGTCTATTTTGGGGTCTTATTTTAATATTCCTCTTTGTCCTATTCAAAAGTTTTGGTGCTGGTTGGAATACCTACTAAAGTACTTTTGTTACCTTGGGTACTTTTTTTTTCTTCAAATTACGTACCTAGGTACTCTATTGGGCAGTGGGCACATTAAGTGGTGTTTTTTTAAAGGAATTTTTAAAATGATTTTTCATGATTTACTTACCTAATTGATTGACTTAAGTAGGATATTATTTTGTTATTTTTTCTAGTATAGTAAAGTTCACACGAACTTATTTACATAGGTATAGTATTCTAAAATAAATGTTTGCACCTATTTTGTACCTTTAATAAAAGGTATGATTTTTCTCGAATTTTCAGTTTATAACCTTCATGATTTTTTTATTTTTTTTGGGGTAGGGGAACTTGTACAATCAGAACTTATTGCCAATTAAGCCGAAATATGTATTTGAATTTTCTGCTCAAGTACTCCCTTACGCCCTTCTCCTATTTTTCAAGTTCGATACCCGACTTTTCATCTTTTTAACGAGGAGCTTTAAAATTCAAGCTTGGTTCCAATTAGGTAGGTATCCCTTCCCTCGCAAAATTCTTCATTTAGCCTCTAAAGCTCCTCAAAGTATTATATTTGGCCTCTCATTTCCAAATTTCAGAATCAAAATGTTTTGCAAGCATTTCAAAGACGAAGCCCCCCCCCCCTCTTCACAACTAAAAAAAAAATGTAATGAAGACAATTGGAAATTTAATTTTCCACAACTTTGGATCTCATCATTAAGTTATTGTTGTGCACTTTCTCGTTTGCTATATCTAGGGCGCCTAAAAGTTCCGAGTGTCTTATTTCCAAATTTCCAAATTTGCAGTTTTTCACAATTACCTATCTCAAAAATCAAGCTTCCCAGAAAAAAACTTGATGGCAATTTATTTAAAAAAAAAAAAAAAGTCTTGGAAAGAAAGTCATTACAAAGAAAGGATTTGAAATTCACTTTCCTCAAACTTTGATCCTGATCCGTATTCCAGGGTGCCTTAAGTCTCGAGCACCTCATTAATAAACTTCAAAATTGACAGTTCTGTAAAATTACCTCGAAAATGATGCCTCCCAGAAAAAAAATGACATTCGAATAATTGAAATTTTAATTTTCAGAACTTTGGTTCTTAATACTTTTTTTGATAAACTTTTTGCTGAGCCTCCAGAGCACCTCAACGCTTCAAGCTTCTGATTTTCAAATTTCAGAATTCATATTTTTTCCAAATAAATGTCAATCATGAAACTTGTTAGACTTGAGTACGAGTAATATAAAACTTAAGGATTATGCACGAGTCGTAAATAAAACCCATTCATTTTAAGCCGTCCATAATTTTCGAATTTCAGTATTCATACTTTTTTGCAAACAATTCGAAAATGCAAGCCTCTAAAAAATCTAAAAACACACTTACAGGCGATTGAAAATTCCATTCTCAACAACTAATGTCCCTAATCTTCGTTTAGCAGCTTCCAGCTCCGAAGAAATTTCAACTCAAGAATTTGAGGCAAAACTTCACAAAAACTCTCCACAAAATTGGATCAGATGACCATGAAATAGGTAATGAAAATTGTAATCATTTTTCCGGAGAGATACAGGTATGAGCTTAAGATACATAGGCTGAAAAAACTTGAATTTTTTTTTTAAATTTCAAAAGCATTATTCGCGCTTATTTCTAAAAAAAAAAAATGATACCACTAGAAATAAAAGTTTTTGATATACGTAAATCATGTTGAGTAATTTGAATTCAAAAAACCACACAATTATCATGATATTATTATAATTGAAACGAAGCTCGCAATCAGTCGTCACGATTCTGATTAATTTTCTGACGGTGCAGGAAACGGGTTGGTACGTGATTCATACGATAAAATTGACTGTCGCCGTTACATTATCGAGAAGATTCACCATTTGATATATTTTTTTTTCAGTATTCCATCATGGAACATTGTACCATAATGATTATTTTTGGTGTTTCACAGTTTTAAACTTTTGAAAAGTAAAAATGCGCGTTATAATTTTCATTGTTATTTGTATCATACGAATACAGTTCATACGGTCTGACGGCAGCGATGAGGAAAATTCTTCTGATTCTGGTACTAGTACCACTAGCAACGATACCACCACTAGCACCGTAAGCACCACAAGCACCGCAAGCACCACAACTCCAACACAACCACCAATTAAGGATGTAGATATGTTGAACATGAGCAGCGTTATATTAGAAAATGAACTACCAGACTTCCTTGAGGCACACAGAAACACCCTATCAGTGAACAACAACTCTTCCGCTTCCTATGGCAATAACAGTGAGTTTAAATTATTCCACAGATCTGGATAGTCCATTTATTTCAAAAATGAGTTGAAAATTACTCGTGTACGTTTTTAGATACTTATTTTAGTATTCAGACTGGTTTCCCAGAAGATAAGTCCATCGCTGCGAAACAAGAATATGTAGAATTCAAGTGCCCTGTGGAAACACACAATGGCTCCATGGATAATGGAAGAACACCGGATGAACCACGAGTAATGTGGGCAATATACGACGATTTCGACGACATAGAAATCATAACCGAGGTAAAACTAATTATAAGCCAAAAAAAACTTTATGATTCGTTTCAGCAGATTAAAACAATTTTCATGAGCGTGAAAAGTGTTTCTTGAGCGTTTGCAAAATATGCAAAATTTATGCGCAAAAAAATTAATAATGTAAGTATTAGGTAACAAATGCACTGTGGTCTCAATCAATCGTGAAACTTTTTCTCAAGAGCTTGAAAATGTCTGATTTCCAAGCCTTTTTTTGTATTTCCTTCCTGGGAGGGGGGGCGCTAAATTGAAGTTGCAGGTCGCTAATTTTCATACACGCCTACCCGCCACTGTATTTTGAGAAAAAAAAATCAAAGTAAGTATCTAAATATTATTTTTTATTGTTAAAAAAAAATTTGAACTTTTTTGAAATAAGTAAAAATTTTTGAATGCTCTTCAAGTGATACCTAATGCTCCATAATTCAAAAATTTCAACGTGATAATCTTGACAGATTTTGTACTTAGATAATTTTGACCTAAAAAAATCAATTTTTTTTTTAAAGTTACCAAAATTAGTCAATTTTTCATTTTTTTGAAATTCTTTCAGTTTTTATGACAATTTTTCGATAGTTTTGAACTTTCCCCTCCACAAAAAAAGCCCTGACTGCTTCCATTCGTGATTCTAAAAGCACTGTGTCGTTTTCCGAGGCCCCATAGGTAGAGTTGATATAAAATAGACTGCGTAAACAAAATAGCTCTCTTCTGGAGGACCCAATTTTGATTTTGGGGGAAAATTCAGTTCACAACCAGAAGTGACATCTTCGACTAGGTACCTAGGTTCCTACATTACATACACGTATCATTTTTTTTCAAAATTCGATTACATCAGCACTCTCAATCAACAAACATTCAGTAAACAGGAACTCGTGCTGATTTATAATTTTATCTGTTATCTCACGTCCGTTGCTTTTCAGCTACATGATCACAACTATACGAATACTTACGTAATAAAAAACCCGACTGATGATGACAATGGCGGTTACATGTGTGTCATGTACACTTATAGCGATGCGAAAATCCGTGACGCTAAAGTCGCTAATTTGACGGTTGAGAGTAAGTTATATCTATTCCTATTCGTCATGGAAACAAACCAGCAGAATATTACATAGGCTACTAAATAAAAAATTACCGAAATCAAATAAATAACAAATTAAACTTTTCAAGTCGAAATTTTCAGAAATTCCAGAACTTTTGCAAGGACCATCCAACACTGAGAGTCAGACTTCTACAATAATAATAGTTTCGTCGATTGTTGTTGGTTTCCTCTTGTTGGGAACGTGTCTTGTTGTAAGGCAAAGACGGTGAGCATTTTTGTCATCAAATTTCAATCATAAGCCTAATTCATTAATTTTTTTTACTTCTGATCGTGTGTCAAAATTTCAAGTAATACGAGTGGATCATTATTTTACTAATATTTATTATCAAAAATTAGGAATGCAGCCTTCCCAGCCACAATCAAAAGAGTGATCATCGAAAGAGACGGAGACTCCACAGATATTTTGGTAATTTCTCATTAACTATAAGCTATCTTGAATATTTCAATTACATGATTACATCTTCTCACAAAACACAATGGTTCTCTGTATACAGAAATGTCCAATAGTACGAATCGAATGCAGAGAATTTAGATGTAAACGCGGATACGCTGAGAATTTGGAATACGAATTACCAATCGATGACGAATGGGAATTCCCTAGAGATAAATTGAAACTTACCGACACCGTATTAGGAGAAGGAGAATTTGGCCAAGTTGTCCAAGCTTCTGCTTATGGCATCGTGCAACCTCTCGTTTGGACCACAGTAGCTGTTAAAACGCTCAAAGGTTTTTGAAGTCTTCCACTCACTAAAATAATCCCTCATTTGGATCAGATACCTACCCGATTGGCACATTTCTGGTGATATCTGACTAATCATTTCTGCAGTCAGAAATTGCCGTTTTGACAGTCAGATTCGCAGTCTGACTACAATCAACCAATCAGAAACAAGTATTTTTTTGAAATTCCAAGATGGCGGTGACTCGTCAGAAGACTGAGTGGAGATCTGAGCGTGGATCTGACTAGTCAGATCCACACTCAGAACCACAGTCAGATATTGCCGTTTTGGCAGTCAGAAAATACATTCTGACTGATATGTGGTCAGATCCCTATTCAGATGCACTGTCTAAAAAATGCCGTTTTGCCAACCGGGTAATTGCAACATTTTCGTTTTCAGCTTCACACATTGATGAAGATATGGCCAGTATAATAGCTGAAGTCGAAATCATGAAGATGATTGGGGAACATAAACATGTTTTGAAACTGTTGGGAGTTAGCTGCAAAGGAAACCCATTTTTAATGATTATGGAATACGCACTTCATGGCAATTTGAAAAACTTCCTCAAACAATGCAGTTCTGACTTGAATTATCCGATTGAAACTGACAAAGGATTCGTCATCGATATCAAAGTTTTGATCAATTTTGCTCGACAAATTGCTGAAGGAATGGATTACTTGGCTTCTTTAAAGGTGATTGGTATCACTCTGAATTATTGTGAAGGAGTTCCTAAACAAGTAAAAAGAAAATAATACCTACTTAATTACTCTGAATTTAATTCATTGCAGTGTGTGCATCGTGATTTGGCTGCTCGAAATGTGTTGGTTTGCGAAGATTATGTCATGAAAGTAGCAGATTTTGGTTTAGCTCGAGATATCCATTACAGTGAGTACTATCGGAATTCAACCAAAGGTAGATTACCTGTGAAATGGATGGCTCCGGAGGCTTTGCTTCAGAGAGTATACACAAGTAAATCGGATAGGTAAGTTCCCAAAGCATGATTTCAACCTTAATGGACTTGAGATTGAACTGATTGAAGAAATTTCAAAAAACATACATTTCTTAAAGCATTTTTTTCCATTTCAAAATTATACCTATACACCTGGATGAAATTGTTAAAATTTTAATTTTTTCAAATTGAGTTTTTAAGCACTGAGCAGGATCTAATTCTCCAACTGGATATGAAACCCATAAGCTTCAATACCACTTCAAGTTCAAAGAAGCGAAATCATATTAATGAACTACCTATTTTAATTTACAGCTGGTCTTATGGCATTCTTCTTTGGGAAATGATGACTCTTGGAGGCATTCCATATCCATCTGTTCCCTGCTGCGAAGAACTCCACCAAATATTACTCAAAGGATACCGCATGGAATGCCCTCCCAACTGTCCACCCAAAATGTATGTACCTACTTATTACTTTCACATAAACAATATCAATCAATAGGAATGATTTCATATCAATTGGACTTATTTTTTGCCCAGATATGCTATGATGCGCGAATGTTGGATGTATAACCCAAACGATCGTCCTGATTTCCAAAAAATAATGCAAGACTTGGATGAAATATTAGCTGAAAACGATGTAAGTAACATAATTATCCTTTGAAATCATATTGCATAAATTAAGCCTGGCTTAATCAAAAATTACCTGATAAATTCATTTTCCAATTCCAGGGCTTAGATGGCATGCCTTTTTCGGGTCTATCAGTCCATTCATCGATAGATAATCTTGACACAAGTAGCGACGAAGATGATGATGGAAATTGTGGAGATTCGAAAAAATCACAGTATCCATTATTGAAAGAACGAGCAGCCCAGCTCGCTAAATATCCTAGCCAGGAAGGAAATGTTTCAGAAAAAACTGCTTCTATTACGAAAAATCCAAAAGTGAGACATTCTTTTGCAATTTCTGAAGCAAATGAGTATACGGTTGACTTGGAATTTGGTTGTCCAGATAAGCAAAAATCCGGATAATACGGATTAATACTTTTTTAATTGAATTTTTTTGAAGAAAATGACTGTTTTTTGATTTTTAATAAGTATTTTATTTTATTTTATATGCTTAAGATTTCTAAAAACAATTCAAAGTTTTTAATATTACCTATAAGGTGAAAAGGTATATTTTATTTTATATTTCTTTAAAAACAAACATCAAAGTCTTGAATACCTAGATATGTACTAAGGTAAATTTCCACATCTTTTTGTTGATTCTTGAAAAGGAAGTGTTCAACTGAGCATTCAATAATGAGTCGGTAGAAGCTGAACATTACAGTAATAAGCATGAAATAATGTCTACCTGCATTTATGTTTTGACAGTGGTATTTACTTTCAAGGTCCAATCCAATCTGCAAGTTCAGGGGGTAATTAGCCAGCTTAAAGAATAGATAATTATGTATAATTATTTTTCCAAATCTAAAATATTGTGCCTAGTTTAGTTGGATAATTCATCCTACACAGAATTGAAACCATTTGTTTCAAATCGTCTTGAGATTACTTATTTTATCACTCATATGTTGGAGAACATTGGTTCTATGCAGGAAGTTGTATACTTACCTCAAACTTCTCTGATTCATGTTATAAAATTCACTATTTTGATACAAATATAGCTCCAAGATATCTACCTATTTATAGTTATCCTTACTTAGGTATATTTTTGATATTTATTTCATGTTTCTTTATCTATAAATTAAATTATTTTGTTTGGTATATTAATTACAATCTTGTTTCTGAATAAACATTTGCAAATAAATTTTTAAAATGTCCCAAAGTTTTGTTCATGAAATTCCCAATTTGAAATCGAATTTTCCAGTTTCATCATAGCAATTTGTAATTGAGAAAAATCTAGGTGATTCAAAATTGAATCTACAAAACATCATTTTGGCAACTGCATCCTCTTTGCATTGGGATCTGAGGTTTTAAAAATATTTTTTACATAGGTACCTCTTGATTTTTGCTGATTTTCACATCAAAGTGTCAATTACAGTGGAAGCCGCTTGATGTTATCATGTTTGTCCCGGCCCAATTTGATAAAATTATACAGCTGATAACACAAACCAATTGAAAAAGAAGTGAATTTTTTCAACAAACATTTTTACAGTGTTTATTTTGACATAAGGTGCACCGGGGCAAGTCAGAATGATTTTTCGCAATTTCAACTTTGACCAGCTGTTACTCCCCTTCTAATGAACCAATATGGATAAAATTTATTATGTAGGTTCCCATAAGGGTTCTTAACCTATGGTAAAAATTTGAGCGCGATTGACACAGTAGCTTTCGCTCAGTGGAATAAAATATAAACTGCCCTGACTTACCCCAATTGGGGGAAGTCAGAACAGGCTAAACTTTGCTGAGGCGTAGATCACAAACCGAGCGTCCTAGAAAAATTGCATAGAAACAAAATTGTAGAGAATTTAATTCTCTTTGAGATCACTCTCATCAGATCTTCACTAGGACGCACGGTTCGTCCGCTATATGCGAAAAACTAAGAAATAGAAAGTCTCTATTTTAGACCAAATTCAAAATAAGTTCAAAACAACAACAAAATACAATTGAACCAAAGACATCTAAAATGAAACTGAATCGCGAAAATTTTTATGCCGTGATGAAGTAGGGGTAGTACCCTCAAGTCACCTTTAGTGGCACTTCGCCAGATATAAACCTCTAGGCGCTAGAGCAAGTTTTCTAACTTACCCCGAATTCCAACTTCCCCCAGTGCACCTTAGTTTACAAACACATTCTACCTCTAAAAAGTATGTTAACAGTCATTGAACTGAAATTTTGTAAAAATTGCGTTGACCGTAAGTATATAATGGACAAATAATTCAATGTTGAAAAATCACCCAAAGTTGACAGCTACATACATTTTGGATGCAGAATCCAGGACAACTTGTACGCATGCGCCAAACTTAATGTTTATAGTGCACTGATTGATCTGGGTCTGACACTGGTGGAGAGAGAGAGATGGTTCAGCGTTGCAACATGGTTGATGTCTCTCATAACATATCCAACCACTTTGGCAACTGGCGCATGTGCAGACCCCATTGGGAGAAAGTCTGCCGATGATATGTGACAAAAAAACACGACAGGAATTGCAACACTTTCCGCCAATACTTTTCTGCTCATTAATCAGTGCACATATTTTTTTACACAATAAATTCTGCCAATGTCCAATATTCATGAAACATTTTTTGACTCTGCCGAGGATTGAAACCGGGTCTCTGAGTTGGAGAGAAACTTTCCTACTTACTTAACCACCGGGACATTTTATAGAATGAATGCAAATATTTTAACGTTTGCGTAAAATACCACATTTACTCGTGTTATTTAGCAAATATGCGAAAGAATATACCAAAAAACAGGTTAGTGGCGTATTTTGTAGTTGGTTTCTTCCAGTGCAAAGAAACAGGCCGCGTAATTTGAAGTTGCTGCGGCCTTACACAAGAAAAATACGCTACAAAATATTCACGTAACGTCGTGTAGCATATTTTTGAGCAGATTTTTTTGGTGCACCAATCTGCCTCCTGAACAGCACTTTCTCATGAGTATATTAAGAATACATCAATAAACCAGCTGGTTTTGGCATCATTTTCAGCGTATGGGTAGATTTTCCCCCAATGGGGGAACGTTTCCTAATGTAGACGTCTAAAACTGATTTGAATTATTCTTCCATTTATATATGGTCAACCAAAAATTTCCAGAGAAAGTGATAGGTACCAGTGAGCAATATAAAAACAAGAAAAACCCCATTAGAATCAGTTAAAAATGATGAAATTATCTGAAGCTTTGATCACAATAATCAATGGAATTTCCAGATAACTAACAGAAAGTATAAAAAATCCAGACTGAACGATTTTAATTACATTAATTGATAACGTGGAGTGGCAAACAGCTGAAATACTGGAGAAAATGGCATTTGATGAAAGAAGCGTGAATTTTGGTATGATGCATTTTAGGGCCAAAATGAAGTTTTTAAGACCGGGTGCCATTCGGGCTCCCCCCTCCTTCGAGGGGGGAGCCCGAATGGCTCCCGGTCTTAAAAACTTCATTTTGGCCCTAAAATGCATCATACCAAAATTCACGCTTCTTTCATAAAATGCCATTTTTTTCAGTTGCCACTCCACTTTTGATGAAGATTTTTAATCGATTAAGTCTAAAATTCACTCAATATGAAATCGACCTCGATAAATCTTCTATTACTGTTCGATAATACTTCAAACAGAAATCAATGTATTATCAAAAGGTAATTGAAAACAACGAATTTTAGATTACCTATTTAACAAATATTAAATTTTGTTTTCGATGAATTTGACTGTCGATAAGGTCAACAGTTTGTGTTACTCGGGAACCGATATTCATACTTCATGAAAATTAGGATCACATATTACTGAAAAGAACCTCTCAAGACATCCGCAGAGGACTAAGGGGAAAGTGATTTTTTGGAAAAAGCATGGTTTGAAGCTTCCATAACCCAAATTTCAGTAACCCAAATAAATTTTTCAATTTTTGGCAACTTTTTTGAAATTCAAAATTGACCATTTTTAGCAACTGGTGTTTTTTTTATTTCAGTAAAAATAATGAAAATTAGTCCTGATGCTATTCTCAACCCTCCCCTAATCAAATTTTATCATTTCTGGTCATATTGGAATATCCATTGTGCGAGAAGTCTAAATACGTAAATGTAGGTACCTATACTTAAAAAAAAAACAAAAAACATAGTCTCTAAGAATGGTCAGTTATGAATTTTCAAAAATTTATTTGAAAAATTGAAAAAACAATTTGGGCTGCTGAGATTTTGATTATTGAGGTTTCAGACCATACTAATTACATGTACTACAATTTTCAAAGAATTTGTCAAAAAAAATTTCAAGTCAATTTGATGTGCTCAAATTTTGGGTGCAAGGATTGTGGCACGTGCTTAAACCCTTCTCAAAATCGAAGCTCTCAATTGGTTCCCTCTGGAGGTAGCAAAGTTACAAAATTTTCATCTTAACGATGACAACGTCTTGTCAAAAGTCACATATGTATATTGCATGGATAATGAATCCAATCGGAAATGACGAGCAGATATGAGGGGAACGAGGACAAGATGTACGATTCATCAAGTTGTGGGCTATTCGTTCACTGAATATTCATTCACATGTAAATGAAGCTTAGACATGGCATATTTGTACAGCCAAGACTTCTATACAGCAATGGAAAAGGGACACGTGAAAATGGTAGGGTGGAAAAAAATCGCCCGATCTTACGCTAGAGAAGATATCTGCCGTTTTATATTATAGGACTCGTCTTGTATAATTATCTTGAAATAGATGTACTTGAGCTGCGGTGAGTGAGGGGCAGAGGGGGATGGAATTTACTCATTTCAATAATATAGATACTATACATTGGTACGGGTGTATTAAGTATTATGTAGTATGAAAACAATCAATCGCTTCGCGTTTCGAAGATGAGAAGAAGAGTTGCTGCGGTGACGATGAAGCTGCAGAGGGTGGAGTAATTTCAATGATGAGATACTCTTACCCCTTTAGAGCGATCCGGCATTGAGGTGAGGCGTTTACGAGCCCGCGAAATTATCTACTTTCATAATGGCAATATAGTCGACTATCGTCGTCGTATAACGATGAGAAGGAGAGACAAACAAACGAACGAAAACAGATACAACGAAATACCTACTATGTAGTCGAATCCGAATGTCGAAATTGAATGAATGTATTTTCGCATGGTACCGTGGTAGTAGCTTTGGTAGGGTTAAAGCTCGGTTAGAATTTCATAATTGCCGCCCGTTGCAAGTTCTCTTATTTCTGCAATGTAATCAGCGAAGCGCGTAAAATCGCATTCGTCGGAGCGAAGCGGAAAAGCGTGCCAGAATTCGGCAACGGCTGCAGAATTATCCTTTGTCGTTCTTTTGAACCCGAAGTACTACGCGCAGAGAGCAGAACACGCTGGAGTCGGCGACGTACTCGGGGTACCCCGCTTCCTCCCTGTTAAACGTACATTTAATAAACCAGCCTTTGATTTGCATTTTAAATTGCTTAACTTTCTTCATTTTGTTTAGGTATAAAAGTCGTCTCCTCGGCTCGCTCATCGAGCCAGAGATCTATGTCTCTTTCTCTATCTCTCGGTTCCAATTTGCTCTACGCTCTCTCTATCTGTCTTCTTTCTTTTCTACTGTGTTTTACTAATGACAAGGTTTAAACGAATGATATCGTTATGAAAGCACAGCACCTGACTGCTGCCTCTTCTCGTATATTGTTGTTCAATTTAAAATATTTGACGAAATCTGTTACTTTAAAATTCAAGTTTTCCAAACTTTTCACAAATGTTTCCATTTTCGGCGTAACCACGTTCCCGCACCTTCACGCCCCTCTTTGGAGGTTTTCGCACCTCCTCCCTTACGCTCGAGTGCCCGCCACCTCGACCCCCATATAACATCAACCTGCTATTCCTACCGTGTTGTCGTTAATTTTAGATACGGAAATATATACAAAAGAGTTTATATTATTTTTCAGCGTTAATTTACGTATTTTTCATCGTGTTTAAGATGAGCTTACAAATGAAGAAGGGAGGGGGGGTCTGTTGAAAAAACAAAGGTGATTAAGATTGAAGCTGAATTAGGATTACTTATTTTCCCCCTTTTTCGTTATTCTTCACTTTGCTGTTTCTTTGCTTGGAAAATGAATCAAAGTTCATGCTCTGTTGGTGTACAATAGTATGGTACTGAAATTTTATTAGCTTTAGCAAAGCATGTTTCAGAAAGTGAGAAATTGCCACTAGGATTTCTTGTTTTTCGACATTTTTCCAATCATTTGAACTTCGGAAAAAATTCATTTATTCTTATCTCCAGAAATTTCAAATCGATCTGGACGCCGGAAGGGCCAAAAATTAACTTTTACGTAATTTTACTTGAGTGGTGCTTATTGGGCACCCTTTCGGGGGTTACCGCGAAATTTTAGATACGGAATTTAAAAATGAATTTTCGACTAGTTTCTCAACTCCAAAAAAAAGTAGAAAAACTGAAATTCAATGGAAAATATACACACGATGAGAAGAATGTCATTACAGGCACTTAAAATGGAAGAGAGATGCTGCTGACCCAACCACATAATAAGGGGGAAGTGACAACTCTGAAGCGTAAAATACAAGGAAGAGTGAGCTAGGGTCACTACATAATATCAAATACTATCAGAGATGCTAACCTTAATGAAAAAAATTTCGGGTATGGTTAAAGGTTACATTTTTTTCCAATGTTGATTATTTCGGTTACAGTTTTGGTAAAAATTGATAGATGAGTAAAGGTTACGGTTACAGATTTTTGATAGAATTTTTTCGGTTAATTTGGGTTACGGTTACAGTTTTTTTATGGAGTCAAATTTCTAAAACTTGGAATTTTCAAGGCTAATAATATGTGAAAAATCGCCAAAAAGGCTCACTTTTCTGTTGAAAATTTCTAAAAAGTTTCACTTTTTTGCTAAATAAACAAATCAATAATGTTGCTCTTTTACACAAGGTTTCAATTTTCTCTCAAAAAATTGCAAAAAAATATTAAAAAATTGCCAGTAGGTAATCACTAAACATTCTCACTCTAATGTCAAAATTTCCAAAAAAGTCTTGATTTATTGCCATAAAGCTGCAAAGTCATCTCACTTTTTGGATAAAAATGTGAAAAAATCTTTTTTCTTGCCAAGTAATTGACAAAATTGAGAAAAATTTTGAAAAATTGCTCAAAATATTGTTGAAATGAAATTGAAACAACCAAAATCTGATGAAATATCTCAAATATAGACACTGGACCTGCGTATAAGACAACCAACTGCAGGCCGAGGGGAACGGAAACGGTAAGGAAAACTTGAGTAACGCCAATTTATCCCGCTGGGTGATCTTGGCAGCGCTGTACTTCAATTTTGCAGGCAACAGGGAAGAGGGAGGGTTGTGTAGTCCGCGAGGTACTCCTGACTGCGCGCGCAGCCAGGAGTACCTCGCGGACTACACAACCCTCCCTCTTCCCTGTTGCCTGCAAAATTGAAGTACAGCGCTGCCAAGATCACCCAGCGGGATAAATTGGCGTTACTCAGGTTTTTTTGCCAAGATGGCTGCCAGTTGGTTGTCTTATACGCAGGTCCAGTGTCTATAATCTCAAAACATTAAAAAAAAACAGATCATTGATAATCGTTGCCAATTGATCTAAAAATTTTGTAACTGGTTTCAATCTCACGTGTCTGTGAGATTTGAATCAGCAAATCAGATGCTTGTGGTAAAATTTAGTTTCAGTCCAGGCCACTAGGAGGGTAAAACACCATATTTTGATGGAGTTGCCAGTATTGTCAGTTGATAGTACAGTATGCTCTCGATAACTCAAAACTCTTTAACTTGAAAACCTCTATTAACCGAACCAACCTCCGTTCCCCTACTGTTGACTTTACTCAGATAAGTTGAAATTCCTAACTTTACACGCTGTTTTACCATACTTCCTGGCACAAAATTCAAATTTTGACATTTTCATCGGATGCGGCACATGTTGTAGTATACCAAACCATACTTAACTCATTTTCGAAAAAAAGTGGAGAAGTACACTTTTGATTCTAGTGGCCTCAAATTTCAATTCATACTTCTATCTTTCATGCACTTCAATATCACAGTTGTAACTTAAACCTGAACTTTTGCCGAAAATGGCGAGAAGGCCTCTATAAATCGTATGTTGTTGGGCGTTTACCTCTATATAACTCGAATATTTCAACTCATATGTAAGTACTTCAATCTTTTATGCACTTACATAATTATCTCTCAATTGATTCATTTTGTAAGACCTCTATAACTCAAATGCTCTCAAAATCTAACCTGCATAACTCAAAACTGATTACCTCGAAAACCTCTATAAGCCGAATGAATGACCATTCCCCTTGGATTTCAAGTTATTGAGAGTGTACTGTACTTGATAATGTTCTGCATCATCATAAAAATTCACTACTAGAACAAACCAACATTTATAAGAACTTCTCCCTAGGCATCCAATATCTTGCCAAGGAATGTATTAGTAGAAGAAAAAACTCGCTATCCCATAGATTGGATGTGGGCTGGACCAGCTTGACTGGGACCAGGTAGTATGATCAATCATCAAGAGAGAATTTAGGGAGATTCCAATCAACATTAAGGTATGTAACTGGATCTCCCTCAACATCCGCTCTAAAACTAACTGTAATATTACTTGTAAATAGCTATAATAGTGTAACAAATTACCGAATATTTTCCCCAAATTCAACTTCTCAATATTGATTTATGTAGTACATACAATGAATGTATATTACAGCACTGCCCTAAGCTGAAGGATGGAAGAAACCTATGGTATGTGTCCCCTCATTGCAGGAATAAGTCATTATAAGAAGTAAATAATAGGTACCTATATTTAAAAAATTTTAAAAATTTAAAATAGGTACCTACACTTGAACAACAGAGCATCAAAAACACACGTGAAATGGTGATTTTTACAGTTTCGTCATAAACATAAGTACTGCATGATAAATGTTCAATAAAGAAACACTGTACACTTGTTTCGCTCTAAAAATGGAAAATAAAATTATCTGTAAACTTATAGTTTTACCTGCGAATTTTTCAATGTGACCTTTAAATGTTTTTTAAATTGCCATGATGATACGTTTTTCACCATAAAAGCAAAGTTATTCTGTGCTGTGTAAATAGACGAATGATCGGAATTGTAATAATGTACATAATGTTTTTTTATAATTATAAATGAAGCGAAAAACTTTATATGCGAACTCATTTTCCTCTCAGAAACATTGTTGTAATCAGGTTCATCGTGTGCTGTCGTAAAATAGTTACACAAAATGCTCAAACATTTGTTGTGCTTTTATATTTTAATAATGAAATTGACCATACATACTGTCTATACCAAAGCTATTTTCAGTCAAGACGATTACCACAAGTTTCAAGGGTAAGAAACAATAGATAATTTTAAAAAAGACGAATATAGTAAAAAATTCTCAACTTTCAATTTTTTCAGCAAACCTATTGATCAGATAGATGCACCCGAACGCGATAGAATATGCAACGTTGTAGCTACCAGGATAGGCTATAAACAACCTGGCTTCTCATCGACTCCTGTGGTTTGCAATATTCCATTTACACAGGGCAAAGTCGGCTTCGAGCCAGAAAAAGCATGCATGTGTACGGATCCGGTGCATCCACCGTTTTTCTATGGCAAGGGACAATCAAAGTGGGGTGTTTTTTATTATGGTTCATGTTGGGAGAGTAGTAATGGTGAATACAATTGCGACAGTCCTCAACGTAATATGCCAGGTCCTCTAAAATAATGTATCAGAGCGAAGTTTTTCTTAAATATAAGTAGTGAATATGTATCAATAAATTTTAAATTACGGATATGCTATCTCTTAAAATTATCTTTTGAAATGGGAACATTTTTTCCAAAACAGCTTAGGTTTTCAAAAAAGTCTTGATTTTTGCCAGAAATTTGAAAAAGTTCCCAGTTTTTACCCAAAGATTTCAAAAAATCCTGATTTTTTGTTGAAAATAGAAAAAAAGTCCTGATTTTATAGTCAAATTTTCAAAAAAGTCAAAAATTTTTGTCAGAAATTTTAAAAAGCCGCGGTTTTATGCCAGAGTTAAGAAATTCCTGGTTGTTTTTCAGCATTTCAAAGGAGTCATGATATTTGTTTGAACTGACAAATTCAATTTTTCAGCAAGAGTTCGAAAAAAAGCTCCGATTTTTGCCAAAAACTCGAAGAAGTCTCGACTTTCTCATCAGAGATTCAAGGAAGTCCTGATTTTTTGCTAGAAATTCATAAAAAGTCCTGAATTCTAGTCAAGAAATTTTGTTTAAAAATCCTAATTTGTGTCAGAAAGAGACATTTTTTTCAGGATTTCAAAGAAATTATGATTTTTGTCTGTTTGAAAAAGTTCCAATTTTGAAGCCATGAATTGGAGAAAAGTTCTAATTTTTTGCAGAAATCAATTCTGAAATCAACCTGATTTTTTTTCATATCTTAAAAAAAATAAGGTGATCTAGGATCATTTTTATCAAAGTTAGAAAAAAATTCTAATTTTTTCTCAAAAATTCAAAAACGTGCCAATGTTTGTCAATTTGAAAAAATTTGGATTTTCAAGCGAGAGATTCAAAAACTTCTGATTTTATCAGGATTTTAATGAATGTCACAATTCCTAATCAGAAATTTTAAAAAGGTCATGATTTTTTAGCCAACATTTAGAAAAATTCCTAGATAATTTTTTCCAGTATAATTCGAAAATGTCTCAATTTTCTAACCGTCCTGATTTTTTGTCAGAATTTTTTCTGATTTATTCCTTAATTTTAAAATATTCCAATTTTTGTCAGAAATTTGAAAACCAAAATTCAGCATTCTACCTCACTTTTCCCAATGACCATTTTTTCCGGCCAATTTTTGTAGAATAGGTTGAGTGGGGGCTAGAGGAAAAAAAAAACCTTTTTTTTTCAAAAATGCCCCCACATACGTATCTTTCCTCCAAAGGCAGCTCCAAAACTAAAAATTTTTCTTGGTGACTTTCAACTAAAAATTGAAGGTTTCCACTAAATTCGTTCAAAATCCTCTTGAATTTTTTTTCACCCACCTATCGACGTCTCCTCCCTTCCTCTCACTGTTCCATATCATCTAATCCTTCCAAGGTCTCTGAATTTGAGTCACTCGATTACGATTACTGCGCTGAATATGCCTGTATATGGGGCAAATATAGAATAATAGTAAGCGAGGAAGTTTGCAAAGTTGATTACACAGTGATATCGAAGCTACGAAATTACTCAGCTGAACAATTGAACAAGGTAAGTGTTAGTATGTATTATATCTGTGCAACGATGCTGCTTGAAAATTGTAGTCTAACATTCTAATTAGCTGCTGGAAGCTATTCGATGTTCTAGTTTTAGAGTAGGTGTAGGTACCTACCTATAAGGTCACGTATGTGTGGCAAATTTTCACTACGAAACTTTTTAAACGTGAAAATTAGCTCAACGTGTAGCATAATTGTCGTGTTTTCTTTTCCCTATCCTTTTTTGTTTGTATTTTTTTTAAGTATGGAAGATGAATAAAAAAAAATCGAGCTAAACTAGAGGTAAAAGGAGTGTAAGAAGAAAGAAAATCGCATTTAGAGCAGATTTCCATTTCATGACGAAAAGCAGGCAGCAATTTATATCGGAGACTCATCAACAATAAACCTATTACCAGATTGAAAAGCATCGTTGAAGGCTGAGGGTTTGCTGTACGCTCGAGTTGATTTCAAGTTGATAAAGGCGAAGGATAAATCGAAAAAGAAAGGTTACCAATGCCACTAAAAAGTATGAACCCTTTTCATCAGCGTCAGTTTTACCGATGTGATGTCTCATCATCGCCTAGCTGCGACATGCCGGAAATTCGATTTACCGCTCCGTTTCCTATTTTCTGCACATTTTTCGTCGCCGCCACCACGTTACAGTGGGTTGTAAATTGCGTACTTTACTTACCTTGGAAATGTGCAGATATTCTGCTAGTTTTATTCTTTTTCAGTTTTTTCACGTACTCTCTCTAGTCTTTATAAATAAATAAATACCTAAATGTCAACTATATTAACTATATTGAAAAAAAAACTCTATTCTGATAGCTACATTTATAAAGGGCCTTTCATATTATGTTGAGGATCCACACAATTAAACCCTCCAAAAATACTATTCGTACATAGACCATAATAAAAAATACCCCACTTTGTTTGTCCTTTGCCATAAAAAAATACATTGTCGCACTCGTCTACACACATGGACACCTTTTCTATCTCGAACGCAACATTGCCCTCCGTAAATGGAATTCTGCAATCCGCTATAGTCGATTTGAACTTCGGCAGTGTATAGCCTGCCCTGCTAGCTACACTGTTGCATAGTCTATCGCGTTCGCATTGATCTATCTGATCAATAGGTTTACTGAAAAAAAATTAAAAAATGAGATATTCTTAATAAATTCTTTTTTTTTCAAATTGTTGTTTCTTACCCTTCAAACTTATGGTATTCGTCTTGAGTGAACACACCCGTAGTATGGACAGTATGTGTAGTTAATTTCATTATAAAAATGTAAAAGCACAACAAATTTACGCAATTTTTGAGCATTTTGTCCATTCTGTACGTACAGTACAACAGCACACGATGAACCTGATTGCAACAATGTTTATGCGAGGAAAATGAGTTTCATTTCAATTTACAATTGAGTTGGTACATAATTATATAGACGCATTACATTATTACAATTCCGACCATTTATCTATTTACGTAGCACAGCATAACTCCGCTTATGGTGATAAACACATCATTGTGACAGGTTTAAAAAATTGAAAGGTCACATTGAAAAATCCACAGGTAAATATCAGTTCATTGGTAATTCTATTTTCAAATTTCAGAGCGCAACAAGTGCACAATATTAGTTTATTGAACATTTACCTATCATGCATAATCATTATTTGCAGCTATAAATAATAAGAAATTATGGCTCGTAAATTTTTAAATAACCAACTTTATAAAGTACGTAGGTATCGATGAGATTGTACCGAGCAAAACACGTGTTGACACAACACAGCAGCACATTTTTTAAAATTAAAAAAAAAAACAGAAGAAGGTTTTAATAATGTACAAAAACAGGACTTTTATTTGACAAACGTTATTCAAAAAAAGACTTATTCGGCACTCAAAGCAAAAATAAATGCTTTTTGAATGTTTTGGCAAATAGAACAAAATAATTTATTAGACATTTTGGCAAAAAATGCGACCATTTGACTACTTTATTGAAAAACTTCCTCCTGAGGATTTTGTCGAAAAAACATTACAACTTTTCGTCAACTCGTCAGAACTTGTAACTTTCTGACAATTTCGGCAAAAACAGGATTTTTTGGGCAATCCTAGTTACAAAAAATGAAAACTTTTTGACAGTTTTGATAAAAGTGGCCACTTCTCAACTAATATTCTAAAATTGGCTTTTTTTGACAACTTTTTCAAAAATTGGCACTTTTTGACAACTTTATCAAAAATTGGCACTTTTTGACAACTTTTTCAAAAATTGGCACGTTTTGACAACTTTTTCAAAAATTGATACTTTTTGATAACGTTTCCAAAAATTGACACTTTTTGACAACTTCACCAAATATTGACACTTTTTGACAACTTTTCCAAAAAATGACACCTTTTTGAAAACTTTTCCAAAAGTTGGCAGTTTTTGACAAGTTTTCCAAGAATTTGCACCTTTTTGATAACTTTTTAAAAAATTGACACGTTTTTGACAACTTTCTCAAAAATTGAAACTTTTTGACAACGTTTTCAAAAATTGGCACTTTTTGTCAACTTTTCCAAAAATTGACACCTTCTGACAGTTTTACCAAAAATTGCCACTTTTTGACAACTTTCCCAAAAATTGACACCTTCTTGACAACTTTTCCGTAAGTTGACAGTTTTTGACAAAGTCTCCAAATATTGGCACTTATTGACAACTTTTCCAAAAAATGACACTTTTTTGAAAACTTTTTCAAAAGTTTGCAGTTTTTGACAAGTTTTCCAAAAATTTGCACCTTTTTGACAACATTTTTAAAAATTGCCACATTTTTGACAACGTTTTCAAAAATTGATACTTTTTGACAACATTTTCAAAAAATGACACCTTTTCGACAAATTTTCCAAAAATTTACACCTTCTTGACAATTTTTCCGTAAGTTGACAGTTTTTGTCAAAGTCTCCAAATATTTGCACTTATTGACAACTTTTCCAAAAAATGACACCTTTTTGAAAACTTTTCCAAAAGTTGGTACTTAGTTTTTGACAAGTTTTCCAAGAATTTGCACCTTTTTGATAATGTTTTCAAAAATTGGCACTTTTTGACACCTTTTCCAAAAATTGACATCTTTTTGACAGTTTTACTGAAAATTGCCACTTTTTGACAACTTTCCCAAAATTGACACCTTCTTGACAACTTTTCCATAAGTTGACAGTTTTATGGCAACGTCTCCAAAAATTGGCACTTATTGAAAACTTTTCCAAAAGTTGGCAGCTTTTGACAAGTTTTCCAAAAATTTGCACCTTTCTGACAACTTTTTTAAAAATTGCCACGTTTTTGACAACTTTTTCAAAAATTTATGCTTTTTGGCGTTTTTAAAAATTGACACTTTTTGACAACTTCACCAAATATTGGCCCTTTTTGACAACTTTTCCAAAAAATGACACATTTTTGAAAACTTTTCCAAAAGTTGATACTTCGTTTTTGACAAGTTTTCCAAGAATTTGCACCTTTTTGATAATGTTTTCAAAAATTGGCACTTTTTGACACCTTTTTGACAGTTTTAACCAAAAATTGCCACTTTTTGACAACTTTCCCAAAAATTGACACCTTCTTGACAACTTTTCCGTAAGTTGACAGTTTTATGGCAACGTCTCCAAAAATTGGCACTTTTTGACACCTTTTTCAAAATTTGGTACTTGTTGACATCTTTTTAATAATTTGACACTTTTTGACAACTTTTTCCAAATTTGGTACTCTTTGACATCTTTTTAAAAATTTTGCACTTTTTGTCAACTTTTTCAAAAATGAGCGCCTTTTGACTTTTTCAAAAATGGGCCTTTCTGACTACTTTTTCAAAAATGAGAGGACTTATTTGTAAGGAAGTTTGGAAAAAAAGGGACTTGTTTGGCAAGTATTTTTGGATGATTGTGGTGTGGAGGGGTACAAAAGATCATGGACGTAAAACATTCGAGAAAGAGCATGTGCCCAGAAAAAGGTGACTAAAAAGGCCTGATTACTGGTGATTAAGTAATTGCAAATATTTCTACTATTTGTTGCGATGACTCTTCACCATCGATGGACCAAGTTCATAAATTATTTGGATGTGAATGGGTATTCTCCTTGTGAGTAGTAAACCTGTCAACCACTATCTAAAGAAGCCAAATAAAACACCAATATCCATAATTCAAAAAATATTATATTGAAGAAAAATTTTACTTCGACTGTACATAAACACCAGTCACTTTCCACTTAGGATTGTTGCAAATATATCCGTTGAAAGCAGTAGAAGCTGCACCCAGATAATAAAAAACACTCCCCTTATCTGGTCCTTTACCATACATAAATGCTTGGTTGTTATTATCTGCACAAAAAGATACCTTTTCTACCTGACTACCATCACTTGAAAATGGAATTTTGCAATCCACAAGACTTGACGTGAAATTCGGACTACCGCGTTGCCAAGTGAGCCAGCTACTTTGTTGCATATGCTATCACGTGAACCCTGGTCCATCTGGGAGATAGGTTTACTGAAAAGTGAAAACGAGTTTTCACATAGGTAGGTAATTACAATTTTGGTCTAAAAAAAATTGTAGCTTCTTACCCTTGGAAATGATTGTATTGGTCGAGAGTGAATTTACCTACGTTATCGCTATGGACCGTATGCATTGTTAATTTCATCATGACAATATACAGGAGCAACAAATGTAAGCGCATCGCGAGCATATTTTATGTACTTTATAACAAGACACAATGAACCTGAGTGCAACAATGTTTCAGTGTATGAAATGATCTCGTATTAAATTTATTTTCGCTTCATCGTTTATTTATAGAAGATCATTATGTTATGCAATTGAAATTTCGATCATTTCGTTATGTACACAGAATACTTAGCATAGCTCCACTAATGGTGAAAAATAGGTAACAAATCATGTCAGATTTAAAAAATTACTCGTATGTACGTACAAGGTCACATTGAATGGAACAATGCACTGAAATTAGTTTATTGATAACAATATTTTCTATTTTTAGAACAAAACAACTGTGGTGTGTAAATAGATAATCATCATGCTCTTCGTAATTTTTCAAATCACCAACTCCATGAAATATTGGCATAGAATTTACTTCAATAATAGTACTCCTACATACTATGTTAACCCAAATTTATTTAGGTATATTTTAACGCATTCAATTTTATTCAGCGCAGAATACGTACCTAATTTTAGAAACAATCTGCATTAGAAGAAAAAAATATACCCTTGATTTTGACGAACATTGGTGGGGAAGTTCGCTTTGAGTAGGGGATACCCAGATAAATTTCGAGCCTCGTCCCAGATGTTTAGGGAGTCGAGCTAGGGGTCTTCAAATTGAGTCATATCGAGTTTTTTTCACTTTTGGATAGTATAACCTGTGAGATCCGTCACCTTCGACCATCCCCTCAAAATTTGCGAACCATTCAATTCAAAATTCAACACCTTTTTTAGCCCTCCACAAATCGCTTGAAGTTTACTAGATCGCAGAAATCACAATTTTTTATCAACTTGAGAGAGTTTTTCTACCTCTTGAGGTAGGTAGGTACCGAAACTTATTTTTGTTAAAAACCAACACTGGATTCCCGTTCAGTGGGTCAAAATGTTTCAATTATCACACTTTTCGCAATCGTTTCACTCAAATTTTCAAAATTCATATTTTTCCACTCATTTTAGTGAATGCAAAAACAATTAGTTAAGCAAAAAAAGTAAATTTGAACACACAAATCCGAGTATTAGAAAATTTGGCAAAAATTACGACCACCCATTTGACTAATTATTATTAAAAAACTACTTTCTGAAAAATGTCGACGAAAAATAATCACAACTTTTCTTCGACTCACCAAAAATTGACACTCTGAGAAATGACAAAAAACATGAATTTTTTGGCAATTTTGGCAAAAATGGCCTTTTTTGGGAATTTTACAAAAAATGAACACTTTCTGACAATTTTAATAAAAAAGGACACTTTTCAAGTTGTAAACTATTTTCCCAAAAATTGACACTTTTTGACAAGGTACTTTTCCAAAAATCTGTATTGACAATTTTTCCAAAAACTAGCACTTTTTGACAAATTTTTCAAAAACTGGCACTTTTATGACAACTTTTTCAAAAATAAAACTTTTTCCAAAAACTGGCACACTTGAACAACTCTTCTAAAAATTGACGCTTTTTGACAACTTCTCCAAAAATTGAAAATTTTTGACAACTTTTCCAAAAATTGACAATTTTTGGCAACTTTTCCAAAAATTGCCACTTTTTGACACTTTTGTCAAAAATTGACACATTTTGACATTTTTTCAAGTATTGGCACTTTTTGACAACTTTGCCAAAAATTGACACTTTTTTTCAAATATAGGCACTCTTTAACACCTCTCCCAAAAATTGACACTTTTTGACAATCTTTCCAATAATTGGCACATTTTGACATTTTCCCTAAAAATTTTCACTTTTTGACAACTTTTTCAAAAATTGCTCTTTTTGACAATTTTTTCTAAAATTGGCACCTTTTTACAACTTTTTCAGAAAGTGGCATACTTTAACAACTCTTCTAAAAATTGACACTTTTTGACACTTTTGTCAAAAATTGACACATTTTGATATTTTTTCAAAAATTCACAGTTTCTGACAACTTTTTCAAAAATTGACACTTTTTTTCAAATGTAGGCACTCTTTAACAACTCTTCCAAAAATTGACACTTTTTGGCACTTTTGTCAAAAATTGACATTTTGGCATTTTTTTAAGAATTGGCAGTTTCTGACAACATTTTCAAAAATTGACACCTTTCTTCAAATATAGGCACTTTTTAACACCTCTCCCAAAAATTGACACTTTTTGACAATCTTTTCAATAATTGACACATTTTGACTTTTTCCCCAAAAATTTTCACTTTTTGACAACATTTTTAGAAATTGACACTTTTTGACAACTTTCCCAAAAATTGGCACTTTTTTACAACTTTTCCAGAAATTAAATAATTCTGAAAATTGAGATGATCCGAATATTTTGAGCAGCTGAACACGAATCCAGCTTTGGTTTTTCATGAAAATATATTTTAGTAGTGGAAAAATTCTCTCAAGTTGATAAAGAAATTAAAATTTCTGCGATCTATCAATCTTCAAGTACCTGGTAGAGAGCTAAAAGTGGTACAGAATTTTGAATTCAATGGTTCAGGTAGGTATATAGAAACTAAAATTGCTACTTTTGAGGGAGGTGACTGAGGGATTGCACAGGCTATACTGCCCAAAACTCAAACGTGCAAAAAACACGATTATTTCTAAAATTACCTCCCTTCGAGAATTTCTGGCTCAGCCATCTGAATTACTAGGGGGCTCATAATTTTTCTGTGTAGTCTCCCACTCAAAGTTAACTTCACCACCAATTTTCGTCAAAATCAGGGATGAATATGTTTTTTTTTCGATTCACCCTAATAAATTCTCGATTAATTTGTCTGCTAATCTAAAAGTGAATAAAAATAGAATGATGAAAATGAAGAGAAAGTACCTGTAAATGAAGAGAATTTTGAAATAGTGAAACAAATCTCAAACGCCATATAAGCATACTTGAGGGGCTACTTGATCTCCTACTTGGGCGATACAGAAACATAAAGAAGCGAAGATGGAAACTAAACCACACGATAATTTTTTCCCTTCCAAAAACCTCCGAATTACGAACAAGTCTCGTTTCATTAACACCACTCTGCAATCTAGGTTGTTGAGAAATTTGCCGTGAAGATATATGAGCTGTCGTGGCCGGGAAGCGGACATGTATAATACGATGGGGCAAAATAGCACCGAGAAAGCGTCATGTTTGATAATTCGTTTTGAATTTTAAGCGTTTTTTTACGTCCGAAATTAAATTTATTCGAGAATTAATGTTTTTAAGGAGCCATATTTTAAGAATTTTTCACCCCTTTTTTCTTCGCTAGCAACCGAACCAGCTCTGAGCTCACACACAAAGCAATGGGCAAATTTACAGTTACAAAGAAGGGTGTTGTGCGTTTCTTTCTTCTCTCTGTCTTTTTCTTCTTCGTTTAATATGCCGTTCTCATATTTTTAATGATTGCACATAGCAACTTTTATGGCTTTTTTTCGGTCGTTAATACGGACAAATTTTTCAACTGCTTGATACCCTTTCACCTTGTTGTGCTGTGCTTGTGAAAGTAAAAAGAAAAAAGAAAAACGCCCTGTACATTGGGTCATTAAAATATTAACGGTTTGCGGCGGCCCCCCCGAGGTCGAGTAATCCTCGTGTAGTACATAATCAACTTGTTACCGTGCCATGGCCTGCAAAAATTTAATATCTAAAAACAATACGTTTAAATTTTCCATTTCCGCAGATTTCGTGTTGGGGAGAAAAGTCAACTTGCAGATGAGGGGGGGAGGGGATGAAGAAAACACGATATTTACAAATTAACCCAGACCATGCTGAATGAGTTGGTTGGTTGGTGGTGCTGATTTTCACGCACGCGAACTTCACTTCCCACTTCTTTTTATATTTTTATTACTCTATACATTTTGTTCAACAATACGTAATTCAATTCTTGAGGTAAAAGATCTCCCTCCCCTTCCTTCCATGTCTAGTTCAACATATGGTAGACAAAAATGTCAATTTTCAAACTCCCAAGTAAGCAAATCATTCAAAAAAAAAAAAAATTAACGAAATCGAAAACTCGTCCAAATAAACATCAAATAACTTTGGACACAAAAAACTAACTCGGAAAATTTACGTATTCTGAGCTTAAATACGTAATACCCTTAGATATACCGAAAAAATAATCCAATTTCAAGGCTCATTAAACGTCAATGACGACAATTCAGTCTCTCAGTCTCCACATAGATTAAACGAAAAATTCCTTAAACCTAACACAGCCTTGCGACCTATCAAAATCGTATAAAATTTCGCGCAAAATTCGTCTATCGTTGTAAAATTGCATTTAATCGACGTTCTACAGAGCTATTTCCAAGTTTAGGTTCGATGATTGCAGATAGGTATCCTCTATAACAACGTAAATCCATAAAAATCAAGACTTGAAAAAAAAACTACCATCGCTCGTCTCAAAAAAAAAGCTATCAAATTTGAATACCTCGACAGCTTAGAAAAGAGAAAAGTGTCGGGAAAACACGCTCAGTGCCATTATACGAATTACAATTTATCCCAGTCCGATCTATATATATGTACTCGTAGTCGAGTAATTCGACTAAAAGGCGAAGTGAAAAATTCATTCAAAAGGTGGCAATTCCCCAATCTACATTCACCTGTATGCTATAGTATGCTATACGGTGTGTGGTTAAGGATACGAATTTTTAATAATTTCTACTTCTCATTTCCAAAGCACCCAGGTGGCGGATAGAGTTGACGGAGGGGGGTTCAAACCATGATACAGCTAGCGAGATCCCGTAAATTTAAAAATAATGTTCTTTAAACGTTGAAGATTAAATTAAATTTCGTTCGGTTATAATTTAATCCGGCATTTCACCAGTTAGCGCTGGGAATTGCGTACAAATGAAAATCGGCGGTATTCGGCGTTATTAGATATAGGCGGGCATCCATTTCGCAAATTAAAGAACGTTTCTCCGAAAAAAGATGCGCTAAGATACGACTTGACCCCGATAAGAAAAATACGCTCGGAATGTTAAGTAAAAATCTTGTTTTTGGCTTTTGGTTAAATATATATACAGAGATGGGTTCGCGTGTATGCTGTATGATGGGTTCACAAAATGGACACTTTATACCGTTCAAGTCGATTCGAATGGTACAGGGTGTTCCAAAAACAAATGTCTGCCCAGCCGGTTTTGCAACAAATGGCACAGTTCTAAAGAATAGTATTTGAGATTCTACGTCAACCGAAGCCATTGACACCAAAATTCAAGACTAGTTTTAGGGTTCCTCTAGACGGTTGAAAATTTGCAAATAGCTGATTTTCTAAGAAAACTCCATCATTTTAAACAATTTTCTTCTGAAATATTTCGCATTGACTATGCCAAAACATCAAAAAGATATTTCTAAAATTGGAAAAATATTTTGAAAAGCAGTGGTGCCAGTTTTTTGGTCATTATAGCCAATTTCAAAAAGTTGAAAAAAATAGCCTAAAACTTATCATTTTTTTTTTTAAAGTGGGCATTAATGATGAAAAAATTGGCACCACAGCATTCCAAAACTGTTTCTCAGTTTAAAAAATGATAAGTATCTTGCGATGTTTTGGCATGCCTCAATAATGCAAAATATTTGAGGACAACAATTTGTTAAAAATACGAATTTTCTCTAAAATTAATGAATTCCAAATTTTCAAGTGCTCACTAGAACTCTAAAAAAAAGTCTTGAATTTTGACGAAAATAGCATAGATCGATTCAGAATCTCAAATACCATACTTTGAAAATGAGTCATTTCCCCCAAAACAGTTTGGGTAAAAGCTAGAAGTGAAAAAATCAGTTCCCTCCAAAATTCCTTTTTCTTGAGGGTTGCTGGAGAAGGCAACAAGGTTGCTGAAACGTATTGTGTTTTTGTACTACTTGGGTACACACTGCTACTTTGAAGTTCTACCTCTTGGGATAATTGCAACAAATGAATGAACACAAGCACTGGCAGTTGGTATTAATTCTGTCTGTTTTTGGAGAAATTGCTTTTGCTGGAAAGCAATAACCAGCAAACATCATGAGATGATAATATTCATAATGGTGCTTCAATATCCTGAAATTTTGAAATACATATGAAGAAGACATGGTGCTGCCTATAAAAAAGGGCGTCGGCACAACAAGCATTTTTACATTCACAGAATCAACGGATTAAATAAATGTTCATATTGGTTCGAAGGAGCTGCTCTGAGATACCCTTCAAACAACAATGGTATTAAGGTGGCCAATTCCATCATCAAAACTCAGCACACACTGTGAGAATGATTGCCACCCGCGTAGCAATGATGAGATCATCAGTGGCCTCGACAAAAGTATCGACATGATTTTATGTGATTGTTGATTGAGAAAAGTTGGAACATTATCCACAAAGGAGTTAATCTAACTGCGTTTATGATAATTGATTAAATTGACACTACTTTTAAAAATTATGATGGAAATGCTGATGGTTGTCATTGCTGTCTACATTTGTATCTACAGTCGTGTGCAAGGTTTTGATATATTGTAGATACTTTTGTAGACCCTCTAATCGATATCAAAATGCAGGTTGTCTTGTCGATCTGAAGTTGATGTCAACTATAAGATCAACAAAAGCATCTATAAAATTTTGACCTTGTATAGTTACTTTTGTCATTCTAATAATTGTTATCAACTTTGGCATCAGCAAGACGACCTGGATTTTGATATCGATTAGAGGGTCTACAATAGTATCTACAAAATGTCATCATCAAGTAGATACTTTCGTAGATCTTGTAATCAACATCAACCATCTGGTTAATATTGATGAGGAAGTTGATGTCAATTACAAGATCTATAAAATATTTTTAGAAATTTCAGTGTTGCTGACTCATTTGTCGATGTCTGAGTCGACAACACACTCAGAAAAATTTTCCAAGTCCAAAATAAGATGAATTGAATATTCTTTTAAGGCGTCTTCACTAAACAGCGGCAATGGTCTAGTGGTTAGAGAACGTGACAGAAAAGAAGTGGGATGGCGGTGAGCTGGGTTCAATCCCTACTCAGCGCAAGTTTTTTTCTTTCAAATAAATTTTTTAGGGTGAAATATTTTTGAAAATAACTTTACTTGAATTCAAAAAAGAGTTTTGGGCACATTTCGCACATTTACAATCAAAATTTGCCTCTTTTACACTCGAAAAAATGGCACCAATGTCAAGACCTTGTCGAGACAAAAAATGAAGGGAGAGGGCAGTCGATTTTGATATCAACTTCTCACTCGTCATGTATTGACATTGGTGTCAACAAATTTTGTGTCAACAAGTGACGGATTAGAGATCTTGTCTTTTCCATCGACTTTGGCATAACTGGTCCAAACAACGTAATTGAGTTAGCTGCCAAGTGGTCCAAGGTATGTGGTCCCAGGTACGAGACCCCACACAACCCAACTGAATCTATTTTGCAGAGATTTGATCTAATTGGGTGTAATTACGGATTCATTTGCCATGACGCCATGACTGGAAATAACACTACCATAGTTTTACAAAACACCACTGATTGTGCATTAACTATGAAGTACACAAAAGGTAAGTCTCCTGTATGAAGAAATATGTGATGTTGTTGGTGAGATACATCAAGTCTGTAAACTCAATTTTTTTACTATTTTTGGTAAGTAAGTAATTTTTTCATATTTCTGTTATGTTTTAATAATAACCTGTTCTTAATAAGGCTTGTTTAACACTTTACAGCTGATTTACAAGCTGAACCCTACTATAATGGCAGTAGTAGAATGAACAGTGGACAATAAACTGACAAGACCTCACACAGTTGGGTGAAAATCTGCTCTTACGCAACATAAAAACGTGGGCAGGAGATTTAACACTTCACGCCAATGCCTTTTCTGCCCATTAATCGGCGCGTATTTTATTTACGCGTAAAAATCTGCCATTGACCAATATTCTTGAAAAATTTTTTGGCACCAGCGGGGATCTAACTCGAGTCCCCAGATCTGTGAGCGGAATCCTTGCTACCTACGCGACCAGAGCACTTGATAGAAGTGACTAAAGATTTATATACAAAGCTGAAACGCACGCGCAAAATACCACATTTACGCGCGTTTTTCATCAAATATGCGAATAAATACGCTACGAAATATTTGTGTAGCGTATTTTTGTGGCTGGTTTTTTCAACGTGCAAAAATACGCCATATAATTAGAAGCGTAGCGGCTTTACGCGATAAAAATACGCTACGAAATATTCTTGTGGCGTATTTATCAGCAGAAATTTTTTTCTGCTGTGCAGAAAATGTGACAACCTAAAAAGTTGCTTCAAATTACGCCCGTGAATTGAAGCGCGATTTTGAAAACTGTAAAATCTGCTGCATGGCAGCAGTTTAAAGTCGCGTTGAAGTATAAAACGCCAATTAAACTGCTCTTTACCGCGTATTTATTGGCAGAAGGGCAGATTTTCACCCAACTGGGCAGAGAATATCAACTCTGTGACATTAAGATGACTAATGCTTTGCCCCTCTAAGGCAAGACAACATCCTCTGGGATGGGTATAGAGATAACAAGAATCTTTAAATGAAAGCTCATAAAGTGCTATTTTGTAGTATTTAAGTTAGTGACATTGAAGATGCAGGTTAGGTACCTAAGGTGCCAGGAGATTGAGTGGGAAGGCAATGGCCAAAATATTGTACAGTAGAAGTACATACATGGCCACCATAATCAATTAATCATAAATAGTAAGCATTGCTTGAAATCTAGCTCAGACACTCTGATCAAATTTGTAAAATTAATCCTGCTATCAGTGCTGTGAGAACAAACGAAAATGGGAATGGAAACTCTTAAAGAATGCCAGTTTTGAAATTTCCTTCAAAGAACAGAGAACAAGGAGGCTGATTTTTTGGAAGTTCTCATTTAAGAATGGGAATGTGAATGTACATATAAAGAACAGGAAGGAGAATAGGAACGCTCTTGTGTGATCTTGTGTGAATTTTCAAGAACAGGAACATGAATGGGAACAGAGTGATTTTTTGGCGTTCTTGGTGTTCTTCCAGGTTCTTCTGTAATTTTCCAACAGTGCAACACTGATCAGTGCTAATTATGCTAGAGGTATGCCTAAAATCAGAGTTGAAGAAATTTTTGCGAAAAGTTCGATATGAGAATTGTTGAAAATTGATAATTTTTTGTTATTATCAAGCACTATATTGGTACTAGTTAACAATGTACCATGAACACCTTAAAAAGTGATCTATTCGTCAACAATTTAAAATTGTTAATGTTGGTGTTGGAAGTAAAGCAAGAAATTCTCACTGCCTGGTGAAATTTTGAGATTATTCAAGATGAGGACATAGATGATGAACTTGCGGCTATTCTATCATCAAGGAAAAAAAAGATGATTGAATCATTCCCATTCCCATTCCCATTCCCAAAGATTTGAAAGAATTGAGTAAATCATGTGAAGTGATAATTGCTGTAAGTTCAATCTGCTTTTTAGTTATCAATTTATCCCAACTTGATTTCTATTGAATGTTCACAGGGAAATAATTTGGGGAATTTGGAGCTGCATCTCAGGACTACCCAACTTGAGACTCATAAAGGTATTCTGTTTCAATTAGGAGCAGCCAAAAAAATGCAATTCCAAGCCAAAACGTCTTGTACAGATAACAATTGCAAAAGAAGTTTCATTTGTTACAACATACCAGGAACAAGAAAATATAGTCATGGAGCTTGCAACTCATTAAGTATAATCTACCATTATCTTTCGTTGATTGTGGCCCCTTCAAGGCACTGCAAAAACCTATTATGAAACAACTTAGTCACAATACTTTCAATAGACCCAAGTTGACCAAAATGATCAAAGAGAAAGCAGCAGCTGTAAAACAGAAGATTGATAAATTCATACATGGAAAATTACTGTGCTTAAAAAAAGAATCTTTAAATGAAAGCTCATAAGGTGCTATTTTGTAGTATTTAGGTCAATGACAGTGTGAGAATATTAGATATAGAGTTTCGGTATCTAACTCCCTCCCCTCCTCTTTCAAAAACCACTGTATTGTTTCGTCCCCAGAAATGAGGCCAAATTATATTTGCCCCGGACCCGCATTAACTCTTGACATCCCTGCCTACACCTTTTAAAAAATATGTAAATTGAGCTCCCATGACCAATAGAATTATTCGACACTTGTTACGGAACACCCTGTACACAAAATCAAGGCGAAAATAAAATTTAAATTAAAACGAATGTTTATGGCATCACAAGCAGCTTCTCGAGTACAATTGTTAAAACGGTGACTCGTACGTATGCAATTTTTAAATTGGATTTTCGTTCCGGGCACCGGAGCGTTAAAAAATATTGAAAAGCGATTATGAAAAACGTGTCAATAAAGAGAGAGTACCCAGCAGACTGGCCTTATTCGTATATAGGTAGGTACTCGAAGCTGCAAAAATATAAAAGGATTTTGCTGGCCGGACGTTTGTTTCGTAGGTGGCATTCGTTTTAGCATAATTCGCAATTTTCTCCACATCGTCTTGAATACGTTTTAGGTGCTGGTTTGGGCTCTGGTTCTACCTACGTATAAGTACAGGTTATTGGTATTCCATTTCTTTGCAAAATCAGCCTATATATAATTTTGACCATCGTATCGGTGGAAAAGAAGTGACATGTTCAGAGAAACGCCATAACTTATGGAAATTTCCCATATCTAAGCAATTATACGCATCTTTGCCTTTTCGAATCCGCAGTTTTTTTCCCTATTTACCCTCTCGAATACCCAGGTAGGTATTGATATCGTCGGTAGGTACTTATGAACACCGAATACCTACGTGAAAATACACCTAAATCTGCAGCTTCATTCATTCGCACAACTCGAAAATGGAAATTCAATTAAACTCCAGACTGTAATTTGGCTCGCTCTGCAGCGACTACGTGAAAATAAAATCCCAGCGAAGGGAAATTTATGAAACCCTGCATGAGTATTGAGTATATAGGTAATATAACAGAATCTAACTACCCGCAATTTTTGCAATTTTTTTTTGAAAATATTGCAAAATTGCCAGAAATGTGGCGAGGGAACAGAATTTTTGCGGTTCCACCAATTTTGAGGAAAATACTCAGGTAGTTAGATACTGTGATGCTAACCATTGGTACGCGTCACAATATCTAACTACCTTTTTTTTTTCCCCTGAAAATACTCAGGTAGTTAGATACTGTGATGCATACGCGTCACAATATCTAACTACCTTTTTTTTTTCGCTGTAAATCGTGGGAGGATTTGTGTGCGGTGGTTGTTAGCATCACAGTATCTAACTACCTTTTTTTTTCCCCCTGAAAATACTCAGGTAGTTAGATACTGTGATGCATACGCGTCACAATATCTAACTACCTTTTTTTTTTCGCTGAAAATACTCAGGTAGTTAGATACTGTGATGCATAGGCGTCACAATATCTAACTACCTTTTTTTTTCGCTGTAAATCGCGGGAGGATGTGTGCTGTGGTTCTCCACTACGACGAGGAACATTCTACTGATGTTAAGAATGCCAAATCAACGAATCGATCCATTTTATTTTGAAAAATTATGAAAAAATTTGCAGGTATAAAATTAAAATTTTTTGTACCATAGGTTGTCAAATATAAATGGTTGATTATTATAAAAATAAAATAAACACAGGAACTGAAAGAATAATTTGAAATTTGAATATGTACTACAAGGCAGATTTATATGTAATGGCAAAATTACTGTGAATAAGTATATTTTTTTTTTGGTCTGAAAAATTGAACAGGTATCTTTTTTCTTGAGTATATTTTTTCTTGGTATTGAAATGGATCACAGCAGAAGCATTTTCCTAGACAACAAAAAGATGTCATGACCCTGCCTGAGGATCGAAAAGCCTACTTAGACGAATACATGTGGAGGCAATTTTACAAAAATAAAAAAAATGTAGGGGAAACGTTTTACTTTTTGCTTCGCCATCTTGCAGAATGGGAGGAATATGGATTCTAATTATTTCTAGTCATTGTGTAGTTACCTGTTTTTTTGTAACAGCTTTCGAATGTTATACTTGGTACATATTTTATAGCATATTGTAGCTGCTTGTACAAAAAAAAAAAAAAAAAAAAAAGGAAATAAAACATGAATTCATACAACACATACCTGCAAATTTTTTCATAAATTTTCAAAATAAAATAGATTGATTCGTTGATTTGGCATTCTTAACATCACGAGAATGTTCCTCGTCATAGTGGAGAACCACCGCACACATCCTCCCGCGATTTACAGCGAAAAAAAAAGGTAGTTAGATATTGTGACGCGTATGCATCACAGTATCTAACTACCTGAGTATTTTCAGGGGGAAAAAAAAAAGGTAGTTAGATATTGTGATGCGTACCAATGGTTAGCATCACAGTATCTAACTACCTGAGTATTTTCCTCAAAATTGAGTAAATCGCCAAAATTCTTATTTGTGTAATCATTTAGTGGTATTTCCAGGTGGTTTTGAAAAAAAAAATATTAAATTACAAGGTAGTTAGATTTTGTGACCGTACAAGGTAGTTAGATTTTGTGATGGTACCATACGGGGCGCTGTGAATAAAGAGTGTTTTTAACTTCTATCAGCCGTTCAATGTCTGGAAAAAAATGAGAAAGAGTCTGCGATAGAGCTTCGGCGTTCGTACGAGTATAAAACATTATTCGTCGCACGTACGCTACGTAAAGAGCCGATTATTTGAAAACGAAACAACCATCGCTTTTCCTGCAGCAGTTAAAGAAAATTTCCTATTTTTCTAAACCTACCCAGTGCTTGATACCTTTTCTGCGAAAGCCGCGCCGCACCGGAGTAAATTAATGATCCAATTACGTCTACGGTAAATTTATTAATGAAATCAAAATATTCTCCCTATTCGCGCCTGGTTTTCGTATTCTCCTATCTTTCTCACTCTCTCTCTGGGTGCTTTTTTTCCTCTATTCTTCATCACGTTATACTACCTACTATGTACTATATCAAAGTATGTACTGTACCGTCTCCTGACGCAGAACCCCCCCACTCTATCATTGTCGTTCTATTTCGCTGCTTATTCGTTTACTACGCCTTTTATCACCTTTTTCTTATTCGAATATATTGCAAATTGTCTCGCGTTCTAGTCGTTGCGCTGCTGTGCATCCCCTTACAGTTTCGCTACCACCGTCTAGTCACCATAATAGCGTCGATATAAATTCGTTTCCGAATTAAAATCACCTGGTAATTTCGTAGGAAATTAGAGCATTTTCCGGGAACGGCTTGACGGTTTCCTATTAGCAATATTTCCTCGTATTTTGATGGTGATAGGCGAAATGAAAATTGAGGGGTTTATATTCGTTAGGGTCGACCGCAAAAAAAAACAAATGTCCGAAGATTTTAACAGGATTTGGTGAAAACCTCCCTTGATGAGTTGAAAGTGGTCTAGAAAAATTTTAGCTCCGTGGATACCCACAGAGGGAGAATATGAGTTCTAGAAGAGGGGGTACTTCCAAAAAAAAATTACGTTTTGCCAAGAATTCGAAAAAACCAAAATTTTGTCAAAATAATCTATAAAACTGAAATTTGGTATTTGTCATGTTCCCTACTCCTCTTACCCTCCCCTATCAATTGGAAACCATTTTGAGCACTTCTGAAGCCTTCGTCAGATTTTTGAAATTTCCGAAAAATTTAACTTGATAAAATTGGAAATTCAAAATTTACTTTAATACCCTGATTGCAATCAGCTGCTAAAGAGTCGATTGGTGGTAGCTTTTTATGGCACTTTATGAATATCTGGAATTCCAAAAAGTTTCAGGAGGCTCTAACATAGCCTGAAGTTACTGCCAATTGACTCAACGTGTTAAAAAGTTGAGATATAAAAAAAAATCAATTTTCAACTTGATTGCGTAAAATTCTGTGGAAATTTTAACTTTCAAAAATCTGATGAAGGCTTCATCAGAACTTCTTAAAATCATCCAAATTCGTTTCCAATAGTTTGGGGAGGGGGCGATTGAAAATGGGATACATACCAAATTTCAGCTTTTGAAGTTGATTGGATAAAATTTTTTGATTTTTCTAATTTTTGGTAAGTACAAATTTGTTTTTTTTTTTTAAATTCACCAAAAATCAAAAAATGCACTTTAGTACCGGAAATTTTGGCTGGTGATTTATTTTGTCATGCTCTTTCAAAAGGTGCCAATTTTTGGTCATAACTGCCAATTTCAAAAAATCGAAAAGAAAAAACAAGAAAGCTGAACAATTTTTTTTTAGTTTTTGTGAATTTGCAATAATGGCCATAAAGTTGAGTTTAATACGTTCCAAAATATTTTCCATTCACAAAAATAATTCCTATTGATGTTTTGGAATGATTAATGTGAAATATTTGAGAAAAAAATTTCAAAATGCCAATTAATTCACTCAAAAATGACGCAGACTTGAAATTATTAGATATTGTTTTTTTGAAAATGAGCAATTTTCCCAAAACAGATTTAGAACAGGCTAGAGCAAAAAACGCGATTTTTTCAAAACTAGCGTCTCTTTGAGAAACGATCTTTTCACCAGGAGCACCTGCGGAACTTATGACTTTCATCTCAAAATGAAAATGTCACTGAATTTGATCAAAATTTTTGGACATAAATCGTAGGTAATGAAAAAATTCAATTTTTCTGATGTTTTTTTTTTTTTTTTTTTTTTTTTTTTTTGTTTTGGGTGTTTATAATTGCACGATTATTACACCCGTGGCTAGAAGGGTTTAGATTTGGTTTATTAGATTGGTGCTTTTAAGTAGGGTTATAAAATTTTTGGATTTCAGAAGGGTTATCTGGAATGGTCATTGAGTTTGGGTCTATTTGGAGAGATAGTCTTGTTTGCTGTAGTTTAGGACAGGTGAATAGTAAATGTTGGATGGATATAGGTTCATTTTCACAGAATTGACAGGGGGGTTTCGGAATTTTTTGATAGAGATGATTGTGTGTGATTTTAGAGTGACCTATTCTTAGACGGGTTATAATTATTTCTTCTCTTCTGTTTAGGTGGTTAAGGTTTTTCCAGGGGTAGATTGTTTTTTTGTGTTGAAAGAGTTTGTTTGATGTCTGTGATGACCAGAAATTTTGCCATTTAGAGTGAGTATTTTGTTTGAAGAAGGATGATGTTGAATAACTTTTGCTCGAACATTTTTCTCAGATGTATCCATCTGTGTAACTTTAGAAAGGTCATTCCCTGCCAAATCGGCGAAAATTCGCAGGATGGGTCATCAATTTTTCATTTACATAGGTAATAGATATTTTTTATTATGGTCCTAAAGACTTGAAAGTACTTACTTTATTATTACTCATATTGATAGACAGATAAATGAAATTTTATATTTTTTTGAAAGTTGTAGAGGTACCTAATTCTGTATTCACTATCTTTGAAAATTGTTTCCCTAAAAATATCATCACAGTTTTCCACATAAAAAATTATATTTTTGAAAATTTTTTCAGGGTGTTCCCTTTGCATTTCATTACTCAAATTTTTAACTGATTTTTTTGCACCATCTAAAAAGGTGACACTGTTTTTGACACTATAGAACAAAACGAAAAACAATTTGAAAGTGCCAAGTTAATTTAAACCTACACTAAGCATTGGATATTTTCAATTTGAGGCCATTTCGAAAATACTTAGGTAGGTAGTGTATTTTTGGAGATTCAGATTTGGCATACAATGACCCTGATATCATTGCTAAAAAAAAAAAAAAAAAGATGGACCCTATTGACAAGCCCTCTCCCCAAGAATACGCTCGGGTCTTAAAGAAGTTCGTAATATTGAAATACTCGCATAACTTTCCCCTCCTTCGTTCAAATCTAAATAACTTGCACCATGAGTGGATTTACGGCAAACTGGTTATGCAAATTTATTAACGTGTTAATTAAATTGCCTAACTAGTTTGCCGTAAATCCACACGTATCAAATAATTGAAAATGACCGATGACGACGAATGATTTGATAGAATTTCTTAAGAACACCAAGTTCAAAATTTATTTATTTTTGGATACTGAACGAATCGATTCACTTCTTATGAAAACAATTGTGTAGAAATTGATGCAGTTTTCAAATGAACGGTTCGAAAACAAATTGATTCGGGTTTTGTGAAACATTTGTGCAGGAATTGATCTGTTTTCAAGGGAATCGAATCGAATAGAATCATTCAAAAACGATTAGCGATTGATCAAATTGTTTGGGTAATTCATTCGCGAACGAAATGATTAATTTTTTGTGAATCGTTCGTGAACGAATTGATTAATTTTCGATGAATCATTTGCGAACGAATTGATTAATTTTTGGTGAATCTTTTGCGAACGAATTGATTAATTTTTGGTGAATCTTTTGCGAACGAATTGATTAATTTTTGGTGAACCATTCGCGAACGAATTTAACAATTGTCTGAGAATCATTCGTGAACAAATTGAACAATTTTTTTGTGAATCATTCGCGAACGAATTGATTAATTTTTGGTGAATCTTTTGCGAACGAATTGATTCATTTTTGGTGAACCATTCGCGAACGAATTGAACAATTTTCTGAGAATCATTCGAGCACGAATTGAACAATTTTCTGAGAATCATTCGAGAACAAATGGAACAATTTTTTTGTGAATCATTCGCGAACGAATTGAATAATTTTTTGTGAATCATTCGCGAACGAATTGATTAATTTTTGGAATTTTTTGTGAATCATTCGCGAACGAATTGATTAATTTTTGGAATTTTCTGTGAATCATTCGCGAACGAACTGAATAATTTTTTGTGAATCATTCGCGAACGAAATGAATAATTTTTTGTGAATCATTCGCGAACGAAATGAATAATTTTTTGTGAATCATTCGCGAACGGATTGATTAATTTTTGGTGAATCTTTCGCGAACGAATTGATTCATTTTTGGCGAATCATTCGCGAACGAATTGATTCATTTTTGGTGAATCATTTGCAAACGAATTGATCAATTTTTCGTGAATCATTCGCGAATTAATTGGTTAATTTTTTGTGAATCATTCACAAACGAATTGATCAATTTTTGGCGGATCATTCGCGAACGAATTGAATAATTTTTGGTGAATCATTCGCGAACGAATTGATTAATTTTTGATGAATCTTTCGCGAACGAATTGATTCATTTTTGGCGAATCATTCGCGAACGAATTGATTCATTTTTGGTGAATCATTTTCAAACGAATTGATCAATTTTTCGTGAATCATTCGCGAATTAATTGGTTAATTTTCTGTGAATCATTCACAAACGAATTGATCAATTTTTGGTGGATCATTCTCGAACGAATTGAATAATTTTTGGTGAATCATTCGCAAACGAATTATTTAATTTTTGGTGAACCATTCGCGAACGAATTGATCAATTTTTAGTGAATCATCCGCGAACGAATTTATCAATTTTTGTGAATCATTCGTGAACGAATTGATCAATTTTTAGTGAATCATCCGCGAACGAATTTATCAATTTTTGTGAATCATTCGTGAACGAATTGATCAATTTTTAGTGAATCATTCGCGAACGAATTGATTGATTTTCGGTGAATCATTCACGAACTAATTGAAATTGATTCATGAATTAATGAATCTAAGTATTTGTAATGGTTCTTTCAAAAAATAAATCAATTCCTTCTCGAATGGTTTCCTTAATTGAATTAATACTCCCACGAACAATTCACTGAAAAATGAGCACATTGAAATTTGTTGCGTCTGATTCGAAAACTAACTCAACTTTTTAATACAACCCTCGAGCGATACCCTTCCATCACCCATTTCTCGTAAACTAAAATCTTTTCGGAACAATAATTCTTCATTCGGTCGTTGATTCCACAACAATACAATTTATTAGAACGTCTGGCAACGTGTTGAGCTCGCATATAAAGCATGATTCAGTCCTTTGCTTCGACGGTAGGTACATGAAGTTCAAGTACTCAGATGTCATTTCAACCGCAGAGCTTTTAATAACGTCGCACAAACATATGGAAAAAAAGCATAGAGCTGCGTGCCAGAGTAATTAAGAATCCGCACCTCGTTCGTTTTACACGTTTAAAGCACCGATGGCAAAGAAATGCATACCGATGGATGCTCATAACGTGACATTTGAGCTTATAGCATGATACCGTGAACGAGTACAATCCCCTCACTCGTTTTTTTTATCTCGTATTACGCGTACGAGATAAACAAATACCACCATAGCCGTCGGGGATTCGACCTACGAGAATGAATTTGCATCAGACAATAATACGACAGACAGCAGGGGAGATATTTTCACAAAAGATAACTCTAAACGATGCGATGCGATGCAACAAATCGTACGACAGGAATCCAAAACATAGACGATTTTTTTTTTTTGGAGGAAAAATCAGCTCTGCAAAAGTCCTCGGTCATTATCGTTACAAAATTACACATTGAAACGGATACCACGATAATTTAGAGAAGGAGAAGCATATCAAGGCCGGAAGGCGATTTCGAGATATCTTTTGTACTCTATCTATGTATCTATAGGTACATACTAAATTCGAATACATCGTTAAATGACCGAATTGTGTTAAATTTTAATTGCTAAAAGTTTAATTCAAAGATTAAACAACTAGAGCGAGAATACCTATGTCTGGAGAGCGCGCGAACTGGCTCACGTAATGTTTTTCAAGCATCCAGCGAGATATTCTTTTGTAAAAGGCAAAATGCGAACGCCACCGCTGCCTCAGCGAGCCCGGGCGCGGTGCGGCGGTTTTATAGAATGTAATCCGCAACCTTAATGAGACGTTTTCGTTAGCGAGAGCGCGCGAGAATGAAGGCGTCATAATGAAAGGAAAAAGGAAACGAAGTGGGTAAAGCCAGAGAGAGAAACAGCCAACTCGCAGAGAGAAAGATAGACAAAACACAGTCGAGCCTATTCTATATAAAGTTTGTGCTTTAATGAACTGTGCTTCACGTATGTCAGTGAATAAAATGAACTTTTAAAGTTGTTTTCTCCAGAAATCTAAGCGAAGACTGGCTGCTTTGTACTTTGTAAATAACCAAAGATAAAGGAAAAATTTTCTAATCAACTATTTTGACCTATTTTCTTCACTCTCGTACAGCAACGCGAATCAGCCGAGTAGAAAAAATCTCCATGTTCGAGGATGGCAAAATAGGCAACTTGTACTTTGGTGTATTATAAAAGTGTTTTAATCAAAAGTATGCATTTTTTTACACGTACCTACTCGAGTCTTTTTGTGGCGCGAAAAAAATGAAAACGCCATCTTGAAAAAAAAAAAATCACGGCGTAGAAATTTTGTTTAAAATTCCTCGTAGTAAGAATATGAAAAAATACGTACGAACTCGTATATTCTAAAGGGAGGCATATAACTGTTATTTTTAATACTAAATTTTAAGCTGTTTATGGTACACAATGTGCCATATATGAATGTTTCCTTACGAAATATTATAATAAGACGTATTCTCGTCGCCATTACTTGGCACATATACTTATTCGTATGCATTCTATGTCAACCTACTCCTGGTTCTATTCGCACGAACCAGCCTAATCGTAAAAATGTCTTTATTAAGAAGAAAAAATTACTCCGATGCAAATAACATATTAATATTGTACCGAGCTTGTGAGCAGAGCATGTAGCTCGTTGTCGTATACATATATGCTAAAGGAACGTGCTCTATACAAGAGCCTGGTGAATGTAAGTGTAAAAATTGCCTCGTTTTTTTAATGTATCTTAAGGGACAAAGCCGAAGGTATGAGAAGGAGGCGAGTTGATAATCTTAACATGTAATACTCGTATGAAGGGGAAAGAAATGGAAATTTATTGGAACGTTTGTGCTCTGCAAACCAATTTTGTAAGTGGTAGCGAAATCGTCCGATAGATGGGGGAATAGAATTGCTTTTCAGTACTTTTCAGAATGGAATTATTCACTACCTACCACAGAATACAGTCTGGAAGTGTAATCTGGCAACGTTGCGCAAGTAGTCCGGCTTTATACATTGTTTATATGCAGTTATCTACAGGTAACGTTGAAATTTGGGGTTTTTCTTGGAACAGAAGGGGTTTAGGCAAATTTTTTGCGAGACATGAATTGAAGAGGATGAAATTTCCTATCGATTGGTACAATTTTTTTTCAATTTCGAACAGAAATGGCGATTTTCACATTCTTTTTATGGACTAAGTATATGTACGTAAAATTAGGAAAACGACAAAAATAAAGTTTCCCAACCAACACGAACATATTCCAACCGGACTGATGAAAATTTAAAAAGGGCCCTAAAATTCAACCCCACCAAAAATTTCAAAAGTTGAAATTCATTTTTAGATTTTTTGCAAATTTTTAAAAATTCAAAGGCCAATATCACATGAAAAAAATGATCAATGTTACATAAAAAGTTGAAATTTGGTATGCACCTCTTTTCCGAGCATCCGAATTGATTGCTGATGGTTTCGTGATTTCAAACGGTTTTGAAGCCTTCAACAAATTTTCAAGTCTCAAAACTTTCGTAGTGGAGGCAAATTAGCATCATATTTCAAAAATAAAAACATTTTTGGCCACCCAAGCTTTTATGATGAAAAATTGTCAAGGGTGGTCCCCTGAATAATCCCTGAGAATTACCACCCCACAGACCCCTTGCTAATTTTTTTATGGGGGTTGACCCCCGCCAAAATGGGTTTTTTGAAGTTTTATCCTCGGGGGTTGACTTTACGTCAAAAATAAAGAGGGGTGAAATGGGCCCCGAGAGTGTTCGGGTTGATACTGGCATGGAAGGTAGGTACCATTGAGAAACTACCGCGTGAAAAATTTCAGATCCACACCACCTCCCCTTTTTGGGGGACCCCACTTTTCTGAAATTTCAATATCACTTTTCTCAGCCCCATTTTAACCGATTTTGAAAATTTTTCAGGATGTAATGTATATCCTTAGTAAGTATCCCCACAAAAATTTTCAGCCCCCTCCCCTCATATTTACCCCTCAAAATGGTGTATAAATGTGTCTTAGGGAGAGTGGGGGTAAAATAGGAATTTTGGGGAAAATAACTGAGTATTAATGAGTAGGGTGTCGTTTTCTTATGATTCGATACTGCTGAGCACGAATATGATGTCAAAATTTTTGCTACACTCACCTAGCTCTCTCCAGAGCTCTTAGCCCCCTCAATTTTTACTATAGTTAAAAAGCATCAAATAAGTTGAAAAACGGTATTTTGAGGGGTAAATATGAGGGGAGGGGGCTGAAAATTTTTGTGGGGATACTTACTAAGGATATACATTACATCCTGAAAAATTTTCAAAATCGGTTGAAATGGGGCTGAGAAAAGTGATATTGAAATTTCAGAAAAGTGGGGTCCCCCAAAAAGGGGAGGTGGTGTGGATCTGAAATTTTTCACGCGGTAGTTTCTCAATGGTACCTACCTTCCATGCCAGTATCAACCCGAACACTCTCGGGGCCCATTTCACCCCTCTTTATTTTTGACGTAAAGTCAACCCCCGAGGATAAAACTTCAAAAAACCCATTTTGGGGGGGGGGGTTCAACCCCCATAAAAAAATTAGCAAGGGGTCTGTGGGGTGGTAATTCTCAGGGATTATTCAGGGGACCACCCTTGACAATTTTTCATCATAAAAGCTTGGGTGGCCAAAAATGTTTTTATTTTTTCTTATTTGCCCCCATTATCGGGGGGGGGGACTCTGTTAGAAGGTGAAAATTTAGTTCAGCGTCTATATAAACTTGAATTCACCATATTTGTTTCCCTTACGATCGATTCAGGTGTCAACTCAGGTACCTACATAACTTACACATTTTCAAAGAAGTCGGTCTGCGAGTTCGAATTCAAAATTTTCCCCAGAAATTAATGGTGAAAAAAATATTTAAAAAAATCATCGTTCATCATTTTTCAAAAATTACCGTTGAAGAAAGTTTTTGATTTGAACCGACACAAAATGATTTAGAAAATATGAGCTCAAATACGAGTGAATCGAAAAAATCACGAAGTGTGTAAAACCAAATTTGTGAATGCAAAACTTCATTTTCACCATATATTTGCAGTATTTTTTCGAAAATTTGAGAGCCCGAAAATCCGCCGGAGGCGCTAGAACGGTTCGAAACCACCACCAATCGATTTGGCAGCTCAGCAATAGGATACAGACCAAATTTCAGCTTTTTTTCTCAATTTGAGGAAATTTTGATTGTTTTCATGAGCGTCGAAAATTCGCTAAAAATCAAAAAATGAAGTGAAGCACCTGAAATTTTTGCTGGTGGTGTATCTTAAGACTCCTCTTTCGGTTCTCGTTTGTCTCATTCAAATTTTTTTTTGTTATGTTGATCAGCATATAAGTTGGGTACATTTCGCGAAAACGAAGAGAGTAATTAGGTGATTCAACTTGCACATTTATCCTAATTTTTCTATCTTTTATGAAACAAAATGTGGATTTCTATACCTGGAATCATCTTGCTTATTCAATGAATCGAGCTCATCTATAGTGTTATATGTTCAGCTGATTCAGTTGCAAGACCACTGCTCCAAAACATCCATCAGTTTAATGGTACCAATGGTTGCAACTTTTGCCTGGTGCTAGTGGAGTTGAAGGGAAACTTTGCAAATACTTACACTTTTACGTTTTTGAGGAGGACGTCCCTCAACAAGTATTTCAACTAAAAAAAGGTAAAAAAAAACTAGTCGACATGACTTGCTGTGGAATCATGATTCTCGAAATAATTATTCCAAGTCAGTTATCGACTGGTGAAGAAAATACATACCAGCAATTTACCCTCAAAGATGTTCCTTAGGGTGATCCTTATTTTCCAAGTTGGAATTTTCCTCCCTCTCAACCTCCGAAGTGGTGACCTCTGGTGAGAAAATAATTCCCTATTTTTTATTATTTCCATTTTCGAAAATCTCGGGCTGCGGTCGCGTGCGCCCCTCAATTTTCAAAAATTTTATAAGGTAGAGTGGGGTAATTGCAAAGCACTTTTTGATTAGTGACACTTTGAGATGGCGCTGTGAGAAGACTATTGCACGGATGACGCTGAAATTTGTACCACTTATACTTCAGAGGGTTCTCCATCAATGGTAAAATTTTGGTACAATTTGGTCCACAAATCGTGGAGAAAATTGCAATTTGAAAATTTGAAAATCGACTTTTGCATTTACCCCATGTTGGGGTAAATGCAAAAGTGGACAATATTTTTTTTATTTTTTTATTTTTTTGAATTTTCAACACACTTGCTGTATTCTACGTGTCATTTGCTAACTTTTGATGTATTCGTGGTCTTGATTCGGTAAAAAATTCGATAACCTTTCCACTTCCCAAACAAATTTTTAGGGGAGTGAAAAAATGTTGAAAAATTATTTTTTTTAAAACTCGCTAAAATGAACAAAAAATCAACTATTGATCATTTATGATGTTTTTTATGCAAAAAACTCATCATAGAAATACATTTTTCGTCAAATATATTAAAATTCAGTAAAACTGTTAATCACTTCTCTAACGTGTAACTCATCATGTGACCGTGGAAGATTATTTTTTTTGTAATTTCGAACCATTTGCAAGTTATTTAGGGCAAAAAAATATTTGTGGTAAGTGCAAAAATGAAAAAAAAAATGGTTTTTGCAATTACCCCGAGTCGATTTTTTCTGGGGTAATTGCAAAAACGCAATTTACGGTCAAAATAAAAAAAAATTTCAAATTGCGATATCTTACCTTAAACTTCAATCCTTCATGACCCTAAATCGTGAAAATTTCAGATAAATCGACAGTTTTTTCTATTTCACATGCATTTTTTAAAAAAACACCTCTCACTTTACTTATGAGTGGTTTCAACATGTTTTGATAAAAGTGTTTGCTACGGAGCGACAAGTTGAACCCCGCGAGTTGTGACCAGGTGAATATGTCGGTAAAGGTTGTTGCTTCGACACCCCATAGTTGGCACAACCAGAAAATTGGTATTTGTTAGCATGAGGTCACAATTTTGCAATTACCCCGTTTTTGCAATTACCCCACTCTACCTTACGTAAAATACGAATTTAGTAGTAAATTTTAAAATTTCAAAATGTCAAGTTCTGTAATCTCAAAAAAGTTCCTTTTGAGTAAAATGAACTCTCATGACGATTGTACTCCCCTCCATTGAAAACCAAGCTGACCCCCTTTCTAGGGAACTGACTTGCGGTTTTCTAATGATGGGGTTAGTATCCTTATGAGAGTTCATTTTACTCAAAAGAGACTTTTAAAAAATGTTAATAACTTGAAATTTTTGAATTTTGAAAATTTTGCTTTGAAGTTGAATTTTTTCAAATTTTTGAAAATTAAGAAGACCACCGACCGCAGCCCAAGCTTTTCAAAAATGGAAAAAATAAAAGTTGAGAAATATTTTCTCATCAGAGGTCACCACTGTGAGGGTTGGGAGCAGAAGAAATCGCGAATTTTTATTTGTCATGTATTCAAGGACGACCCTATTGTTCCTGTATATCATTAATTTTTGGATCCTGAAAAAAATGTTTAATTTTGATGAAATTGAAAAAATGACCATAGAAATTGATTTCGAATAACTGGTGACTCCTTGGTGACAGATTCACCAGAACTCACCAAGTCAATTTTTGAATTTTCTTCATGTGAATTTATGGTGAATAAATCACGAAAATGTCCTCAGAGCCAATGAACGTTTTTTAGAGTGTCCAGTGACTCGTTAATGATTCCGGGTGACTTCTGGTGACAGTCACCAGAAGTCACCAAGTGAGTTTCGACTTTTTTAAAGGTGACTTTTTAAGATGAAAAAATCACCAAAACATTCTATCCTGACCCTAGAAATTGTGTCGAATACCTGGTGATTCATTAGTGAATTCTGGTGACTTCTGGTGTCAGATTCACCAGAACTCACCAAAAGTCAGTTTTTGAATTTTTTTCAGGTGAATTTATCGTGAATAAATCAAGAAAATGTCCTCAAAGCCATTGAACATTTTTTTGAGTGTCCAGTGACTCTTTGGTGAATCCTGGTGACTTCTGGTGACAAATTCACCAGAAGTCACCGGTGATTTTTCGACTTTTTTCCTGCTGAATTTATGGTGAATAATACACCCGAATGCTCTAATGACTCCAGAAATTGATTTCGAATACCTGGTGACTCCTGAGTGTGTCCTGGTGACGTCTGATGGCAGATTCACCAGAAGTCACCAAGTGAGTTTTCGGATTTTTTATATGGTGAAGTCACGTTGAAAAAATCGCGAAAATGTCCTCAGAGCCTTTGAAAATTTTTTTCAATACTTGCTGACTCCTTGATGAATCCTGGTGACTTCTTTCCAGCTGAATTTATGTTGAAAAATACACCAGAATGCCCTAAAGACCCTAGAAATTGATTTCGAATATCTGGTAACTCCTTGGTGACTCCTGATGACTTCCGGTGTCGGATTCACCAGAACTCACCAAATCAGTTTTTGAATTTTCATTAGACTTTAAGGTGAATAAATCACGAAAATGTCCTCAGAGCCATTGAACATTTTTTTGAGTGTCCAGTGACTTCTTGTGAATCTTGGTGACTTCTGGTGTCAGATTCACCAGAACTCACCAATTTTGAATTTTTTTTAGGTGAATTTATGGCGAATAAATCACGAAAATATCCCCATAGCCATTGAAAATTTTTTAGAGTGTCCAGTGAAACCTTAGTGACTCCTGGTGATTTCTGGTGACAGATTCACCAGAAGTCATCAAGTGAGTTTCGACTTTTTCAAAGGCGACTTCCTAGAAATTGTGTCGAATGTCTGGTGACTCTTTGGTGAAAACTGGTGACTTCTGGTGTCAGATTCACCAGAACTCACCAAGTCATTTATAAAAGATATTTGAGGAATCCAAAATCACTTTCAGAAACGGTCGAGGCACGATAGAAGATTTTGGGAAATTGATGAGTACATCAGAAATTCTGGTACCAAAAAAGATAGACGACTGGGAGAAAATAAGTCAAAACTTCTAAGTACCTATGAAAAAACTTGTTTTCCGAATACATTCAGTGCTGTTGATGGAAAGCACATTCTAGTTAGAGCCCCACCGAAATTTGGAAACCTAAGACCACTTTTAAGGTTGGGTAAATTCACATTTTGTAATTTTTTTCGTTCCCAAATATTTTGCACTAATTAGACCGAATTATCAAAAGGTATGTTTTTCTGAAAGTGGGGAAATATTATGAAACGCAGTGGTGCCAATTATTTTGTCATAATTTCCTAATTGCGAAAAATCGCGAGAAAAATCGCCCAAAAGCTATCAAATTTTTTCAGATTTTTAAAATTGGTAATAATGACTAAAAAAATGGTACCAATGCTTTCCATAATATTCTTCCTGTTTCAGAAATGATCTTTCCATGTTTTGGCTTGATTAATGCGAAATATTTGAGAAGAAAAAATTTTCAAAATAGAAATTCACTCAAAAATAAATGATTTTTTCGAAAATGCTCCCATATCTCCCCTCCAGGGGCGCTCCCAAATCTGAAATTTTTACAGGTCAACATTCAATTTAAAATTAAGATCTCCATTGAATTTGGTCATAATCCTGCCACCTTTTTTTCGCAATCTACCTTAACATGATCGAGTTTTAGTGTTGTGAGTGTGATTAGGTTAAAGATGAATTCTCTTAAGCCACGTTGGTCAATTTGGTTTGATTGGCAAACGATGGTAAAAAACCCAATAAATTTTCCACTACATCTACAAATTACCGAATGTAAGATTGCTGCAGACATCAATTAATGATGAAGAGGGCAACACAGAGACTGGTGTAAACCACAGCATTCGAGACATTCGAAAGACTGGAATTTTTCACAACACAGCCATCAGAGAAGAGTCGAGGAACCCTGAAAACAAGACCGTGAAATGTACATAAAATATAACCTACAAGAGAAACGTATTATTACGCGGAGACTTTTTTTTTTCGTTTTTCACGCAAAACGGCAAAGCGGCCTCAACAAACGACAACGAGAAATGAATCAATAGGAACAGCTGGGACAGTTTGACAGATTTTGTCGCACCATGTTCGCAAGCTACACGGCTAAATCTCCTCTCGTTCAGAGCCGGGGACTTTATAAATAACTAAACAGGAACAAGGGATTCGGCGACAATTAATTTACAACGCTGATTTACGATTCTATAGGCGTGTGCTCTCGATAATTCCCGATTTTCGTTCGCTACTCGGCCGGATTTTACGAGTCGTCGGTGGGAAAAAATTCTCATACTGGGGTAGATACATCTACCTACCATTTTTAATACGAGAGATTCTTTTTTTCCCATACCAGTATTGCTATTACTGTTTCAATGACAATACTTTTTTTTTTGTTTTTACCAGCTATGTCAAAGTATAGGCTACAACGTGCTGTGTGCAGCGTGAGAGGATTTAGCTGTGAAAAATTATCGCGCTGTAAGGTTTAATTCTAATTAGACTGGCTGAGCTTTTGCCTCGAATTCAGGCGTGAAATAGATTTTGTAACGAGACATATCGAATGTGTTATTTATTGTACGATGAGACCAGTCCACCAGCGTGCAAAACTACAGACTGCTCAATTGTATTTATGGTGCCTGTCCAAAGGGTAGGATTAGCAAGGATCGTCTCGCTGTCTGTGTGCATTGAGCGTGGATTTTCATAGGATTTACCAGAGGGTTGGAAAATTCCACCGATGGTCAAGTAAATTGATATTTCTTTGGCGGCTTTGAGAACGTTGAAGTGAATTTTTAAATGTAGGGATCAAAATTCTAACAATGTCAATGAGGAGAAAGCTTATAGTTTTTTATTCGTTTATAAAGGTAGGTATTTCAGTATTTCAACAGCTTTGTAGATTTAAACCCATTACAATCACCTGAATGACAACGTTACAAAAGGTACCTAATTCAAATGTACAGTTGTAAGTATATCTCAACAATTTGGCAAAATGTTTCCTAGAGAATTTTATTCCCCTCAAATATTGCTAAAAATAACAGAATAGGTACACTACTTAATTGTAAAAATTATACATAACACTTGGAATATCTACAAGGATCCATTGTCAGCATTTCATCAATTTTCAATGTAACTCGAGTGATTTGGAGAATGATCCACAAACTGATAGAATATATCAAGCGGTGTTCCCAACTGAATGATGACTGTGATGTAAACAGCAATCACTGCCAGGATCTGTAATTCCAATAGAACCATCAATAGCACTTCTTACAGAATGTTGAAACTATGTAATAATTCAGCAACACAAGCTATGCGAGTACTAAGTCAAGCTGCACAAGTGAAAATTGAAATGCAGAATTGTAGAAGTTGTCTCTGCCTGAATTTAATGGAAATATTCTGAAATAGAAAGAAAATTTACTACCCAGAAGTAGTATGTGTTGGAAATGTGTAACACTGCCATCGAAATTCAACTAGATTTTAAGTTCTATCGGTGTGTGTGGTAACATTGGTTTTATTCACCATGCCTTTATCATCTCGTTTCGCACTGTTATAATTTGATGATTTCGTTTTATAGTATTAAATAATGAACAAGACTCTGTTTTTTGTGACTTTATTTAAATGAATTATAACAGGTTATGGGCCCAGTCCCTTGCCTAACTGTGCGCAAACAGAATTCGAACTCGAACTATGGTGTTTTTCAACTAATGTGCATCTATGGCCTCGCAGTCTTTGAACTCAGCAATTTTGGCCTCGCACTCCTTGAACTTTGAACAAGAACTAGAACTTGATCATTGGATCTCGAACTTGAACAGAACAACCAGACCTTAATCTCCAAACTTTGTCACCATGGACTCCCACAACCACAATCAGAACTCAATCTTAATCTTGAACAGCATCTCAAATGGCATCTCTAAACTAATAGGTACCCAGAATTATGCAGAATGGCGTTTCTGGTTAAATTTAGCTATCAGACAAATAACAAACTTACAGAACTTCAAAGTGTCAACCTCGATAAATTGTAAAGTAAAAATGGAAGAAAAGAAAACACAACTGTTCTCTGACTTCTCTTTAAAATAAAAATTTCATTTTTTGTGTGTGTGGGTGGAAAATCCGGAAAATGGAAAAAGAAAAACATGGTTTTCCAGGATTTGGGCAGAACATCAAACCATTGATGGCAATGATTTTTCCATGTGAAAAATGCGTGAGTTGTCCATTTTAGAAGATGGAGAAAAATTGATACTGGAATTAGTTTGTGTTTGTTTATTGGATCATGAGATCAAATTGAAGGATAAAGTGAAGCCGAAACTTTCGTTTTCATCCTCAGAATTGAGTTGTTTTATGTTTCCATGTTACAAGTGCGGCAAAAAGGGGCACAAGTGTTTAGAGTGCACTTAAAAGGTGGAAAGTTTGACGGATAATTTGTCAGGTTCAAAGGAAGATTTGTTATTGGCAATTGAAATGTAATTGGTTGATCACTGGAAGTTTTTGGTAACCTTTAGCAGAATTTTATGCTAGAAAAAAAAATCTACAGTGGAATTTGTAGGAATCGTTGTAATTGTTTAATCTGAGTTTATCAATGGTGGAATATGCCGGAAAGTGTATTAGAATCTAATTTTACTGGAATTATGGTGAATTTTTTTGTTTTGTTTTTTTGTTAGTTATTGGAATTTATTAAGATAAAATGTGTTGTTTTTTTTAAAAATCAAATTGTTTGTGTTTAGAATTAAGAATTAAAGTGCACCTTGTTTAAGGTTGCATTCTTTTTATTTGTTTAGTTTAAGGAATTACCTTTAGTTGGTTTTTAGTTTACAAAATTGTGGGGGAGTGTTGGAATACAGTATCAACTCACTCTCCAGTGCAATTTCATTACTGGAAGTTTTCTTTCTTTAGGAAGTTTTGACTTCCTCATTTTCATTTAGTATTTTCTACACTCTTATCGATTCTCGGTTGTAATTCGTCAGGTATTGTGCATATTCTGTAAACCTCTACCAATCTACCACACTGTGGATCTTCTGGCGCTTCAATGCATTCAAACAATATACCCCACCCACTTCCACTGAGATTATAACCTCTCCAGATTGCCTCAATCAATTACTTACTGTCAACGCTTCCATAAAAAATTTGATAAAGGATTGAAAGCAGGAAATGTGGCCACTCTTGAAGTAACTAAAATAGATTTAACCCTTGATTGTGAGGTTTCATGATTGTGAGGTTTCGCAATTTCCACTTCTGTGCTTGTTCAGTATTCTTTCATGTGAACTATATGCTATCCTTACATCTTTAAAACATGGAAATTGAGAGCAGACTCAACAAAGTTGTGATCTTCACTGATTCACTAAATTCCATCTCACAACTATGATCTAAATCTAAGCAACATCCAATGGCCTCAGAAATCTCATCTCTCCAATGTGACATGGCTGTTACCATAGCCTGGATTCCAGCCCACTCAGGAATTTTGGGAAATGAAACAGCAGACTTAGCAGCAAAGCAGTCACTAAGAATTTTACCTGTACTAGAAATACCAGTTCCAGTGTCTGATGTGATGGAAGCCATATGTTCATGGTTAATTCCTAGCCAAAGCCACACCACCAACATTCAAGATTTATCCAGGAAGCAGGCCGTTGCCTTATGCTGTGTTATCCTCCTCACCCACTCTCATCTGTTCAAAAAAGAACCCCCTTCAATATGCTCTACATGTGAAGTCCAACTCACTATCCCACACATCTTACTCACCTGTCAAGATCATACCAATTTAAGAAACTCACTCAACCTCCCTAAAAGTCTACCTGAAATACAAAGGTTGTCCAAATACGACTGGGACAGATCTCTTAAAATTCGAACCCGTTGACCTACAAAGTTGGTAAAAAAAAGCATTCGAAAGCTCAAACAATTCTACACAACATATTAAAAACTCAACTTCATGACGCGCGTGGAAAAAAAATGAGAGCGTTTTGCGCGAGGCGTGTTGAGTTTCACCCTGTAGAAAAAAATACATAAAAAAATCACTTTTTTTTAAACCTCAGAAAACATTTATTTTTAACAAGTTACATTCGTTTTACATCTTTTCGAAGTATTGGCCTTTATTAGTGATGCATTCCTGCCATCTCTCGACCCATTTATCAAAAGTTTTTGCAAAATCATCGGCGGTGAGTTTTGAAAAATTGGTGACAACTGTTGACCACTTTTTCATCGGTGTCAAACTGTTTACCGCGGAGATGAGTTTTCAATCACGGAAACAACCAAAAATCACAAGGTGCCAGGTCTGGCGAATATGCAGGATGAGGCATCAACTCTATTTTCCACTTTTCAAGGAAATCCGTTGTGAATTTAGCGGTGTGAGGCCTAGCATTATCCTGATGAAGAATCCAGGTTTTTTTCAGGTTCGGACGTTTTTGCGCAATGTGTATCCTCAGCTGTGCTAAGACCTCACAATAATAGACAGCATTGATAGTTTGGCCTTTTGGTACAATGTGAGAGTAAACGAGACCTTGGCAATCGAAAAAAGCCATCAACATGACTTTCTTAACCGCTTTCGCCTGACAAATTTTTTTTTTCCTAGGAGAATCATCATGCTTCCAGTGACTAGTTTCTTGCTTCATAAGTGGATCGTAGTGATAGGCCCAAGTCTCATCACATGTTATCACCCTCGATAAGAAAGTAGGGTCATCTTTTAGCATTTTTTTCCATTTTCGGCATACCTGTATACGTTTTTGAAGCTGTTCAGTGGTCAGGTGATGCGGAACCCAGCAGCAGGACACACGTCGAATTTTCAATTCTTTTATGAGAATGTTATCGACAGTTGATTTTGACATATCCAAAATTGCTGCTATCTCTCTGACTGAGATGGAACGTTCTTCCAGAACTATAGCTTCAATTGTGTTGATGTTCATCTCAGTGGATTTCGTTGCTGGTCTTCCTCCATTCGCGACTAATTCAACAGATTGACGGCCACCAGTTAACTGCTGATGCCAACGGAAAATAGTGCTTCTGCCGATTGTTTCATCTCCATAAGCAAGTCTCATTAAATCATATGTCTGAGTAGGCGAATAACCAAGCAAAACACAAAACTGTATTACTCCACGTTGACTACGTTTTCGCTCAGAATCAGTTTCACCAGCCATTATCGCGATAGCACAAACTCACTATTCAAGGACTAGAAAAAACTGCGTCTTTAACACAATCACGCGTCGCTCAATCAGCTATCACTCATATTGTTCTGATACTACCCTATTGAAATTTTGATCTATTGTTTGCAAAGGAATGCACTACAACCAGTTTTTTCATTTTATTCATTAGGATGCGTAGTTGTGGAATAATTCCAGTTTTGAAAAACTTACAGGGTGAAACTCAATACGCTTCATGCGAAACGTTCCTACTTGCTTTCCACGCGCGTCATCAAGTTGAGCTTTTAATATGTTGTGTTGAATTGTTTGAGCTTTCGAATGCTTTTTTTTACCAACTTTGTAGGTCAACGGGTTTGAATTTTACGAGATCTGTACCAGTCGTATTTGGACAACCTTTGTAGCTCATAACCCTTCGGTCTTACTCTCCTTTCTTCAAAAATCCAACCTCCTTCCATTAATGTAACAGCATAAAACGACCCATGCCTCTAGCCTTGTAGATGTACACGGCAGGGTGACCAACCTACAGGTAACAGATAAAGTGTTTATATTTTCATAAATTATTTGTAGAATAAGTACATAATTATTATTCATTTTTTAGTTTACATTCAATTTTCATTACTCCCTCCATTTTGCCCACAATGATGAAAAATTGTTTGGAGGGGAGGGAGGCATACTACAAAGTTATTTTTTGGATGAAACATGCTCATTCCACTCAAGATTTATATAGGAGACATGAGTTCGGCAATGTTGATTTTTTAGAATTTTTTGGGGGTCCAGGGAAGAGATAAGTATTGGTAAGAAATTGATACCAGGTAAATTTTTGTGTCCAAAATTTTTTTTCCTAAAGGTACCCAGCAATGTCTAGACAAAATTTTTAAAATCTGCGGGCAGAAGTATTTCACTATCTACTGAAATTAAGATCTTCTAATATTTCAGAACTCATTCTTGCAGCAAAAAATTTTTCAGATGAACTTTACATTTTGAATAGTTTGCTTAAAAATGTGATACTGTGAACATACAATTAACAAATTACTCCTGTACAGAATTTATCCCCAAAGAGTTACTCATTAGTAATTATAAGATTAAGTATTTACTTTTTTTTAGTTTTGTGAAAATTGATTGATAGTGATTTTATTTTTTGGTATTAAAGAAATTTATGTTTTTTTTTTGTTTTGTATTTTGTTATTTGTTTATTTGATTAATCGTTGAGATGGTGCGTATTATTACCTACATACTTAAGAAATTGAAGAATGCACCAAACAAAACCAGGTGACGGTCCTGAGGAAACTGAAGGAAGTCCTTTCTGGTGGCTTCCTAGGGCCAAAGAAAAACAGAGTTCTAAGGATCAATAAGCAGTAATACCTATCTGTGCAGTTTGAAATTTCAGCGTGATGATGGATGGTTGAAATAATTTAATTACCTATCTAAAAGGCTATGACAGTTGGAAAAAATATGGATATTAAGATTTTGAGAGAAGTCAGTCAGTCAAAATGTGAGTATCAACATAAGCAAAAGCATATAGGCTTTTGCGATACTGTAAATTTTCCCCTTTACTCACCGCTGGTATCAGAGATCGTGTTGTGTCAAAGAATCCCAAGGCATAAGTGTTCACAGGTAAAGCTGTCGTTTGCAAAACCATCAATCTTAACTGTAAATTAACAACATTGTGATATTTTCAGCGAGAATAAAATATATAAAAAAAACGACCCCACAATTCTCATTGCAAAAATTACATGAGGTAAATTTTTTCTCAAAATTTACAACTATAAAATGCAAAAACGAGCACAGACTTTCCAAAAGTACTATACCCTGAAATTTAAACACACTCGTACGTATTCGCTCGCCTACGCCAACACCACCCACTCGAACCTATAAAAATAACAACTTATACAACACTCAAAATCCGACGATAAAATTTATCGAGATAATTCGCCTCTTGAAATTTCCCTCGAACTCGAAGCATCAAATAAAAATCATTCGTTTAACACGACTGCCTACACTGTACAAAATACACAAACCTCTACTACACAAAGGCTACAAAACCCAATCCTTAAACAAATTCTCGTTGAAAATTTACAGGCCAGAAAATTCGTCCACTCGTAAACTTATGTATAAAGTTCACGGACGTGAATTAATTTCAAAATCCGGGTCCGGACGTTACGACTGGACGAGAAAATTCCCTCTAAAAACAATCCTACATACGTTGACTCAAACAACCACACACGACCTCTCGTCTTATGAAAATTGCATACCGTCGCAAAACAAGAAACAAAATCCTGTCTGAAAAACATCTTTTCTTCGCTCGTTTTGGCACAACACTTTTTCCTTCTTTTCTTTTCTTTTTTTTTTTATACAAAATAACGAACGCATTATTAACTAAAACGCATTACTTGAAACTGTAGACGAGACGAAAGAACAATAGTCGACGTATTCCGCACAATGCCGCATATTTCCATATTCTGCGAGCAAAACAGGGAAAAAAATACTTTCGCTAGTTCCATTATACGTAATATACATGTAGTGTAGTACTCGTAAAAATGAGAATTTTTTTCGCGTCTCGTCGTTTACTACTTCCGAGTGTGAAAATCTCATCGCTTTTATTGTCAATAGTAAACCTACCACCTATCTAAGTCGACTAGAGCTGTGTGCTATATTATGCTCTTATACATACTCTTAATAAATTAGAAAAATTCTCACCGTGTTTGCCAGGTTTTGTGAAGTCGACGTCAGCACGTAAAGGTATCCGAAAATCTGCGTCAACGAGCCTACATCATTTATCACTGATACTTTTCCAGTCGAGATGGTGATTTTATAAAATATCAGCAGTGTTCGGACAATCAGTACGCTGAAAATGCATATGAACGACAGGCCGAACCAATCGTGTAATTTGTCGCAGACGTCTGATAAATCTGTGTGTAGGATTCGTAGAAATTCTGCAGTGTGTTTACGAGTTGAAAAACAATAAAGAAGAAGTGGAAAAAGATTAATTGCATTTCACAAAATTTTATAGGTGGGTAGGTAGTTGACAAGTCGAATTAGTACAGTCACATAAAATTGTTTAAAATTTATAATTTAAAAAAAAATTCAAAGCAGGTGGGTGACATTTTTGAAAATTGATTTCAATAATCCGGATGAGAACATTTTAAAGCTAGGGTAATTACCCCTACAACAGAGGTAAGTAGGTACTTGAGTGGCAAAAATATTTTTGAAATTGAAAAATCTAGATCGAGAGAGCATGCAAAAAATATCACCAGCTTAAATTTCAGGTGCTGATGTGCTTTTTTCAGTGTTTGGTGAATTTTAAAAATCAGATTATTTTAGGCTGAAAATATTGGGAAAAAATTAAAATTTTATAGAAATGACCTGGAGGGCTGAAATTTGGAATACACTTATTTTCACCTCCCCAAAACAATTGGAAACGGTTTCGAATCATTTTGAGAAGTTCTGAAGGCTCTAGCATAATGTATTTCTCCATGTTGAATGAAGGCTTCAATACTAGGTATATTCTAAATAGTTCGATACCATTAAAAATCGATCGAGGATGTCGAAAATAGGGCACAAGCCAAATTTCAGCTTTCTAAGTCAATTTGGAAAAATTTTAATTTTTTCCCATTTCTGACCCAGATCTATTTTTAAAAATTTACCAAAACATCAAAAAATCCACTGAAACGCTTGAAATGTTGACTGATGATGTATTTTCGCGTGCTCTAGCTCTGTTATTCAGATTGAAAAATTTTAAGCGAGCTGAGATTGGTACCTTCCTTGTCAGAGGTGAGAATAATATGTAACCCTTGAATATCTTATGAATTTAGATGATCAATCATTCCTAAATTGAATTTCCACCCAAGTAAAAACACTCTCTTATTCGCATCAGCATTTTTTCAACTGAAAATTTCGGTTTTGGGATCAAACGAGCTGGAATTTTCGAAATTACAATTTTCTTGAATAGGATTTTGTCTGATCAAACCACGTTCAATGTGAGTAAACGAAAATTTTATCTCAGAAAGTAATTTGTCTATGGTCTAAAACAGATGGAAGAATCACCCAAGCCACGAACGTATTAAAAAATCGTCTACGAGAGAAGTTCAAAACCTCTTTAACACTTGAAAATATTATGAAAACATCGATCGTTAAACAAAATTCTTATTTTCGCTTTGTTCATACCGATGTAAGTATTCATTCCCAATTTCTGCAATTTTGAATCTTGATTAAAGCTTTGTGAAAAATAAAACCTGCTCATGAAATTGTCTAAAAAATTATTACTTCAACTTGGCGAAAATCAATTTCAGGCATTTTAAAGCCAACCGAGACTGGTTTCGAAAATATGTTCCAAAAAGTTCAAAAGATCAAAGTTGAGCTTCTTTTGAAAGCTCATTTTTCAAAGGCTTTGTCAAATTTCCTGGTATTAATATTTAAAACCCTGTAAAATGTCCAAGAAGCATCAAATTTACGATATTTACATCAATGAACTTCTCTTTATGGGATTTTCAGGTACGTACCTACCATAGAGGGTACAAAGCTCCAAAATTTCGAGCCAAAAAGTAAAAAAATTTCAAAATACCAAATGACACGTCGTTTCATACAACACGAAAATATCGAAACTTTTTTTTTCGATGTAAGTAAGTAAAATATTCGAGTATTCAAGGCTCTCGAAAACGTATGAAATGATCTGTCACACAATGTTTGAAATTTTTGTTACACTTTTGACCAAAAAGTTGAGGTTCTAACCCACCCCCCCACATTCATTTGTGAATTCCATCACGAAAATTTCTTAACTATAAATATCCTAAAAATGTGAGCTTCCTGAATTGCTTCACATTTTTAAATTACAGCTTTGCAATTCGACCAGTTCTTCAAAACTGAGTTTTCAAAAAAACTCAACTTTGAACTTTTCAACTTTTTGGAAAAAATGTTTGAAACCAATTCTCAAATTCTGAGCAATTAGCCTGCAAATTTGGGTGTTATGTCGAAAAATTCCAACTGCTGAAAAAAATCCGCCTCAACTTTTTCAATGGGAGAGGTGCAGAGGGAGGGTGCAGAAAATTATGACAATTTTGTTTCTTCTCTAATACATAGGTACAAGGAATCTGCAAAAAAAAAAAAAAAATGAAGGCAAAATTGTAGGGCGTAAACCAAAAACTTGGCTCATGACATGGAATGACTTTTTTTTGTCTTTTGATACCCAAAACATTCCTGAGAAAGCTAATGAAAATTAATTAAACTAAAAATTCTTTCTGGGAAAAAGTTTTCTCAGAATTTTCTACTTTTTTTGAGATACATAGGAAAAGAAAAGGATAAAATATGTTTAAATAATGTTGACAAGAAAGGCTCAATTTCCAAGCAAGTAATTTTCTTAAAGTATGTATTTTTACAGCAATTGAACCTTTGAAGGGTAATCATGTAATTCTTTCTACACATTTAAATGCTGATGAGCTAATAGACCAGTCAAATAGCTGAAAAAAATGGGTGAACCCAATTAATCCAAACATAATTCCGACCAAAGTTTTTTTTGATGATTATTGTCTGTGATGGTGTGGTGAACATCATACCTACTATAATCTCCCGCCTCTACCCCTGGAGCTACCCCCCGGTGGATAAAAGCCCCCTGAAATCAGTTTTTTGTCAAACTTCTAAAATATCAACACCTTATTTTATCCCTGTTTTCGGGTTTTCCACCTCTGAAGGAGTGGGGATGACCTAGGAAGCTGAAATTTGTATATGTTGATCACAATAGTAATACTGACCAATGATATGATTTTGGACCTATTTCATCCACTTGGGGCCATATTATGCCCTTCCAAAAAATGACCTTTCTGTAATTTTCAACTTTGACCCTCCCCACTCCAAGGATCAACTCTAGCTGCGAAAAGAATCCCATTCTCCAAGTTTGACTTTATTTGATAAATTAGAACATGGCCCCAAATTCCAAGTCATAAACTGTAAAATTATTAAAATCACGTCACTTTGAGAGGTCGTCGTGCCACCTCTCTTGAAGGTAGGAGTTGGTCGATAGCTCATTTGATAGGTATACGAGATTAGATGAAATGATCACTGAGCTCATTCCACTCAAAATTTATATTTTAGAAATTTTTGGCCAAAAAACTGATTTGGGGGCTTTGGACCATTGTGTGTTTGGGCGGGGGTATTAGCTCCAGGGGTAGGGGCGGGGGATTTTATTATGTTGTTAATCACACCACTCTAGAAAATATTCGCGAAAAGAAACCTTTGGTCGGAATTAAGTTTGGGTCAAATCGTATTTTGACAGGGCCATAATAATCATCTCCAACTCAAAAATTCGTAGAAACCTTCATCGCTCAATTATTGAGGCAAGAGGTTAGAAAGTCAAAAAAGAGAAAATATTTTACAAAATTTGAACCAGAACTTAAGATCCTTTTGAAACTAATTCTCGCAGAAAGTAGTCTTCTATATTTGACATCTTATATGCGACTATACTAAATCTCAAACTGTGCACACAACACTCAATATTACAAAAAATAAAACACGTCTCAGCCTAGCTTACCCAACTCGTCACTAGAAATTGCACCACTGCCAGCCCGGTGGCAATGGCCCAAGCACTTCTCCAGCCTGCCATAAAGACACCGGTAAAATGAATTTATCCTCGACGCCGTCAACAAATATAATATCGAAACGTACGTTTCGACCGACGAAGTAACCGAGGCTAATAATACGCTTAATGTAAATACCATAGTATTCGATTGCCGCTGCCTCATTTCTGATAAAATAAACATAGCTTCCATGAAACAATGAAGCGTAAACGCGCAAATTTCAAATGCAACGCAATATCTCCAGCTGTACGCCAAATTACTGCTGCTAGATCGACGTTCTTGCTCGACTCGTATGCCGGACGTGTTGCGCAATTTATCGTTTATTTCTTCTAACTCGCCGAGTACGTTTAAAAATTTTATATTATTGATGGAGTAACAGATGTAGAACAGCCAAACGCGAACCACATATTGATAGAATACCAAGCTGTAAAACGAATACCGTCGTGTGAGAAAAATTCAATTCCAGACTCGAGCTTTTCCGCTCCAGGCTGCGAGATTAATTCCACGTAGACGTGTTAATCAAGCTCGACCAGGCCTCGATGTAATGATCTTGGAAACCGTGTCTTATATTGTAGATGTATTTGCGGAGTGAAGTGAATTTAATACTTGAAAGAGTGTTGCGGTTTGAGATTTTCAGAGAGAAAATGCTTTATGCGATGATGTTAGGTTGGGTGCGTAAGTACTTTACGAAAAAACGACTCGAAAGGACGAATTTAAAATTAAACGAGAATATAAATAAACGAGACTGTTGAGCAACTGTTGGAATTTTTTTTGGCAAAAAAGCAACAATTTTTTCAACGTTTGGAATACCTAAGACGTGAAATTCTTGCAATTTTGACAAAAAGAAAAGTTTTTAAGGCGTATTATTTTCAACAGAAATGCGAGACCCCCACAATTTCAGCTCAACATAAGTAATTTTTAGCGAAAAAGCGAAACTTATTAAAAATTTTGAACAAGTGAGACATTTTGGCAATTCTAAGTCAAAATTTGAGACTAGAAAATTTATATTTGACTATCTGATGACTTCTTGGTGACAGATTCACCAAGCAGTGATCATTTGTGACCGTTTTCGCAACTTGATGACCTTTGGTAAATCATGGTGACTTTTGGTGAATCTGTCACATAGAATCATTTGAACATGGAAAATTCATGTTTGACTATTTGACAATTTCTTGATGACAGGATCACCAAGGAGTGATCATTTGTGATCGTTTTTACTCGATGATTTTGGTGAATCTTGGTGACTTTTGGTGAATCAGTGACCAAGAAGACACCAAAACATAGAAAATTCATTATTTGACTGTCTGGCAACTTCTTGGTGACAAATTCACCAAGCAGAGACCATTTGTGATCGTTTATAACTCCATGACACTCGGTGAATTTTGGTGACTTTTGGAGAATCTTGGTGACTTTTGGGGAATCTTGGTGATTTTTGATTGGTGACTTTTGAAAAATCTTGGACACTCTTGGTAAATCTTGATGACTTTTAGCAAATCTTGAGAACTTTAGGTGACTCCTGGTGACTTTTGGTGAATTTGTCACCAAAAAAGCAAAGGCCTTTTGATTAATCTTGGTGACCTTTTCAGAATCTTATTGACTTTTGGTGAATTTTTCACCAAGAAGACATCAAAGGACCTTTGACGAATCTGGGTGACTTTTGAGGAATCTGGCTGACTTTTGTGGAATCTTGATGACTTCTCAGTGACAGATTCACCAAAAGTCACCAAAACAGAATATTCATATTTGATTATCTAATGGACATTTGGTGAATCCTGGTGACTTTTTTGGAATCTTGGTGACTATTGGTGAATTTTGGTCACTTTTTGTAAATCCAGGTGCCTTTTGGTGAATTTGTCACCTAAAAGTCACTAAGGGACTTTTGATGAATCTTGGTGACTTTTGGTGAATATGGTGACTTCTTGGTGACAGATTCACTAAAAGTCGCCAAAACAAAGAATATACATACCTATTCGACTATCTAATGGACTTTTTGTGAATCATGGTGACTTTTGTGGAATCTTAGTGACTGTTGGTAAATTTTGGTGAATTTGTCACCAAAGGACAATTGAGGTATCTTGATGACTTTTGATGAATCTTGGTGACTTTTGGTGACTTTGGTGACTTTTTGGTGACAGATTCACTAAAATTCACCAAAACATTGAATATTCATATTCTACTATCTAATGGAGTTTTTGTGAATTAGGGTGACTTTTGAGGAATCTTCGTGACTTTAGCAGAATCATGGTGACTTTTGTGGAATCTTGGTGACTGTTGGTGAATTTGTCACCAAGAAGTCATCAAGGGACTTTTGATGAATCTTGGTAAGTTTTGGTGAATTTGGTGACTTCTTGTTGACAGATTCACCAAAATTCAACAAAACATAGAATATGCATATTTGACTATCTAATGGACTTTTGGTGACTTTTGAGGAATCTTGGTGATTTGGCAACTTTTGGTAAATCCTGGTGACTTTTTGGGAATTTTGGTGACTTTTGCAGAATCTTGGTGACTTTTGGTGAATTCTGGTGACTCTTGGGGAATCTTGGGGACTTTTGGTGAATTTGTCACCAAGAAGTCATCAAAGGACTTTTGTTGAATCTTGGTTACTTTTTGGTGACAGATTCACCAAAAGTCACCAAAACATAGAATATGCATATTTGACTATCTAATGGAGTTTTTGTGAATTAGGGCGACTTTTGAGGAATCTTGGTGACTTTAGCGGAATTATGGTGACTTTTGTGGAATCTTGGTGACTGTTGGTGAATTTGTCACCAAGAAGTCATCAAAGGACTTTTGATGAATCTTGGTGACTGTTGGTGAATTTGGTGACTTCTTTATGACAGATTCACCAAAATTCACCAAAACATAGAATATGCATATTTGACTATCTAATGGACTTTTGGTAAGTCATGGTGACTTTTGAGGAATCTTGGCGATTTAGTGACTTTGGTGAATCCTGGTGACTTTTGCGGAATCTTGGTGACTTTTGGTGAATCTGTCACCAAGAAGTCACTAAAACATGAAATATGTATTCATATTTGACTATCTGGTGGACTTTTGGTGAATCTTGCTGACTTTTGGGGAATCTTTCATCAAGAATTCACCAAAACATAAAATATCCACATTTGACTATCTGTTGATTTCTTGGTGACGGCTTCACAAAGCAGTGATCATTTGTGATCGATTTGGAACTTCTGACTTTTGGCTAACCTTGGTCAGGTACCTATTCAGGGTCTCACATGTTTATATTCGCGATGAAACACAGTTAAATTTTGTTTCTGAGTATACCTATCTGAGCGTTTAACTTATGAACGGATTATTATTTCCATCGAGAGAACTATTCAGCATTTATTCCATCGCATTGCTTAACATCAAAACTTGCGAACAATTTTCTTAAAAAGCCAGAATTGTTGTGAACTTTTTAATCAAGTTTTTGAGCATTTTTTAAAAAAGTAAGTAGTCTTTGAATTTTTTGCAAAAAAGCAACCATTTTTAGATATAATTTATTTATGGCCAAAAATGATTTCTCTCGCGGAAAGCGAGATTTTTTAGTCCATCAAAATTAACGCAGAAATGGAAGATTATTCTGAGAAATTAATGACAAAAAATTGTTTTTCCATTGAGTGGTATTTACCCTCCTCCTCAACATAGTACATCTACGAGGCCATATTCGAGTTCAAAAGTAAAACCACCCAAAAATTCGAGTTCAGCGTTAGCAGAAAGCTAGATTTCGACATACTGGTTGATTTTTTATAAAATTTTGAATTATCCCCCCTCCTCGGGGAAAAATTCAAGTTTAAATGTAAAACGACCAAAAATTCGAATTAAGAGTTTTTAACACTATTAGATGACATTTTTCAATTTTTCATAATATGTACTTTGATGTTTAAAATTTGGAAAGATGGGGGAGGAAACGAGTCAAAGTGTCAAAATTTATTCGTCTTAAAAATACCCTGCCTATCAAATTAACGATTTTTATATCTATATGTACGAAATTCAATTAAATTTCCTCTTTTTCTCATCAAAAAAGTAGTGGAAATATCAAGTTTTATGATTAACATTTCTGTTGCTCGTATCTTGCGAGAGAAGAGGCAGAATTTTCTCCTGACATCACAAACTCAAAATAAGATAGATAACTTCTTGAACAAAATTTTTGACTCATTTTCACTCTCACTCCTTATCTCGTTTTTAGCTGTTTTTCAAACTCTCTTCAATATCCAAAAATACCTAAAAACAAAAAATATTGTTTGTATATATTGGGAGAGGGAAAAAGGAGGATGGAATACCATCCAAAAATTCTGAATTCTGAAATTTTTACGTTACATCTTTTCGCAATCACTTCACAATAAGCCTAATTTTCTGATACGATCTCGGCTCACTCTTTTACTCTTCTCCACTCCACCCCATCGTTAGATAAAAATACCTACTTTTTCATCCGGTCGTCGAACGCCAGCCAATATAAAACAATAGACGATCCGGCGTAAAGCCCATATCCCCATAATACGCCGAAGCCGTACCATTTAAATGACAAAGAACGACCATCATACGAGCGAACGTTTTCAAAAGGAAAAAGACCGTGTAATTTTAACAATATAGCCGCGTTACGTATACTCGAATAAAAGCTCGTCGGTTCGGCTACGACGACATTTTCTTCCAGCACAAATGCAAGAAACCGATTGTCATCGCATTTATCAGCCATCACAACTGTGTGCAGCACGAATAGTGGTGAATGAGGCAGCTCCATTCAACTACTGCCGGAATGGGATTCGCAATCGGAATTTTCCAAAGGCATCGTTTTTAATACCGTCGAGAATTTCGTTATATGTAGCAATTAAAAAAAGAAAAAAAAAGCCAAATCCAGATTCTATATCTCGATAACAAATACTACCATATCTATACTATAGACATGAAATATCGACGATAGTGTAGATATTTTTTGCCTCATCTTTATCGGGCACATTATGAAATTGAACGTTTTTCGTATATTAATATCTACTGATTGAAAACATCATTTGAAAAGAATTTTTTTAATAATATAATGGCGCAGAAATTTAATACAATTCGTATTAATAAAAGAAAAGAAAAAAAATAACCTCGCCACCGTAATCAGTTTAAGTGCGAAATTTGCAAACAGCAAATTTTTCAAGTTGCTTGTACGATTCGTTATAGGTATAGGAAATCAACCATCGACAGGGGCGTATTATTTTTCGACACCGCGTGCTAATTTACATAATGACAAACGAGAGCGAATTGAGCATTATTTTTTTTCCCAATGCTACTTTTCCTATAGGTACCTATGTGTTTGTGTATATTGAGTAAAGGGAAACGTGAGCGTGAAAAAGTACGCAAATCCTTTGACTTGTAGGCTGAGTGTTAGTCACACGACAGTGTGATCACTCCCCCTATATTCCTATTATAAATTCTAATACCCATTCGTTCGACTGATTACCTTCATTAGTCTAGCGACTCCGCTATTCGTGATTTAACAACGCCTTGTTACCGATCGTGTTCCGCAACGTTTACTCTTTTTTTCTTCCTGAGCTTCGAAAACGTCACCCTGTATTACGTACAACGACGACGGTGCATATACGACTGTGTTTGGTTTTCCTATATGTATACGAGAGTAAACGAACCAAGTCGGCGTTGTAAATATTTTTCTTTTTAGAAACGTCCTCCTAGCCTACGATGTAACTATACTCTGACAATGTAACGATACAATTAGGATTGATGTTATAATACTGACTCAGAAATGAGGCGAATCTCGCACGAGTGAGTCATATTTTGGTGACACGTTCTATGACGATGTCAATTGTGAAAATTTTCAAATATCTGCGAAATTGAAATATTTTTCGATGTGTAGTGCTGTGATAAAAATATCATGGAATATGGAAAAAATTCATGAGGAAGTTCACTTCGAGTGGGAGACAACACAGGATAATTTTGAGCGTCCTTTGGTAATAATTTTAGAGCCTCTGCCTACCCATATTGCCTACTTGATTTTGCATATGCAATAAAAATGATGAAAATTTGTCCTGAACTTGATTTCACTATTTCAACTGTCATTCTAGAGCCTCCAAGACAACTTTCGATTTCTCAAAAAATTTGAAATTTCTCTAAAAAACATTGAAATCAATTCAGGTGACTAAAAATTGAGTTATGCTTGATTCTAGACCTGTTTTAGGGGTCTAAAGTTCTTTTTTCGAATTTGGGTCAATTTTTGGAAATCACAGGTTCAAAAATGTTCAAATAAAAATCAGAATACGTACCAACAAACCAACTTAAATAGCTGAAATTCGGTCTGCTTCCTATTTATGATTCCTTGAATCGATCAACTACGTTTTCAAACAGTTCTGGAGCCTTCAGAAAATTTTTAAAAGTAGAAAATTCACCCAGACCCAAAAAAATTTGAAAGTTAAAAGTTATACTGTTAGTCGGGGTGCCCGAGTAAGGATCTATTGCACCCCTCCCCCCCGTTGATCATCCGGGATAACTTTTTTCTTAAAGGGAGGAGTCCTAAGGAACATTTCTAGCCCTTGTCCTCAAAAAAAAAGTGGCCCTACTTACAAAATGGCGGCCATTTTGATTGACAGGTCAGTCGAAATCGCAGATTTTGCGTTCCAACGTAGGACTTACACAAAAATTTTTAAAAAGATAGATCGAAAGATCAGGCAAAAATTTATCACCTGCCAAAATTTCAAGTGCTAATAGTGCCTTTATCGATTTTTGGTGAATTTTTGAAAACCAAATTCAGGCCAAAATTGAAGGAAAAAAATCAAAATTTTACCAAATTGACCAAGTAAGCTGAAATTTGGGTTACACCCTTTTTTCGACATGCCAAATCGATTGGAAACTATTTCAAACGGTTTTGAGCAGTTCTGGAGCCTCCCGCCGATTTTTGAAACTCAAAATTCCCACAAAATTTCATCAAATGGAGTTGGGTAAATTTCAAGTCGTTTTGGAGCCTCCAGCGACTTTTTGAAAGGTTGTATGACGTTTTTTGGAAAACTGAAATTTCCAAAAAGTAGCTGGAAGTTCCAAAACGACTTGAAATCCACCAGCAGTCGGCTTCGTAGCGTATTGAAATTAGTTTGCAAGTGAATTTTGGCTTTCCGCTTTCCATCTGCATTTGATTAATGTTTGAAAAATTTCAAATTTCAAAAATCTACCGGAGACTTAAGAAATTTTCAAAAAGCCGCTAGAGGCTTCAAAATGACTTGAACCCACATGGAGTCGTCTTCAGAGGGTGTTAAAATTGGAGTGCAGAATAAATTTCGGCTTTCCCTCTATGTTTGATAAAATTTTGTAAAAATTTAAAGTTTCAAAAATCTACTGGAGGCTCCAGTAATTTTCGAAAAGTTGCTGGAGGCTCCAAAAGACATTAGTTGAAGAGTAAATTTCGGCTTTCCAACTCAATTTGACGAAATTTTGTGGGAATTTTGAGTTTCAAAAATTAGCTGGAGGCTCCAGAACTACTTAAAACGGTTTGAAACAGTTTCCAATCGATTTGGCATGTCGAATATAGGGTATATATCCCAAATTTCAGCTTTCTAGGTCAATCTGGTAAAATTTTGATTTTTCCCCTCATTTTTGGCCTAATTTTGGTTTTCAAAAATTCAACAAAAATCAAAAAAGGCACTTTATTGCTTAAAATTTGACAGTTGATGAATTTTTGCCTTACCTTTCGATTCACCTTTGCACGGTTTAAAAGATTTCATGCAAGTCCTAGGTATATTGGAACGCAAAATCTGCAATTTCGGCTGACCTGTCAATCAAAATGGCCGCCATTTTGTAAGTAGGGCCACTTTTTTTTAGGACAAAGGCTGAAAATGTTCCTTAGAACTCCCCCTTTAAGGAAAAAAAATAGCTATTGAACTTAATTGGTAGATATAAAAGTTTGTGAAAATTTCATTTTTCAAAAATCTACTGGAGGCTCCAAAATTACTAAAAACGGTTTGAAAGCGTTTTCAATGACTCTAGGGGTCCAAAATAGGGTCTAAACAGTTTTCTCAGTCAATTTTTATTTTTATTTTACATATTTTTTTGCTTGAACTTATCGTAGTTTTTTACAAGGTTTTTGCTTTGTAAATTTGATCAATAACTAGCTCGAATTTTTTCTCTCTCGTTATATTCAAGATACTTCACAGCTCTCAGGGAGCTGTGAAGTATTTTTTTATTCTTTATCGACATATTCTTTATCACATGTGTTTATGTACAATTAATTACAGTCACCTCCGCTCCCCTCAGCTCCCTGATATGTATTTCATATCAGTTAATTAATTACAATCACCTGTCTCATTTAAATAAATTTAAAATAATCACCTCCTCACCCCTCAGCTCCCTGAAAATTGTGTTTTTTTTATATCTTATCTACTACGTCACAGCTTCTGTCTTATGTGGGTCTGTTTGGGTATGCTGATAAAAAGTGTGCTCAATAGGCCCATATACTACTTGCACATTCACAAATTGTTTTTCAGAAAATTAAAAAACAAATTTATTTAAATAAGTTTTGGTGCCAGTGGGTTATCTAAACATTACACGAATTACCTACACGAAAAAAAATTATGGATAACTTTCACTATTTCTCACAGTAACCGGATCCCATTCGAAAATATTGTGATTTTTACTATGAGATTAGTAGATTTTACTATGAGAGTAATACATTTTACCCAATTCTAGGTAAAATCTATTTTTTGGCTGAGTAAAAATCACTATTATTTTTGAATAGGATCCGGTTACCATACTGAAATACTTAGTAATTTTTATTAAAAAATTTTTCCGTGATACTTACAGATATAGAAAAGTTTTTGCAAGGTCTTCAACAAGTTGCTCAAACAAAATTTGACAACACATTTTCAGCCAATGTAAATACGAGTATGTCATGATTATTCAAAGAATATACAATCATTCAAAACAATACAAACAAGTGAACTGAAAATCCGATTGAGAATTTCTCAGCAAAAGTTTTCTCAATTGAAAATACAAAAATTGTATATATGTACTTACTTTCTCGTACAACACACATCCCTAGAGAATCAATTTCTCTACGAATTTTTCCAAGCAGGTGAAACATATTTCCACCATATAAACACTGCTTTTCCTTCGCTAAATAATTCCGTCGTACCTTCCAATAATTAAATTTTACTACCCACGTCGACATCATCTTTGTTGCTGAAAGCGAAAGTCAGGAATCTAGATATAAATTCGACCTAGTTTCCAAGTGAGCTCATTTTCTTTCGACGTTTCGCGACACCGAAGACACCTGCGTTTAATCCGCCTATCGACATTCACACAGGTCGGCGGATTTTAACGAAGCTGCCGAAAAATCCGTCTAAATAGAGACGACAAGGTGAGGCAGATCTCACGCAGCAGCAATTTTATCATTTCAATGACAGTTACATTTTCATCGGCGTGCAACACGCTCAGAGAGTCGACAACTCGAAACAAAAATGGCATACATCATTAACGCCTAAAACTACTATTCTAACACGTCTTCGAAGCCGCAATATGCTTAGCTTGTTAGTTTAATAATTTGAGATTTTGGTGTATAGGTATATACACTTCACCGCATCTGGGCCTCAATTTCTGCATTATAAACGCCTCTCTATAGGACTTGTCTGTATAATGATGGCGTATTTCAATTTTCAAGAATCGGCGTTTTCTCATCGTTACACGTGGGAAGAGGAGGAGATAGGGGGTGATGTTTTGAAATTACATTGTATAGACCTATTACAAGTAAACTTCTTAATATCGAAAGATATTATTTCTCAAACTGTGGAAATATTTTTAGATGCAGTGGTGATCATTTTTTAGTCATCATTGCAAATTTTAAAAAATTGAGAAAAATGGTTAAAAACGTACCTATCAAATTTTTAGGTTTTTTTGAAATTGGTAATAATTATCAAAAAATTTGATTTTCAACGAGGTAAAAACTATACCAGTTTCATAAGATTTACCTTAAATTCTGAAAATTCATTCAAAATGCTTAAAAACACACGAAATCTTCTTCACTGTACGATAAAACTGATACCTATACTGATAGTTTGGCAAGATTTTTATTTTATACTTTGTTGTCATAGTTTTATTGCACGACAACCCCTCGAACTTATTTTCAAAGTATAAGTGAAAGATGAAACAAACGATGCTGAGTAAGCTTGCAATGCAGCAGAAATTCTAGTCACGAGGCGAAGAGCAGGGTGAAAAAGTAATGCAGTTAGCGAGCGAAAAGTTTATGTCTCGAAGTGAGAATAAAAAAGGGTAGGAGATAAGGGATGGAAAAAAAGCAGGCAGCGAGTGCGGTAAAACTGGCGAATAATTTTACGAAATTGTAAAACTCGGCGCTGTTATATCGCTTTTGATGGTTAATTAATGGATTGTTCATTTTTCAATAAAACTTGCATCAGCGTGAAAGTCTCGGCGAGAAGAAGCACAGATCGGTGGGTATGGTAAGAGTGAAGTTTCGTCGAAAAGAGCTTATTTAGCAATATTTCACAAAACGTTGTTGTAGCATTGGTCGTTGCTATATAAGTACTCGTATTCTTCACTCGGTGTAATAAATTCGGTCGGTGTTTTAAGTTTTAATTCGTTTAATTTCGACATCGCTGTGCCACCGCGCGTCCTCAACGTTTAAGCTTTTACGAATGCTTCGGGTTATTTCACTAACAGGCTTTGAAATTGTACTATATCGAGTTCAAGTATCAACAGGCCGTAGGAGTTTGAATTGAATCGAATTTGAATGACATTTTAGAGTGTTTTGATTGCGGAAGTGGTGGCGTGAAAAAGACGTACGTACACCTTGTATGAAAATTATTTTTATGGGCTAGAGTCGTCGAGGTGACGGGCAGCGACGATTATAAACAACAAGAAGAGATTAGAAGAGTACTACAATGCAACGAGGCGTTTAGAAAATGGTGAAGGATGGTTACGGGAGCTGTGAAGAAGGAGGGAGGGGGGAGGGGGTTTGTTTTGCGGAATATTTTGGTGTGTGGATGGCGGCGCGCCGGATTAAAAGCGAACGATGCTGCCGGGACCAGTCTGGGGCAAAGTTTAGCATTCTTAGTTGAGAAACTGTAAAGCTCTCAGTTCTGGCTGCTCTTTAGATAAATCTACGTCGCCGATTATTTCACGCTAGCCATGTTGAATGTCGCCGTTCGCCGGCCGTAAAACTCCCTTTTATTTTAACATCATAGTACGACGGAGGGCTGAGGGCATGGTATATACGATAAAAACCCCACTGTTTATACATATTTCACCATGGTAGAGTCGCGAAGGCGAAGTCTTATGCAGGAGCGACGACGAGACGTTTTTAGTTGTTATAGTATAGGATACTTACTAGGAGTATACGCGAGAAAAGGCAACTTTTGCGAGTAACTTTTATTGCGTGTGATTTGCCGCCGCACACGACTTGATCTGTATTCCGAAGATGCGAAAAAGTTGAAATTTTACGCCAACGTTTACATACAAATTACATCGTTAAAGCGATGTACCGAAATTCTATGGTCGCCGGTGGCTTTACCGCGATGCGGATGGATTAAATTGCGCGGATTATTCGCTATATATACATGTGTGAGGCGAAGTTGGAGGTATTGTGGTGTAGACGGACTTTCTCTATGTTTATTTTGACCTTGCTGGAAGTTTTTTGGAATAGGTATATTGTTCATTGACGATAGAATAGAGGAGGAGGAAATGAGGTTCTTTGATTTCTTTGACATTTACAAAGGAATATTTGGGAGCATTTGCCTTCGATTTGACTAGGGTTGCAATTTTTTGAAATAGTATGGTCTAAAACGGAAGTTTAAGCTGCCCAAATTAATTTTTTAATTTTTTGGCGAACTTTTTGAAAATTGACGACTAAAAATTTTCAAAAATTGAAAATTTGTAATATTTATTTGATAAAAATGATTTAAGTATTCATTTGAAGGAGCGAAAAACAATCTGTTACAAATTTACAAATAGTAGGTAACATTTAGCTTGCATGGGATTAAGATTGAAATCTCACTGGTAGGTCCAATACGTGACATCTACACAGATGACATATTTCTTCATCACATTTCAAAAGATTTTTGACTAATACTTACATTGTTGAGGTGAGAAATTCTTTCTTGATAGATGCTACTTTGTATGGATATCATTGATTTCACACTATAGGTATTTTCAACTCTTCAAAAATTGTGCTGTTCTTTCAAATACCACAGCGTGTTTAGAAGTTTTCTTAGAATTTTGTTCTGGAATTTTCCAATAATCAGGAAATTGGATTCACTAGCTGAACCCAGTTCACAATCAATACCATAGGACCAAATTGGTTTGAACAAACATTTGTATATTAAGATCTTGTTTTGTTGGTCAGCATGTTAGTTCCAAGAAGCCAATAAAGTTATTTGAGTTTTTTGTCGAGTTGAGTTCTCTTCTTCACAATATGATCTCTCCAATGTGAGATGGTTATCAAGGTGTAGTCGTCGTGGTTCCTTGTCCTTTACAGGACATTGGAAATCGCATTTTTGTGGTACCCTAACAGGGTGAGGCGAATGCCTATTGCCACTGCGATTATTCTAGGGAATCGACGTTGTTTTGAGCTTTCACGTAGTAGTTTCCCATTGCTTTCTACGCTACCTACAAAGTAACTCATACATCACTAGCTGGGTTTTTACAACCCTGAGTTCCGTAATCACCACTTCCTATAGTTGCTCAACCAGTTACAGCTTTTTGATACTGGCAACAGATTGCGTGCATTTCTGTTGCCTCTGCTGTTCTGGTGCTCGGAGCTTAACGTGTAATAGATGTGGAATGCACTACAATGTATACATTACACGTTAATGCCTGAGTCTCTAACGGGATTTGAACCCACAACCTCTTGTTCAGAAAGCCGTGGCTCAACCCACTATGCCACCGAGTGTCATCAAGGTGTAATCCCAGATATTTGAGGACGTTTGTTCGAAGTACCTATTTCATCGTTATTAAAAACATTAGTGAGGGAGTTGTTTCGACTTTTCATCTGGTAAAAGGGATGTGTAGCTCAATTTTCACTATTGATTTTAATTCTCCAAGTTTGACACCATTTGTTTATTGCGTTTAAGTTGTTTTGTAAGTCTATTTCAATATCTGGATGAAAATCTTGTGTGGTAATTGCAGTGTCATCAGCAAATGTTGCCATCATGACGTCGTTTGTGAAAGGGATGTCACCCATGTAGAGAAGATGTAATATTGGTCTCAATACTCCTCCTTGTGGTACTCCTGCTTGGATTGTTCTGAAGTCAGAGAAAGCATCGTCGTATTTGACTCTGAATTTTCTATCACTTACTTAGACAGTGAGCTAAAAGATTGAATAGTATGTCTGGAAGATTGTTTTCAAGTTTCATTAAGAGACCAGCATGCCATACTCGATCAAAAGCTTGGCTTACATCAAGGAAAGCTGCAGCACAAATTTTTTTAATCTTCTAGAGAGTTGTTAATTTTTTTGATGAGAAGATGTATATGCTGAATTATTGTGTTTTGAACAGAATCCGAATTGGTGGTTTGGAATCAGCCTCCTATTTTCCAGAATTGGCCATAGCCTTTGTAAAATAAGTTTTTCAAAAATTGTAGATAGGATTGGCAATGAGCTGATAGGTCTGAACAATGAGGTTTCATGTTCTGGTTTTCCTGGTTTATGGATGAGAATAACTTTGGCATACCTACTTCCATTGGTTGGGATAGAATCCAGTTATAAGTATCATGTTAAAAATTTGTGTGACATACCAAATCAGTCGAGGTGAAAATTCTTTGATGATTTCTCCGTCGATTTTGTCATATCCAAGTGATTTCTTGTTTTCAATGTTTTTAACAAGTATGTAGTCCAACTTCGGAAAATTAATCTTAAAAATAACATCAATATTGCCTCGAATCAAATTTCACAATTTTTGACCATTCGAAAGGTCTCCTGTACGAGTTTCATATTATCCATATCCAGAATTTCAAAAGATCTGTGGAAGATGTGGAAATCAATTCAGGCAGCTAAAAATTGAAACTTAAAGTGAGTGCAAATTATTTTAACAGAATTTCATGTTCCTACGCTTGAATAGAACGAGAGAGAAAAAGATTGAACTATTGATCAAATTTACAAAGCAAAAACCTAGTAATAAACTACGATAAGTTTAAGCAAAAAAAAATCAAATTATCACCAAATTGACTTAGAAAACTGGTTAGGTCCTATTTTGGACCTCTAGAATCATCGAAAACGCTTTCAAACCATTTTTAAAAGCAATTTTGGAGCCTCTGGTAGATTTCTTAAAAATGAAATTTTCACAAAATTTAACCCCAATGAAGTTGATAAAGTTAAAATTAAAGCTGTACCCTTATTTTAGCATGCTGAATTGATTGGATGTGGTTTCAATAGTCATCCTGGAGCCTCCAGCCATAATTTTCAGAGCTATATGCAAGGGTGGGAACTTTACTTTTGAATTTACCCTCATATGAGCTGCGGGATATTCTTGAAAATAAAGCTTGTTGGAAACATCACACCAATTTTTGAAGGTATTGAAACAAAAGAGCAGAGCTGCAGCCTAAATTCCACTGGAAACAATATGTAGGTACACTACCTACATACTTTGACATTGTGAAGCCTCAATGTAAATTTTAAAAGACAAAATATCGCACTATAAAAAAGCATATTATAATATTGTTCAACTCATTGACTTCATTTCAACTCGCATTGATCCATACTAAGTGAAAAAGCTCCTTGATGTGGCAATAGACTAGCAAAGACTTGACTTTACAAAAGCATTATGTTTTAGACTCCAAAGCTATGAATAAAGTGAATAATATCCAAATAATTCCTGTTGATGAAAAAACTTTTACTGTGTATAACTCAACAATTAAAACTACATATATATTGGATTAATATGGGTAAGTGCAGAACAATCACCTGCAAACAGAGCACTCTGCAAACACCAAGCAACTGTGTTCAAAAATTCCTCAACATGAGAACATTTTCAATACAAATGTTTGGGCGGAAACATGAGATAAGTAAGTAAGTATAAGCATCTATTTTATGTTTTTTAAATGCATATAAGAAATCTGTAATTTGCCAACTTGCCAACTTTTGAACAACCAGTTGAGGACTAAAAGTACCCCCGAATTGAGTCGGCAATGGTTCAGGAAGATGTGAGAACTCAAATTCTGGTAAATTACTGAGGTGAATGTTGGTAAATTGCTGGGGTAATTCTTGGTAAAATGGAAAATTGGTAAATTAGTGGGTATATAATGTCTGGTAAATTACTGAGGTAAATGTTAGTAAATTGCTGGGGTAATTTTTGGTAAATTGGTAAATTTTGGTAAATTGGTACATTTTGGTAAATTGGTAAATTTTGGTCAATTGGTAAATTTTGGTAAATCGGTAAATTTGGGTAAATTTGTAAATTCGGGTAAATTAGTAAATTTTGGTAAATTGGTAAATTTTGGTAAATTGGTAAATTTCAGTAAATTGGTAAATTTCAGTAAATTGGTAAATTTTGGTAAATTGGTAAATTTTGGTAAATTGGTAAATTTTGGTAAATTGGTAGCCTAAATTTTGATAAATTGTTAAATTTTGGTAAATTAGTAAATTTTGGTAAATCCGTAAATGTCGGTAAATTTGTTTATTTTCCTGTATAACAGAGAGCAAAGTCGGTTAATCTTGCCTACTGCGCAAGATGTGTTTTAGAGCTGTTTCCGAAGTTTTATTTCATACTCAGCGGGTGTCCAGGTAGAAAAGCATGGGTTTTTCGAAAATGACCCTACTTTGAGATCCCCTGGTGCTACCCCCTTTTGGTCCGGAGGCTCGAAATATAACGATAAACTTCATAAGATCTGAATTTTAATCCAGAACTTAGTCATTTCATCTTTCAATTTTGCCTAAGATATTCAGAAAAGGTCGAGATCAATAAATTTGCCAAGTTATGTCTCAGTAGGGTGGTCTTCATTTTCGACGTGGGATTTTCCTCCCTCCCAACCCGCGAAGTGGTGACCTCCGGTGAGAAAATAATTCCCTATTTTCTACTTTTTCCATTTTCGAAAAACTGGGGCTATAAAATACAAATTCATTGTAAAATTGTAAAATTTTGAAATCTCAAGCTCTGTTATCTCTAAAAAGTCTGTTTTGAGAAAAGTAAACCATCATGACGATTTCAGCCCTCTCCATTGACAACCACTGACCCTGTAAAATAGCTGCAATTTTACGTAAAGTACGAATTTCAGCTATTCTAGGGGACCGACTTGGTTTCCTAGGGATGGGGTTAATATCCTTATGTGAATTCATTTTACTCAAAAAAAGCTTTTCAAAAGTGTTGGAAAACTTGAAATTTTTGAATTTTGAAAATGTTGCTTTGAAGTTGTATTTTTTCACATTTTTAAAAATTGAGAGGCCCACCGCAGCCCGAGTTTTTCAAAAATGGAAAAATGGAAAAATATGGAATTATTTTCTCACCGGAGGTCACCACTTTGAGGGCATGGGAGCAGAAGAAATCGCGATTTTTTTTGTCATCTGTTTAAGGACCACCCTAAATTGTCTCAATTTATGCAACTAGCAGACAAACCCTCTCCATGATAATTTCACCTTAATTTTTCCAAATTACACAGACGCAAAGAGGGACAGAAGAGATAATACAGAAAAAAAACAGATGTTAGAATTAAGCGTACAGAGTTGTTTCGGTATAATAAAGTAATTGAGAGACAATGTACGATTGTTGCTTTATACAATGGAAACGAGTACCTAGACGGCAAGCGAACGACGCCGACGACGCAAACGGCATCGGCTTTATCATAACCCAAGGGTTCAAAGAGTTCGCTCTCATAATTAACAACATACCCGGGGGGCACATTTTGCGGGCGCCAGAATTATTGTTCCAGCATTCGCTCTTGTTTTAAGCCCATTAATAAAATAACCTCAAATTGTACTTTGTGACATTTAACGGCGCGGTGGAAAGTAGCGCCCGGCGATGAACAGGGTGTAGGCATTGCAAACTCCCCCTTGTATACCTCATCTCTCCACCGCGATGGTCTCGTGCACCTCTGCCCCATTCGAGTACTCTGCGTTTAATTGCACATATCAATAGGGGGAATGATAATCACCCTTATTTCTTAAACCTACTACAATGCACATATATAGACCTGCAGCAACAACGTCGCCAATGCCAATACACCGATGCATATAGTTTTCACTGCGCTGTTTTTCTTTTAATTACTTCAAGTTCGAGAAGCCCAATTCTCTCGTATGCATCGAAGGTAACTACTGGTGGTGGCGTTATATGGAGGTAAATTTATCGAAAACTCTACGGGGGTTTTATGGATTAATCCAAGACGTTGTAGATCTCCTCGGCACCGAGGCTGCCAACTACACAACTTTAAATGCTTGATGTATCGGGGGAATTTATTATTATGGCTGAGTCGTGTAGTCGTTTTTGGCCGCTTAATGGCCGCCGCCAAACCAACCTTTGATCGACGAGATGCACCGTGTTATGCCATATAATCGTGTCAAAACACACTACCACATACACACCGAGATAAACACCAAAACCCGAACCCGGCCAACAAAACTTAGACCAATTATTTTCAACTTACCGTCGTATAAACCCTTATATTCCTTTGCAGCATCGGTTATTGGCCAAAAGCGTGAAAAACTTTTTCTCTACTACACCGAACGATGAGAACGAGACCGTTCGAATTATTCGAATTATAAAGCTAACAACTTTACACGCCGATACGATTCCCAGTGTTCGAAATCGTCGAGGTGTGCCGCAATAAATATTTGTTTTGTGGCTTACATAATCGCCTTGTGTCCTAGTTTATAATACCGAACGACTCGGCTCAACAAAAGCTTCCTATACTAAGCATAATATCCCCATGCTTTGGCTCACTCCAAAGAGTTATATATACGTGTGCCTATTTGAAACCTACGAGTTGTATATCGATGGGCTTTTAAAACTTCACATCAGCCGGATACATCGCAATAGAGATTTCGTAGTGAATTTTCACAAATGTCCCAACTAAATTGAAATCATCGTTGGAGCCCTTGTTTTGTTTGTAACGCAAATTGCATACTGTTTTTTTGAAAGTAAAAGAATGAGCGATTTTCATCCTTCGAACAAATCGTTCGCGAACGAATCTATTGATACATAGATAAATTAATGAATATACATAGACCTATTTTTTCGCCCTGTTCTGTGTTTTGTAGTGTAATATCGTTTGTAATTTCCAAGTAATTTAATCGTTCTCGAATAATTCATATTAAGTTTTGAGCGAATCGTTTGCAAATGAATTAAGTTTACTTTTTATTGAATGACCGATCTTATGACGCTCTGAATTGAACTAAAAAGCAGCTTAAATTATGCCAAACTCTCAAAAATCATTCTGACACTTTGTTAAACTTATGACTCGATTTGGAAAAAAAAGATCACGAATCTTTGGCAATTTAATATTGAGTCACACTTTTGTAATTTTGAAAAAAAGACCAATTATCAAAATTTTGAGTCATAGTGACATCAACTTTAAAGAATTGAGTCTGATTTTGAAGAACTTGGAAATAATTGATGAATTGTTCAAATTTGGTCAAAAAGTCTCAAAAGTAACTTTTCTGACATTCTGCCAGATTTTCGAAAACTTTGATTTCCTGAAATTATATCAGATATTTTTTCAGACTTTGGAAAACGAAAAAAAAAATCATCTAGAAATCTTTCGAAGGACAGTTTCAAACCATGGATATGTTTTTAGCCTAAGTTGACTTAATTTTAAAACAACAATAATAGTCTGGTAAAATATGAAAAAGTCATTTTTGTAAGTTTGACATTAATTTTAGCACTTCAATGATTTTTTCAAAGTTCTTAAAAGTCAGCTGCATTTTCAAAGTTTTTAAAAATCTAACATCTACCTAATGTCAAGAATTTATCGAAATTTTTTCCAGGTTTGTGAAAATCATGCAAAATTATTAAAAAATGCCAAAAATTGGTCATTTTTTTCAGCTTTTAAAATCTGGCATAATTTCAAGAATTCGTCGTGATTTTCACCAAGTTCTTAAAAGTCAGACTAAATAAGTATTGAAAAATTCTAAAAATATTGTTGAATATTGTTACTATGAAAATTCTCAAAAAGTTTTTTTGAAAATTTTCAATTTGGGGAGGGGATAATAATTGATCATATTACATCCGCATGAAAGTAAGATCGCTGTTTATGAAATATATCTTCTTTTTTTCAGGTTATTTTACCTTCGCAATTGTTGAATAGTTTCAAAAAACTCTGGATGGCAGAAAAAAATTCAAAAACTTTTTTTTTTTTAGTTCTAACCCGCGTAGCACAAGCGATGCCAAAGTCGATGGAAAAGACGAGATCTCTAATCCGTCACTTGTCGACACGACATTTGTTGACACCAATGTCGATAAATGACGAGTGAGAAGTTGATATCAAAATCGACTGTCGTCTCCCTTCATTTTTTGTCTCGACAAGGTCTCGACATTGGTGTAATTTTTTTGAGTCTAAAATAAGCAAAGATTGAAAAATGTGCGAAATGTGCCCAAACCTCTTTTTTTGATTCAAGTAAAATTATTCTCAAAAGTATTTCCCCCAAAAAATTTTTTTTGAAAGAAAAAAAGTTGCCCTGGGTAGGGATCGAACCTAGGTTGCCATCACTGCTGTCACGTTCTCTAACCACTAGACCATTGCCGCTGTTGAGTGGAGAAGCCTCAAAAGAATATTCAGTCCATCTTATTCTGGACTTAGAAAATTTTTCTTATTGTATTGTCGACTCTGACATCGACAAATGAGTCGGCAACACTTCGAAATTTCTAAAAAAAAATTATAGATCTTGTAATCGACATCAACTTCCTCATCAATAATAACCAGATGATTGATGTCGATTACAAGATCTACAGAAGTATCTACTCGATGACGACATTTTGTAGATACTTTTGTAGACCCTATAATCGATATCGAAATTCAGGTCGTCTTGCTGATGCCAAAGTTGATGGCAATTATTAGATCGACAAAAGTAACTATACAAGATCAAAATTTTGTAGATGCTTTTGTCGATCTTATAGTCGATATCAACTTCGGATCGACAAGACGACCTGAATTTCGATATCGATCATGGGTCTACAAAGGTATCTACAATGTATTGAAATCTTGCACATGACTGTAGATACAAATGTAGACAGCAATGACGACCATCAGCATTTTCATCATAATTTTTGAAAAAAGTGTCAATTTTTAATTAATCATCTTAAACGTAGTTAGATTAACCCCTTTGTGGATAATGTTTGGACTTTTTTCAATCAACAATCATGTAAAATCATGTCGATACTTTTGTCGAGGCCACTGACGATCTCGTCAGTGCTACGCGGGAAGTGAATACTTGTATAATATTATGTTCAATTATAACCCCTCCCCTGCAAACAAAATGAGAAAATTTTTAAAAATCTTGTTTTATTTTGTATGCAAATTTTAAAACTTAAAATCCAGTTCAAAAGTAACGATTCGAGCCAGGGATTCAAAATTATTCCTGGAGCCTTTTGAGGTCCCCTAACAACTTGTATCCTGTTTCTCTCCAATTCCCCTCGTGCCCCCTTCCCCAAAAAGTACCTCCAACAGCCAAAAAAAAAAACTCCATAAAGTAAGCACAAAAGTGACAAAACGTGAGTAAAACATTTTAACCCGGAAAAAAACCATACACACAAAACAAAACAGAACATTACAAAATAAAATGTTCTGGTTTTTACCTATGTAATTTTAAAAAGTTGAACTTTCTATTCTGAAACTTTCTGATAAAAATCTAGACTTTTTTTGGAAATTTATTTATGGCAACTAAGTGGGAATTTTCGCACTTTCTTGATAGACCAATTTTTAGCCAACTAAAGCGAAACATTAACAATTTTAACGAAAAAAAGGGCTTTAACGATTTCTAGAAAAAAAATAGACTTTCGGAAAACTTTTGAAAAAAGTGAAACTTTAGAATTTTGTTGCCAAAAAAACGACAATTTTTAGCAATAATTTCATTAAAAAGAGAGAATTTCTTACAATTTTTGGCAAAAAGCAAGATGTGTCAATATCAGCCAAAAGCAGCACTTTTTGGAAATAATTGGCGAAAAGGCGAGTCTTTTGGATAGTTTCTGAAAAGTAGTGAAAATCTGTAGCAATTTCACTAAAAACCAAGATTTTTTTCCAAAAGAAAAAATTTGAAAATTTCAACAAAAAGGAACAATTTTTTGAAAATACAAAATTAAATACATATTTTTAAAAAAAATTTTGGATCTTTTTTTTGGAAAAAACAGAACATTAAGTACAAATTAAAATGTTATGATTTTTACCAATTTTAAAAAGTTGAACTTTCTATTCTGAAACTTTTTGAAAGAGAAGTGAGACTTTTTGACAATTATGGCAACAAAGAGAGAATTTTTGCAATTTCTTGCTAAAAAGCCTTTTTTAGCCAAATAAAGCGAGACAATAACAAATTTAACAAAAACAAGAGCTTTGACGATTTCTGAAAAAAAAACTTCCGGACAACTTTTGAAAAAAGCGATATTTCAGAAATTTTTATCCAAAAAATCAAAAAACCACAACTTTTAGCAATTTTATTAAAAAGAGAGAATTTTTTTTAAATTTTTGACAAAAAGCAAGATTTGACAACTTCATTTAAAAGCAGCATCGATGAAAAAGCGTGACTTTTGGATAGTTTTTGAAAAATACAGGGTGTCCAGAAATATCGTGAACCCCTAATAAAGTTTTCTGCTAAATATTTCGGTTGGTCACAGTGAATGATAATAATGATATCACATGATTGGTTGTTATAGGACTGAGATGATAAGATTCCACCAATCATATGCATCTACTATTTCACGTTGCCAACCTATACTTGCTTTTTGTAAAAAACCTTCTTTGGGGTTCACGATATTTTTGGGCACCCTGTAGTGGAAATCTTTAGCAATTTCACTAAAAAGCGAGATTTTTTTCGAAAGGAAAAAGTTTGAAAATTTTAGGACAATGGAAACTTTTTTTGGACGCGGGTAACGAAATTACATTTTTTTGCAATAGGTACCTACTTGTTTGAAGTATTGTCTGAAAATGCGAGACTTTTTCGATTTTTTGGTCAAAAAGAGACGTTTTGGAATTTTTTTTGTTTTAAGGGGGGGGGGGAGTAAGCAAAGCATTTGGGTAATTTAAAAAAAATGAGACTTCGGAATTAACACAAGGAAGCTTTATAGCCCTGTCCCTTCAAATTTAAGGGTTGGCAACTTAATTCACACCTGAGTATTTTACTCATGGGTAGTTGTATCATCAAACAAAAAATTCGACATCTTTCTTGGGACCCTGTAGTCGAGTACGTATCCTATTTAAAAATATTCCGAAATCCCAAGTGAGTGTCATCAAAGTATAAAACATCTCAAATAAAAAATATTTCAGTCCCATTAAATCTCTAAAAAGCAACATCTTGATAAAACCCTCCAAACTTTTTTTCTTTCATCGTGTCCATATTATTTTCTTAGCTAGGTAAATTAATGAAAATTTGGCCAATTATTATAGGACTTGCGTTTCTTTACGCAAATACACTCTTTGCACACTTTCGAGGGGGTTTTACTTGACGGTCCTATCTTCACATTTTTTTCGCTTTATCGTCTGAACTTTTCCTTTATTTATTTATTTTTTTCATCTTTTACAATTATACTATAAATCGTCGCTCGTCGCGCAATTAAAGAAAAAAAAACATTCTCTATTTCTCTTTGGCCGCCTTTCGAAAAGGCGTTTGTGTGAACTGATGCTGAAATGTTTTTGAAGATAGCGCGCAGTGTTTCGTCGGCGCTTGTTTAATTTTTACGCGTATTCGGGTCGATATACCCAGCGAAAAGAGGAACGAAGAAAATGCATTTTTCAATTCATGTATACGTAGTAGTATACATTCTGTTGGAATTGTGCAGTCTGCGATGTAACTGTTTTATATACGAACGTTACCCTTTTTAGTGGCGCTTGTTTTTCCGGGTTTACATAAATATTAATTATGCGTCGTAAAAGCGCGTTTCTCCTTATACACAAACAGAACTCAGTGCTGAGTGAATGAGTTGCATTAGTGGGGCACGAGCGAGCGGCCACATACAAACTGTGCATATCTCTGTCTTTATTTCTCTCTTTTACTCATTCTCAGTCTGTATGCTATGTCTGTCTATTGCATGAATATGGAAAAAGGCGCGGTAATATTACGCTTAGGCGAGCAGGCAATTGTTTGGCAAGTTTAATTGTGAGTTCTTTTGTTGCGGCGTCGGAGTTGATTCGATGTATCCTGATTTATAAAATAATGAAAGACTGAGGGGTTCGAGGGTTATTAAAATAGGGAATGTAGGGAAAATTATGACATGGTGAAATTCTTGTAGAGAAACTGCAGTATGACTTCTTGAGATGGAAAAGTCGTATTGTGTCTAGTTTGACTTTTTTGGCCTTTTGCATTCCATTCATCGTCATCCAAAAATTTCTAAATTCGCGAATTTTGAGCTGAGGTTATCCTCACTCAAACCCCTTCAACCTAACACCAAATACTTAATTTGAGTAAATTTCATATTGAAATGAAAATGAAATTCAGACACCCTAAAACGGTTTTTGGGAGTACCTTGTCCCAATCCCAGAATCATGATGGACCGAATTATGGGCCTTTTTTCAGACAAATCAGTATAATTATAGGTTATGTTCCAAGGAACAATAACCACATGGTTTAAGGAACCTTGGACCAATTTGCAGGACCTCGCAAGTATTGACATACATGCCACGTTACACGCTAGATCCAGGTGACCCTGTTCACGAAAAATCAACTTGAGCAGCTGAAAATTGGGGGATGGGTGTATTTCGAGGTCCTCTTTCTAACGGTTTAAGTTTCATTCAAATCAGGGATTATCGTGTGGGGGGATTACCTTGTGAGGTAAGCCTCTCAATTTTCAAAATTTTTTAAAAATGTTGGCAAAATTGGAATCGTAACCGTAACGAACTATGTTCGGTAACTTTTAAGTTTTATTTTTTATTAAAAATGAATTTCGGTTTCGCGATATATATATTGTTGGTTACGTATAAAATGGTTTTTAGTTCTTTTCGTAAAATCGCGTAAACTGTTGGCTGTTAAATTATCGTTGTTTTTTCGTTATTTTCGTTAGTTACTAAGTTAGTTCGCGTTAATATTATTCTTGTCGTCGTAAAGTAAAGTCATCGAGCTTTTTGCTCAGTCTCATCTGTCTGGTTTATTGATCGTTAAGGTCAATGACCGTTAATAATAAATATTTATTTATTTTGTTGAAAGTTTGTTTTTGATTTGTCGAATGTTAGGCAAGTTTAATATTGTTGTGAGTCAGATTTATCGATTTTGATCGATTTATCGTTCATGGTAGCGTGAGCGTAGTTGGTGAAACGCTCTGTAGTTCGACGACGTATTTGGTATCCTGTGTGGATTCGTTTGTCAAAGTATCCGGCTTGTGTAGCTGTTTGTTTTTGGTTCGTGGTGTTCGACGAAGTAAATGTCGACAGTCCTGTCCTATTTGCGGTCAGGAAAATCGGTCAACGTAGACGACGACGACAGTAGTGTAGATAAGCGTAAATCGAGCGCCGAGTTTCGTGGTTTTTCTGAAAAGGAAAAACCAGAACAAAGTATACCGAAGTCGAAAGGTAAAAGTAAAGTAACGTTACAGCACGTATCTGAGTCATCCGGCGATTCGGAAGCTGGTCCAAGTTCAGCAGGTTTTGGTGATTCGACATCCGACGATCCGACGATCCCTGTTGATCCCGTTCCTCCTCCGTCTAATCCGTCATCCGGTCCTCCACCTCCTCCACCTCCTGGTCCATCCGACGACGAGTCCGAAGGTAGTGAAAGTAGCGACGACGAGTCCGACGACGTAGCTGTAGAATCCGATTCGAGTAGTTCGTCTGGTAGTATGTTCGGTGCCGGTGATAATCTTGCAATGGAGTCGATGGTCTTTCGCGGTACGGGCTTCGTGTCCTGGAAAAGAAAAATCAAGGTTATTCTTGCGGCCAAAGGACTTCAAACCGCGATTCTTGAAGTAAATATGTTATCGCCGCGTAAAAAAGCGAAAGCTTTAGAAATTTTAATTAGGCACGTAGCTGAGAACGTTTTCCGACTGGTCAAGGAGACAGAGGTCCCGTACGTATTCTGGACGGAGCTCAACTCCTTGTACCAGGCGGAAAACCAAGCAGCAATTATCGACTGTCGAACTCGTATTTCGAAGATTGTCATCGATATGTACAAAGGTCCGAAGGGGTTCTTGGAGGCATTTTATACGCTAGTCAAGGATATGGAGAGTTTGGACGTGAAATTGACTCCATCGGAAATCTATACGTATCTGATCAACGCGTTAGGCAATTCGCCTAAGTACGAGTCAGTGCGTATGACTGCTCGAGGACTAGTTCACGTCACAGCTGGAGACCCAAATCCAAAAGTGATTTCGTCGTTGCTTTTGAGTTTGGAAGATGCCTCGAAGAACTCCTCGACTTCGAAGAGTTCGACAAGTACCGGTTCAGCGATGGCCGCATCCGATCAATCCGGTAATAAAAATAATCGTAATAAAAATCGTAATAAGTCGCGTAATCGTAGTTCGAACTCGTCCGGTAATTCGTCGAACGGTAACGGTGATCGTAGTGGTAATAATGGCTTCGTACAAGCCAAAGATCGTACCTGCTATAAGTGTCATAAACGGGGCCATATGGCCAAGTCTTGTCGATCCGCCGGAGGGAATTATAGAAACGATACCAACCCTCGGGGAAGTATCGTTTGCTATCGTTGCAATCTGACTGGGCATATCGGTAGAAACTGCCCTCAGAACGGTGATTCGTCGCGTAATAATGGTGGTAACGGTTTGTCGAGTGGTACGTCGGGTACGTCTGGTCCGTCAGGTTCGTCCGGTTCGTCAGGGCCTCGGCCTTCGCTAGCTTTAGGTCTTTCTACGCCGTTTTCTGAAAAAAAGAAAAATCTTTTGTTAGATGATCGTCGTAGGAGTGAAATCGTAGATGAATTCGTGAAAGATAGGTTCGGTCGTAGTAGTTTCGGTGACAGTGTCGCGATATCCAATTTCGGTAATTCGCGTAACGTGAATATAGGGACAAATTATTTTTTAGGTGACTCGACTGCTTTAAATCTCGGTGAAGAAAATGCGTATGTCGAGACAAACGACGACGACGGCGTCGATTTTATCACGTTTGTCGTCGACAGTGGTGCGACTTCGCATTTTCTGAAACATCGAGGAGTCTTACACGATGAGAGGAAAATAAACGAGAGTTTACAATCCGCTCATTGTGAGGTCTCTTTAATTAAAGAAGGAGTAGGTCGATTGAGAGTTCTAGCCGATGACGGAAACGTCTATTGGTTGAACGAGGTATATTATGTACCTAGTCTTTCGTTTAGTCTTCTGTCCGTGTCGAAAATTGTAGCGAATGGTTATCGTTTCTTCTTCGATGAAGATCCTCGTTTGGTCGATCCTGCGGGAAATTTAGTGTCAAAATTAGTACTTAATGATAATGGATTGTATACGATTCAATTTATGATAAATATACCTCCTATGTTGTACTCCTGTTCCAATTATTCATCTGCGTTGGTTTCTAGTGATGTTAGCGACTCGAAAAAAGTAGGTAATGGTTCGACGACGATAGGTAATACTTCTAGTAGTGTAAACTCGAACGTTTCAAGTGTAGGTATAGGAAATACCAGTACGTGCAGTGACAGTGATGTAAATCTGAAAAATAAAAAGAAAGTAAATAGGTTAAAAGGTGAAGGTGACATCTGGCATCTTAGGTTGGCTCATACGAGCAAGACGGTACTAGATAAGATTCCTGAGTTACGTGGATGTGATTGCCCACCTTTCAATCAGTGTCAAATTTGCTGTAAAGCAAAACAAAAGAAACATACCTACGATTCAAGTAGGTATAGGTATCCGAATCCGCTCGATCTCGTTCATATTGACGTAATGGGTCCTATTACAGAAGGACTAGAAGGCGAGCGATATTTGATTGGCTTCGTAGATGACTGTACGAGATGGGGAGTAACGTTCGGAATGAGAAGTAAAGCTGAAGTAGGTACCTACCTAAAAAAATATGTCAATATTAGTGAAACGTTATGGAGTACGAAAGTGAAGCGTGTCAGGTGCGATAACGCTAGTGAATTTATTGGAGGTACCTTTAAAGAGTTCGTTGATGAAAAAGGCATATCGATGCAGAACAGTGAGCCTTATGAAAAGCAGCACAATGGCACCGTCGAGCGTTTCTTCCGAACCATCCAAGAAAAAATGCGAGCTTTACTGTACGAAGGAGGTTTAACGAATAAATTTTGGCTTTACGCTGCATACACGGCGAACTACGTGTACAATCGTTTACCACATTCTGCTTTGAACGATTTGTCACCGTACGAGCTGTGGAATCGCCGAAAGCCGGATTTATCGAGAGTGAGATTGTTTGGAAGCGTTGCACGAGTTCTGGTACCGCCTGAAAAGAGAAAGAAAACTGATGAGAAGTCGACCGATATGGTTCTACTCGGTTTTACAGAGACAGGTTATGTATTGTACGATGTTTTACGAAATAAATTTACGAATTCCAGTTGCGTAGAAGTAGACGAAACGCGTAAAATACACGATGTTATTAACGATCATTTGTTAAAAACATCAGTATCAGTGAGTGTAGGCGAAGTGAATATCGTACCTACGGTTACACCGGTATGTAATGCTAATTCAGCTCCTGGTTGCTCCAATTGGATAAACCCAGATGAGCTTACTGAAGCCGAACGTAGTGGTGATAACTTGGTAGATCGTAGTTTGATCGATACATCTTCGTCAGATGAACGTAGCGACGATTTTGCTTGCTTTGCACTCGCTGGGGTCGATGACCTTACGTATGAAGAAGCGTTAAACGGTCCTGAATCGAAATTTTGGCGTGTAGCGATAGATGAAGAGTTAAAGGCGATGGAGATCAAGGACGTTTGGTATTCAGCATCTGAAAAAAGTGTAAATAAAGAGAATTATTCGAAAGTAGACAGTAAGTGGGTTCTAAAGAAAAAAATCAACTCGAATGGTGGGGTGAAATTTAAGGCGAGATTGGTGTTGCGTGGTTTCAAAGACAATCATTTCTATGAATTGGATGAAATATACGCGCCAACACCTAATCAACCGATAATACGCTCGATGCTCAATCTAGCTGTGGTCAACAAGTGGCAGTTGAGACAGCTAGATGTGAGTACAGCATTTCTCAATGGAGATATAAATCGAGGTATTATGTTCAGCCCACCGAAAGGGACTAATGAAGAGAAAGGTGTCGTATATATTCTCAAACGTTCGTTATACGGATTAAAAACGAGTCCCAAATCGTGGAACGTAAAATTGAACGAGTACTTACTTTCGCTCGGTTTTGTAAGGAGCAAAGTTGATCCATGTGTCTACTTCGATGCCAAAAGTCCTCTACGTTGCGTTTTTGTCGTATACGTAGACGATTTTCTAATTACAGGTTGCGATGATCGTCTAATTGAGTGGTTGGTCAAGCGATTGAATGAGCGTTTTGGAATCAGAGACCTGGAACAATGCAAGAAGTTCATTGGAATGGAAATTAATCGTAGTAAAGAAAAGTTAGAAATTCATCAGAATTCATATATCGAGCAGTTGGTTAATGATTACGGGCTATCTAATTCGAATAGTATCTCAACTCCAATCGAACCGGGCTTGAAGATTACTAATCTCAAGCTCGATAAAAGTTATGAAACCAAAGTGCGTGGTCTCTTAGGAAGTTTAAGTTACATAGCAAGGGGAACACGTCCCGATATCGCTTTTGCTGTAAACTTTCTAAGCAGATACCAGCACTTGGCAAACAAGGAGCTATTCGAATATAGTAAGCGTATTCTCAGGTATTTACGTAGTACGTTGAACGTGAAACTTACCTACGTAATACCTGAAGTCGTTGATAAATACTCTGTAAGAGTATACGTAGATTCGGACTTCGCTGGTGATTGTTTAGACAGAAAATCAACGTCTGGAATTTTCGTGTTACATTATGGCAACGTTATTGACTGGGTAGTCAAGAAACAAAATTGTGTAAGTCTTTCGTCGTGTGAAGCTGAATACGTTGCGTTAAGTACGTCTGGAAAGGAAGTCTTGGCTTGGCGAAATCTGTTTGTCGAATTAGAAGTTCGTATTGACACCGTACCGGTGTATTGCGATTCTAATGCAGCGATTGCCGTTGCGAATACGGTCGAATCGAAACGTACCAGACATATAGATGTCTGTTATCATCATATACGCGATTTAGTCACAAAACAGATCATTTATTTGCAAAAGATATCTTCGGCGGATCAACTTGCCGATATTTTAACCAAAGCCACAACACGTACCGTATTCGATAGACTCTGTGAGTCATTGTTTAATGCTTAAATTAAGTTTTCGAGTTGTTTTTATGTAATTTAAGTATAATTTAACTGAAATTTTGCTGTAAAAATATTTTGTTTCAAAGTGTTTACAAACACCGGTATTGATAAGAAGCAACAAGTTTTACGTTTATTTAAGTGGTACGCGTGTTAGGGAAAATATTTTTATGGTGGGGTGTTGGCAAAATTGGAATCGTAACCGTAACGAACTATGTTCGGTAACTTTTAAGTTTTATTTTTTATTAAAAATGAATTTCGGTTTCGCGATATATATATTGTTGGTTACGTATAAAATGGTTTTTAGTTCTTTTCGTAAAATCGCGTAAACTGTTGGCTGTTAAATTATCGTTGTTTTTTCGTTATTTTCGTTAGTTACTAAGTTAGTTCGCGTTAATATTATTCTTGTCGTCGTAAAGTAAAGTCATCGAGCTTTTTGCTCAGTCTCATCTGTCTGGTTTATTGATCGTTAAGGTCAATGACCGTTAATAATAAATATTTATTTATTTTGTTGAAAGTTTGTTTTTGATTTGTCGAATGTTAGGCAAGTTTAATATTGTTGTGAGTCAGATTTATCGATTTTGATCGATTTATCGTTCAAAAAATTCAACTTCAAAGCAAAATTTTTAAAATTTAAAAATTTCAAGTTCCAACCTTTTAAAAAGTCTCTTCTGAGTAAAACGAACTCTCATCAAAACATTAAACCCATCCCTATAAAACCAAGTCGGTTCCCTAGAATAGCTTAAATTCGTATTTCACATAAAATTTCAGCTATTTTAGGGGGTCAGCTTGATTTTCAATGGAGGGGGCTAAAATCGTTATGAGGGTTTATTTTACTCAAAAGAGACTTTTTAGAGATAATAGAACTTGAAATATTGAAATTTTAAAATTTTACAGTGAATTTGTCGTCGTCGTCGTAGTCGCGCTCCTTTACAGGAGATAGCGTATATGTCCATCTATATTAGCCGGTATCTAGCATATCTAATTGTTTCTTTCAGGGTCTTGCAGGGGGAGTTGGCCGGTGAGTTTGTTGTTAACAGTTCCGATCGTTTCCTCCCTCTCGTCGATCTTCCTTGGATTTTCCCCTGTACCGCTAGCATGAAAATACCGTTTTCTCGTATTTTATGAGCTAAATACTTTAGCTTTCTGCTTTTGATGTCTTCAACTACGACTTTCCGCTCCTCTCCTATTCTTGCTAGTACTTCCTTGTTGGTAATGAAGTCCTTCCATGAGATCCGTAGTAGCCTTCGATAGCACCACATCTCAAAAGCGGATACTTTCTTCTCGCATTCTGCACTCATGGTCCATGTTTCGCAGGAATACTTCAGAACGGTCCATACATAGCATCGCATAATTCTCTTCCTCAGATCAATACTCATCGTTCGATTTCCCAGCACATTGGCAAGGTTGTTGAAAGCGGTCTTTGCCATTCCAATCCGTGATTTAATTTCTTTATGATCTCTACCATCGTTGTTTATCAGTGCTCCAAGGTACCTGAATTGCTTTACATTTTCAATTTCTTGTGATCCGATGTTGATTTTGACCTCTTTATCATCTCCTTTCGTAAATCTCATCACCTTAGTCTTGCCTGCATTTATTTTCATTCCATATTTTAATCCAGCACTGTTGATTTGGTTGATCATTTTCTGCATCTGCGCCTCTGTCTCAGCAAGGATCACTTTGTCGTCTGCATAACTTATTTCATTTACTTATTCTCTTGCCGTTTATCTTGAATCCCATTCATTCAATTCGCGCTTCTCTCATTATTTCTTCTGCATACACGTTGAACAACCTGGGTGAGAGGGGGCATCCTTGCCTCACACCTCTCTTTATTCCACATCCGTTCTCCGAGTACTCAGTTCCAATCTTGATGTTAGCGCTTTGCTCCCAGTACAGGTTCTTGATTATTTGCAGGTCTTTGTTATCGATATTGTATTTTTCCAGGATCTCCAACATCTTCTCATGGTTGACACGATCAAATGCTTTTTCATAATCGACGAAGCAAGCAATGATTTCCCTATTTGCATTCAGTGCTCTTTGAATGATCACTTTCAGCAGGGCAATTGCATCTCTCGTCCCTTTTTTTGCTACAAAGCCATATTGTGTTTCACTTAGATTTTCATCTATCTTCTTTTCAATTCTGGCATTTATGATGGAGAGTAGTAGCTTCAGTGCGTGGCTCATCAGTGCGATGGTTCTATATTCAGAGCATTTTTGCGAGTTGTTCTTTTTTGGTATTGGTACAAAATTTACTGCTTTGAAGTCCTTAGGCAGAGTGCCTTCATCGTATATTTTGTTTATTATCTTCAGCAGCTCCTTTTCATACTCTGGTGTTAAATGTTTGATCAAGTCTGCTGGTATGAGATCTTCTCCCACTGCTTTGTGGTTTCTGGCTCGCTTCACAGCATTCCTTTGAAAATTGAGGGGCCCACCGCAGTCCGAGTTTTTCGAAAACGGAAAAAATGAAAAACATGGAATTATTTTCCCACCAGAGGTCACCACATTGGAGGTTGGGAGGGAGGAATATCGAAAATAAGGACCATCCTAAGGTAGAGCTATCATTTCGCCAACCTCACCAAAGGTTACTTCTATGATGCTATATCCCTTCTAGAGGGCACCCTTACCCTCCAATTGAAAAAAAATTAGAGCGAAGAACTTTTTTTCATCCCGTTTACAAGAAACTGATTTTCAAACTGAAATCTCAATTTTTCTAAGGGCACAGATGAAGAGAGTTACAATAAAAAATGAAAAATGCAACAGTATATCGATTGTTGCTAATTTGAAGGCGCTGTTGTTCGAATATCGACTCATTTCATTAATCCGATCCCTCCGAATGCCTTCCCAACCTAACCAAAACCTTCAAAAATATAATAAAATACTAAAACATTGAAATGACGTGTGATGTATTTTGAGATTTAGATGTTCGCCAAATTTTTCGAATAGGTATAACTAATTAGTGCCTTTTCAGCCCCCTCCCCTGAACTTTGAGCAAAATTCAAAAGACTGTGATAACGTGGAATGACCTGACAATTCCTTCTCATTAAAAATTTTCAAGCTCCAACATCTATTTATTTTTCAATTTCGACATCCTAGTGTTTCCTAAGCAGCTGAAAAGCAACACTTTAATTCGAGTTCACATATTCTCATTACAAAGTTCCTCCACCTGCTAGTTCTGAAATTATTTCAAGATTATCCCAGCACATCGCAGGGAACAAAGCATATTAAATTGACTGATCCGGTGAGAAAATTTGCAAAGACGTATGACGAGAGCGAAAAAAGGTAAAATGATTATCCCCGAAACACGTACTATATCTGAGCGAAGGTACCTTACTCTAGCTTAATCCAGCTCGCTAATTCAAAAAGCTAGTAAAAATTCAAGCTCGTTTTCGCTGTTAAGTGAAGCAATAACTGTCTGATGGAGTTTGAACGTTTCCCCGTTATACTTTGCTGTATGCAGCAGTGTTGATGATACGTACCTTCGCTATTTACAACGTATAAGTATACTGTATACCTACCCACGGAAAATTTCATTTCGACAAAACGTTCGCGAATAAAAAGATTACAAAGTTAAAATTATATATACGAAGTACCTACGTATAGTATATTACACGTGCTGGAAGAAGAAAATCGACGAAAGGGGAAAGAGAAGAAAGATATTCATAAAAATAAGAGAAAAAACTTCCCTTCGAACATGGTGTACTTCTGGCGGCATTCTTACTCCTTGCAAAGTATGTACAAGTAGGTATATGAGTATGTAGTACGAAAGAAAAAGGGAGCAAGATATGAGTGAGAGGAACACATTATACACCCACGATGAAAAATTTTTTCATCTTAAATACATAAAGGCGAAGACGCGAAAGGGTGGACTAGCGCCAGACGGAGGCTGAGAGTCTTGCAAGTAGTAGGTCTATTTATATACTTTGGTAATATTACTATGCTGAGTTTTCAATTGCACTTGAACCGTTGTAAAACTCTTTCATTATACTTTAATTTCCCACGGGATCGTTGTGCTGGCTCTTTTCGAAAGAAGAAAACCTTACAATAACTACATGCACACGAGAAGTTAATAAATTCGGATAATCTACGAAAAATTTAATTTAACGATACCACTGCCTGCTTTTCGGATGCAGTTCCAATTTCTCGTCGCTTCTCTGTATTCCAATATCTTCGTCTTTTATTCTTATTATACGTGTACGAGTACCTCAGACACGTTGCATTCCTGTGTAATTTTCTCTTCTTCTTTTTTTTTCGTCTCTGTTTTATAAAAAGTTTTCCGCCTTAAAATGCTTATTTTCTAATATGTTCTGGGTACTTTTCAAAGTAATGAAAAATTTTCTTCTTATCGAAATAATACAAGTAGTGTGATTGCGAGCTCAGACAAACGAGTAGACTATGTTATATGCAGCAGGGGTTCCTAAAGGTGGGAATTTCCGAGCAATGACTTTAATTCACCTATAGATAGACTGAATTTAGGATTTTCAGGAATTTCTAAAGACACAAAAATATTTCTCGTCGAGTAAAAACATCATTGCAAACTTACGTCCAAAAGTTGATGTGGACAGATTTCATGGTGTTTTTTTTTTTGGAAAACTGGAATTTCCAAAAAAGTTGCCAGAAGCTCTAAAACGACTTGAACCCATCTTTAGTCGACTCATCATGTTGAAATTCAAGTGCAGAGTGAATTTCAGCTTTTCAACTCCATTTGGTGAAATTTTGTGGATATTTCAAGTTTCAAAAAATCATGCTCGAGACTCCACAAACTGCTCAAAAGTATTCAAACTCGTTTATAATTAATTTTGCGGTGAGGAGGAGGGGGGCTAGACTGTATCCTGAGTTTCAGTTTTCTAAGTTAATTTGATGTAATTTCAGTTTTTTCTCAATTTTGGGCCTTTGATTATCAAAAATTCACCAAAAATCGAAAAATGCACCTGAGTTGAAGGTGTGACAAACGAAGAGTGAGGGGTGGGGGGGGGTGCCCCTATCCTTTGCTTGAGCAGATTTGAATTCTACTGCGAAATTTTCTAATTTTCCAACATTCCCCAGAATGGAATAATCAACTCGAGAAATTCCAAAAACATAATCTAATCAATAAAGAAATTCAAATAAATTTTTTGACCGACGTTTTTTTTTACAAATTTCTTTTTTAAAAAATGGTTCAAAGCACATCCGACCAATTAGTTGGAAAAGTCTTGGTAGTCTGGAGTAAAAAGTTGGAGAAACCTGGCGAGAAAACTTGAGAAAATTTCAGTCTCATAATTTAGCAGGACTTTTGGCAGGACATTTTTTAACACTTGGGATTTTTCAAGTGGGAGGGGGGGGTGAGGCAATATTTCATATTCAAATTTTTCGCTTTTCCAATGTCTTCAAACATATTAAGATTTTTTTCAACCAAGCTGATTTCAAAAATGTAATTTTATCATTTCAATTTCTGATTTTATTTTCACCTTTAAGATTCCTGCAAAATCCTATAATGTAATGAAATTGGGTGAATAAAAACCTTTTTTCAATATAACGAATTTTTTTTTGAAATTAGGAAAAATGGAAAATTTAAAGGACATTTGGAAGAAAAAGATACCAGTTTTTTGAAATAAAACGGCGAATTTGGAAGTAGATACCTACCTAAAATAAGTAGGAGATGAAATAACAAATTTCATAATGATTCGAACTTCGGACATTTCTTGAATTTGAACAATATTTGAGTTTTTCATTTGAAAAAAGAAAAGAAAATATCGCCAGCTAAGCGAGGGCAAAAACTCCCAAGATCTTGGAATTCAAGTTCTAAAAAAGTCAGCAAGATTCGATTAATTGACCATTGATCATGGTCAATTTTTGATCCGGGGGATTAAAATCAATTTTTTCATTTCCCCTATGATTGATCTCAGGAGAATCGCAAATGAATCGATTTTTACGATTTGATTAACTCGATTTTCGATCATGATCAATTTTTAATTCGGAAGCATATTTTCAAGACTAAAATCAATTATTTCACTTTGACCATGATTGATCATGTGAGATCGATAATTGGACATGAATCGAATTTCACCATTCGATCAATCGATTTTTACAATTGGTTTGATCGATTCTCACAAGTCGAGTAATCGATTTTCACAAGTCGATTAATCGATTCTCACAAGTCAAGTAATCAATTTTCACAAGTCGATTAATCGAGTTTCACAAGTCGATTAATCGATTATTGGTCACGATCACTTTCTGGTCAGGAAGCCTGTTCATGAGGTTGAAATTAATTTTTTCATTTTAAAAATCCTTGCATGAAATCGAAAATCGCGCATGATTCGATTCTTATGGGATTCGATTATTCGATTTTCAATCCAGAAATTCACTTCTGAAGCTAAAATGGTGATTGCTCATCCCAAATATTTTCGGTCATGTGAGATCGAAAATCGCATTTGAGTCGATTTTTACGATTAGATTAATTGATTATCGATCATGATCAATTTTTGATCCCGAAAGCATATTTATGGGACTATGTAATAGTGAGAAACGGAAACGGCGCTGGCCATGGTTATTATGCGAGACCTTGCTGGACAGTAATAAAGGATAGAATAATTTGATTATGGTGATTATGTTTAAAATTACTCCCAGGGAAAGGAGATTTTCCGTGGTCGTCGCTAGCTCGAGAGAATGAGTGTCCATGTTTCTGTTTTGACTATTCATCATTAAAAAGGAGAGGTTTAAATAAAGAACACCTCTAGAATAATATGTACATTCTGTTTATTCTGATTTTCTACATATTATACAAATTTATACTCAAAGAGTCATATTTATTATGTGCTATTTAATGTACAGAGTACAACTAGGCAATCTATAATTCACTAGTGTTAGAGAAATAACTATGTTATGTCACTAAAGAGGCGTATTGCCTTGTGTGTAAGAATATTTATATACTTACCCTATTGAAGGAGCGATAAACCATTCCTTGCGTCTGTGTAAGCTAGTTAGGCTTACTGCATATGATTTTATGACAATCACGTCATAAAACCCAGAAAAGAAAGGGAGGCAATTATCTTGCGATAATTACGTCAAAACACTGTACACTTTCACACCCCTACTGAACGGCTCACTAATACTTGGCCTTATTGGTGTGTACATATCCTACTCTGCACATTTACCTGATATCGCTGTGTGATGTCCGGAATCATTACACGCGAGTCGAAAATACCTTGTCCCACAACGACATAACGGGGGACAAGTCAATATCAATTATATTAACCCTCAAGGGGGTTACAACGGGGGAAGAATGTACGGCACAACCTAAATTATATGGATTGAAAGGCACTTGACTAGATCCTATCATTGCGAATAATAAGAACTTGTCTATTGAGATGGAGATTTGACAACCGGCGACACCACACTGGACCTCTGATCCTGTGCATAACGACGACGCGAGAAGGCTCTTAAGAAGATGTTTCCACTTCGGAAGACTTGAACAAACTCATCTTTCTTTCTCATCAGATGATCCGTCGCGGTGCTCGCTCGGATCATCGTGGGAGTTAACACGTAGACCTTGACCATAAAGAGGTGGATCTTATTTCTCCTCTTTCGAGGGGAATACATTAAAACCGGTGTGGAGAAGCTTCTAGCAATTTCCCCTTATGCGGTTGGGCCATACCTGTACCTTACAACTAAAACCAATTTATTCATTTTGCCTACAATTGATCTCACGAGATCGAAAATCGCAAACGAATCGATTTTTACGATTCGATTAATCGATTATTGATCATCATGATCAATTTTAAAGTCGAATGCATATTTTTAAAATTGAAATCAATTTTTTTCACTTTGAACATGATTGGTTATGTGAGATTGATAATCGCACATGGATCGATTTTTGGTATTCGATTATTCAATTTTTGATCCGGAAATTCACTTCTGAAGCTAAAATATTGATTGCCCACTCCGGGCATTTTCGGTCACTCGAGATCGAAAATCACAAATGCGTCGATTTTTGGGGTTCGATTGATCGATTATATTGACCTGCAAGTTTATTCTTGAGGCTGAATTCACTTTTTTCATTTCAAACATGATTAACCACAAAAGGCATCAAAAATCGCAGATGAGTGGCGTTGTGGTTTTCGATTAAGGAGGTTTTCAAGGTCAAAACTTGATAGATCGACAATAGATTTTTTTAAAAAGCATTTTTGAGAACTCTCGCTTCTTAAAATTTGGTCTTGGGCAAAATGTAACACAGTCAATGAGGCAAACATGCATCTTATTGCATCTTCTTTCTTTATTATCTTTTTTTTTAATTTTTAAAAAATTCCAAAAAAAGGAGAAATGAATTGAAAATTTGAAGTTTGATTGAGAAAAAGGAAGGACTCATCGACAAAAAACAGGACTTTTGCAGTACTTGCAGGACCGTTAGACAGTACCCTCCATGTGGGCATTTGACTTTATCCAAATTTTCAGCCAGGTATCCACAATAGTCATTTTCAATTTCTATAGAAACTATAAGGAAATAGTTTCATTTTGACACTCCCTTCTCTAATGTTCACTACAAAACAACGAAAAAAAAGAGAAAAATCAAAAAACCTGTGAAAAAATACACACACGATACTGTACCACATATATGTATGTTCCTCTTCTCTCCATCCACCTCGTTTCTGCTTTCAAAACACCATAACCTCGTACCTATTCAGCTCATTTCCACAGCTCGATACGAGCTTTCATACATAGCACAGCTCGTGAAAAAAAATAAAGCCAAAAAACAGCTTAAAACTGGTGAAAAAATTCGCCTCTTGTCGATAAGAGTAAGTATATAGCGCAGGCATGAAGATAATTAACCGAGTATTTTTCTCATTAAAGAGACATCTCGTATACAGGCTTTTATTTCCTTTCCCGTGACCCATTCAAAATAGGTTTTTGTTACAGTTATAACTTGGCCAGGGATCGAAGAGCGGTACACCACTTGCGGAGTAGTAAAAAAAAAGTCTACCAGACATTATACTCGACTCGAGTCGAGCTGCTATGCGAGAAAAGCACGATGACGACGTGCGCTAGAACGGAATTAACGTCGCTAATTAGAAGGAACCGGCGCTTTTTTGCTTTTTTTTCACCAGCAATGACAAAGAAAGGTGTGGAAATGGGGAGAAAATACCGGATAGGCAAATCAACTCGTAACTAGGAACTTACGTTAGCCACGATAGTATCTCTCTGACTGATGCACTATTTGGTCAAATACCTACACCAAGCTGTGAAAAGCCTTACGCTGCTGGGCTCACAAATACATAGGTAGTGAATCGAGGAAAATGGTTAATCGAAGCATCTGCGGTTCTTAGAGAGTATTTGAGGTTACATAAACACTACGGAAAAGAGGTTATTGCAGTTTCTAGCCATTACAGTAAGTAATACCGAAGAGTATGGTAGTTGGAACCATTACAGGCCTTTTAGTAAAGCTGCAACGCTACGAAACGAGCTTTAATATTGACAAATGGGATTCAAGTACCGTCTTTTGTATTTCCTCTTTGCCTTTTCAACTGATAAACTTTCAACGGCTTTTATAGCGAACGAATGAACAGAATGAACTTTCCTTTTACCAAGATACTTGCCAATGCCTTCTTAACGGGGTTTGCGGTATTAAAAAACCGTCCAATTTAATTCCTCTCCTCTTCCGCATCGCTCCACCTTGTGTATTCCAAACGTCCGATCCCAATGTTTAAGATACGCTCCCTGATTACAAAATTTTATCGTTATTTTTTTCCCACCTCTTTTGTATCGCCTGCGTACCTCCCCCCTCTCCTTCCCCATGCTTCGCTGCCCAGCTAGTTTCTTATACCGGTAGGTAACCTAAACAGAATAAAAAAATTACGTTTATCTTACACCCTAGACACGCGATTCTTTCTGTATTAACATTTCTAAAAACCCGAGCGCTTTGTAAAATCTTAAATTAGAATTTATATTGGCAGTTTGGTAAACAGAAGAACGTACTGTAAGAAAAAGCAACCTATTTTACGCGTCAGATTCGGCTAACGAGATTTCACTAGCTGACTTTAGCAGGTATTAAGCTTTCGCACCTTTTTATACGGCTTTTAACGGAAACGGAAACCAAATAAGCGATCGTTCGGCTAATCATCGTTTTATTTATTGTTTTATTTCGGATTTAATATCGTACTGTAACTTGACTTGGATTAACAGCGTTTTGTATGAGTAGCATGTTGAATAGTTTCCGTTATGAGAAGGTCTTGTGGTTCTAAGTGGAAACCAAATTTATTAGATTATGTTTCCAGTGTGCTGGAGAAAAGCTAGTTTCTGCTGGAGGCTTCAGGTCATCTCGGAAATGACTGCAATCGATTCGAGGACTCGACTTTAGTATTCAAACCAAATTTCAAATTTTTATCTCATGATTTAAGACTATTTTAATGAAAACCTCGTCAGTATGTAGATAAAAGGGATATTTCAGTCATTTTCAAAAATTCGCCAAAATTTGAAAAATCAACTCAGGGACTGAAAATTTGGTTCTGAAGTATTGTGGATGACATGAACTTTCAGCGAGTCAAATTTTAGCCAAATTAGAAGTGACGCGAGGTGACCATGTTCCTTTGTTAGCAAATTTGATGATTCGTTAGGCCGATTATTAGCTCTACCAATACATCCCTGTTTTAGCTATACCATATGACAAGGTCATCTGCAAAAAAAATCATCTAATAATATTAGGTATGTTTGTCATTGTTCAACCTAGATGAACAAAGAATGTAGGACCAAGCGGAGATCCTTGAGACAGAGCTTTGAAAATTTCCTTGCGTTCTAAAAAATTGTTTACAGATTCTAAGGTATGATTTCTCAACAGATAACAAAATTGAACAACACTATGACTAGGTAGTAGGTACCTTACCTATGAAAACATAGTTTTTTTCAGGCACTATTTCAATATCAGTCGTTATGAGCACTCTGTGGTGGGAAGAAATATCTTCTGGAGTATTTTTCACAGAAAAACAATGAGACCAAAATCAAAGCTCTGAAGCCAAAATTCGTGAAGTGGGACGAGGGAAAAAACAAAATTGATGACGAGGTTGAAATTTTTTTATGTGTCATGTAAATTGAGGTTCTTAAAACATTTTCCAGGGAAACTTTATAATGTGATTTACGACCTTGAAAATTTCAGAACCATGCATAGTGTGTCCACAAATTGAAAAACCGGGTTGGTCAAAAAATTCAAACCTGTTTTTACTGGCGCAATGTATTCTGCACACTAAGGCGACAAAAACGTGATATGAATTTTTTGAAACCGGTTCATTAATTTGCAATCAGTTGACAAAAAATACCCAAAAATTGTAGATGAAGAAAAAAGCTTGAAACAAAAGTTGTAGAGCATGAAAAATTACACAATGCGGTCTAATCACATTTTGAAACCTGTTTATTGTTTTGTATTTAGCAACCAGTTTTTGACAATCACCTAAAAATTGGAGATAGAGAAAAAAATTTGAAACAAAAGTTGTAGAGCGTGAAAAATTGAACCGTTTTTGCTGATTGGATTTTCAAACCGGTTCATTAATTTGCAACTAGTTTTCAAAAATTACCCAAGTATTGGAGGTCGTGAAAAAAACTTGAAACAAAACTTGAAGGGAGTGAAAAATTACTCAAATCTGTTCAATCAAATTTTGAAACCGGTTCATTGGATTGCATTTAGCAACCAGTTTTTTACAATTACCTAAAAATTGAAGTTATAAAGAAAAAAACTTGAAAGAAAAGTTGTAGAGTGTGAATAATTACACAATCCCGTACGGAAAAATACTATGGCGAACTATAGTATTTTCGCGAACTATAGTTAACTATAGTAACCATGAATTTTTTTTTTCAATATTTTGGGCAATTTATTGGCTTACAATGCCTGAAAACACACAATTTATCAGTGCAATGATAAATTGTGTGTTTTCAGGAATTATAAGCCAATAAATTGTCCAAAATATTGAAAAAAAAATTCATGGTTACTATAGTTAACTATAGTTCGCGAAAATACTATAGTTCGCCATAGTATTTTTCCGTACGGGATTCTTTTTTATAACATTTTGAAACTGGTTTATTGGTTAGCATTTAGCAACCAGTCTTTGACAATCACCTAGAAATTGGAGGCCGAGAAAAAAACTCGAAAGAAAAGTTGTAGTGCGTGAAAAATTGAAGCATTTTCTCGGATTGGATTTTGAAACCGGTTCTTTAATTTGCAACCAGTTATCAAAAACTACTTAAATGTTGAAGGTTGAGAATAAACCTTGAAACAAAAGTTGTAAGGCGTGAAAAATTGAAGCATTTTCTCTGATTGGATTTTGAAACCGGTTTTTTAATTTGCAACCAGTTGACAAAAAATACCCAAAAATTGTAGATGGAGAAAAAAGCTTGAAACAAAAGTTGTAGAGCATGAAAAATTACACAATTTGGTCTGATCACATTTTGAAACCGGTTCATAGGTTCGCATTTAGCAACCAGTTTTTGACAATCACCTAAAAATTGGAGATAGAGAAAAAAACTTGAACCAAAAGTTGTAGAGCGTGAAAAATTGAACCATTTTTGCTAATCAGATTTTGAGAATGGCTAATCAATTTGCAACTCAGTATCTTCTGAATGGCTTTCTGCGAATTATGTAATGAACTGGTTTCAAAATTGGAGATAGAGAAAAAAACTTTAAACAAAAGTTGTAGAGCGTGAAAAATTAAACCATTTTTGCTGACCGGATTTTGAAACTGGTTCATTAATAATTTACAACCAGTTACAACCAGTTATCGAAAATTATTCAAAAATTGTAGATAGGTAGTGAAAAAATCTTGAAACAAAAGTTGTAGAGTGAGAAAAATGACACAATTCTGAGTAATCACATTTGGAAACCGGTTCATTGGTTCGCATTTAGAAACCATGTTTCTGACAATTTCAAACTTTCATCTCCATCTCCAATTTTTAGGTGAATGTCAGAAACATGGTTTCTAAATGCGAACCAATGAACCGGTTTCCAAATGTGATTAATCAGAATTGTGTGATTTTTCTCACTCTACAACTTTTGTTTCAAGCTTTTTTCACTACATATCTACAATTTTTGAATAATTTTCGATAACTGGTTGTAACTGGTTGTGAATTATTAATGAACCAATTTCAAAATCCGGTCAGCAAAAATGGTTTAATTTTTCACGCTCCACAACTTTTGTTTAAAGTTTTTTTTCTCTATCTCAAATTTTCAGACAACCGTCAAAAACTGGTTGCTAAATGCGAACCAATGAACCGGTTTCAAAATCTGATAAGACTGAATTGTGTAATTTTTCACGCTCTACATTTTTTGTTTCAAGCATTTTTCTCCATCTACAATATTTTTGGGTATTTTTTGTTAACTGGTTGCAAATTAATGGACCGGTTTCAAAAAATTCATACCACGTTTTTGTCGCCTTAGTGTGTAGAATACATTGCGCCAATAAAAACTGGTTTGAATTTTTTGACCAAACCAGTTTTTCAATTTGTGGACACCCTGTGCATGGGCCTGAAATTTTCAAGGTCACTTTTGAAAACCCTTATTTTTCCCAACTCAACGCCACTTTATTCATTTCGCTAGCTCTTTCCACTTAGAAATCAAAGCCATCGGGCACTACTTTTGTGTCATGGTGTACATACAATTGTACCAAGACCCAGAGATTTTTGAAGCAATATCAATGTAGAGGAATAATTTTGATTAAACATAATTCTGTTATAAGTTATTTTATCAATTAAATGACTTTTTACGAAATTACAGCCTCTGTTTTTTGATTTTTCAAAGTGGTCCATATTGGGGGTCCCAAAATAATTTTTTCAAATTTTGACTTTCTCAGGAAAAAATCCATTTGACCCTTAGAATTTGCTCTTATTGTTTTAATTAAACATCTGTTAATGTTATTTTATCAATGGAATGACTTGAAAAATTTGCATCCTTTTTTTGAACTTTTGAAGTGGTCCATATTTGGAACCCATCAGCATTATCAACATCACAACTGTGTACACTTCGTCATTTGGATTCTTCTGCCTAACTTTAATTCTTTCACTCACCAACAAGAAAACAACTTTCACAGGCTTGTGTAGAACATCCCCAGAAATCCTCATAGCCAAAAAAAAAAATCAGCTGCTAAAATAAAAATCAGGCGAGAGTAACAATATTTTTTTAAGTTTTGAAATATTCAATTTTCAAAAAAATGATAATTTCAATGGAAAATTACACAGGAGTGTATTGACGATTCTCAACCATAATCCCATTTTTCTTGGAATCATGTTGAGAGGTAAAATCATAAAAATATGAGCACGGATTTCCACCATTTAACCATTTCTCGAGGGAGTATGTCGAGAGGTAACCACCATAAATATATGGGTCTGGTGATTAAGTTGATATGGTGGTGAGTTTTCGTCAATTTCAGGGGTGAGGGGTGATTCGACCCTGTGGAGTTACACCTAGACTTCATCCATAGCTCTATTTCTCAAGAGAGTATGTTGTGAGGCAACCATCATAAAGATATGGGCTGTTAAAGTTGACATGGTGGCGAGTTTGGGCAGTTTTTAGGGGTAGGGATGATTCATCCCTGTGTTGTTACACCCAGATTGCAACCATATTTCAGTTCTCAAGAACCTATGTTGAGAAATAACCACCCCCATAAAAATATGGGCAGCTTGAGTTGACATGGTGGTGTATAGCAAGTTTCCATTAAAATTATTAGGTATCATTTTTTTTTTTTTTTTTTTTTTAATTGAACATCAATTTAAATACTCAGGTACTTTAAAATAGCATAACTAACCTGATTTTTTGGCTAAGAGGGTTTCTGGGGATGCTTTACAAGTGTGTGAAAAAATTTCAACTTGAGATAATATAACGCTTCCAGTCGTAAGTAGGTACCTATTTACGATGCATGGCATTTCCCCTCCAATACTTAATTTATGAAGTGTTCTCGTGTTCCTCCCCTTCAAAGTTTTAAAACAGGTACAACATATCAACAGTAGGTATATTACAAACTTAATTTATGGGCAGTAAAAAATATTGGAATTAAGTACATAAAAGTTATCACAAAAATGATTTTGAAAATACACAGGTATTGTGTTTTTTAAACAAAAGATTATTTTCTGGTAATAACAAAGTGTCAAAAACATTGACACTTCAATTTGACATAAGTTTTCTCTCTCTCTCTCTAAAATTTAATTAATTCGTAAAATCATCACATAAATTACACGTGTACAATACATTATCATTTTAAACTTTTAAAAATATGTAAATTATTAACAAAGAGATATATGAACGTATTTACAAAATGACTAGCAAAAATTTGATTTTATTACTACTCTAGAAACCACGGCCGGACCTGTAATAACGTCCACTAGGCTGTCGTAAAACAACCTTACGTTCTTTCTTTCTAAGACATACTCTACATCTACTTATTCTAGTTTGTCCGGTATTGCCTTTCAGAACCTGTTCTTTTGGTTTTCTGAACTGATCTGGATCTCTGATGGTAGCCAACCAGTAAGAGAAAGCTGATGAGAAGTAGTTACAAGTGCCTTTACCATGACATTCGATAAATGGAGCTGTGCGGAATTCCTTGAGACAGGATCCGGGACTGACCAGCGATTGTCCACCTCCTTCAGCTCCGGCATCGGTGTGCTACAAAAATGGAAAGGTATTAGTAAAAGTACGAGATGATTGAGGAGTCTTATTACTGATAAAGAAAATCTTACCATAAGGAAACTAAAACCGGACCATAATTCTTCCCAACCTCCTGGACAATCTGGAATCGACGATGTTTGACTGTGTACAGCGATAGCTCTGGTTTCGGCTTCGCAAACCGAACATCTGCGACAAAATAAAATAAATATAGATACAATCGTGAAAAATAGGTACCCAACTATGATGTTGATATGTAGAGTAAGTATGTAGGTATGTATGTATGTACCTAGATATATATTTCTTGACATCGCTCGCTTGAATGCTGGTCATCATCATGGGCATAGGCTCAGGTGTGCTTAACCAATAACTGTAATCGTTTCTGGTGGCGTAATCACAAACGTTGTTCAAGTTGCAGAATACGAAAGGCATCGTTGAGAATTTCATCAGACAACTTCCTGGGGCTCCTGTAACCATTAAAATTGATCGATCATAATTAGTGATTGAGAAAGAACTAGAGAAAAAATTCATCTCAAACACAGCTGGCAAGAGTGCTTTAGAAATCGAATTTGACTGTAATTTTTCTAAGCTCAAAAACTTCAGAAAAGATGAGTTTTGGATTTCCGAACTGTTGCAGAATTATATTTAAAAGTGACCTTAAGACTTATCAAAATGAGTTAAAATTTCGCAAGAAATTCAAATATTTGAAAAAAAAGTTTTTTGAACATTTTTGAAGAGTGCCCCCAAAATTTAGTGACGTTTTTTGGGGTTATTGAAAAAAGGTGTCGAGTGACCTATCAAAATGGGTTAAAATTTTACGAAAAACTCAAATATTTCAATCAGAATATTTTTCGGGTCTTTTTTCACAAATTCCAAAAATTGTGACCTAATTTTGAACCAAAGATAGTTCAAAAACGCTCAAAAAAACATTTTTGTTGAAATATAGGTATGATTTTCTGCGATTTCAACCCATTTTGATAGGTCGCATAATCCCGAAAATCACGACCCAGCTTTGGATGCAGAGTTATTCAAAAATGCTCAAAAATAATTTTCATCAAAATATGTATTTGGATTTTCGTAAAATCTTAACCCTTAATTGCATGACATTTTAAAATTCAGTGAAAAATTTTTTTTTTGTTAGTTTTGGTGGTCTATAACATGGGAAAAATAATGAAAAAAATCATCCCCCCAAAACAACCCCCGAAAAGGGTGAAATAAAGTGTGTTCCACATATGGCACATTATGTATTCAATGATAGAAGTAATGTTCCATTTTCGGAACATCTGTGCCGAAATTCAACTAAAAATGATTGAAACAAGTACACAGCCAGTATGAAAAGTAAAGCTATGATTATACTGAACTTAGCAGTAAACTTATTCCTTATATTTATCACTCAGGGCCAGTCGCAGAATGCGGATTTGAACTCAGTTTAACATAAACTCGGTTTAAATGCGAAAAAAAATTGTTCGCTATCCAAAATTATGTGAATAAGTTGACGGTCAAGTTTACAGCTAAGTTCAGTATAATCATAGCTTAATAAAACAGTATTTGAGTACTCGAGTGAAAAGAAGGAGTTTGTGATAAGAGAAAGTTATCACCTTTTTGGAAAAATTTGTTCACTGAACCCATGATGTTCCAGATTTGGAACACTCTTTTGGAAAACTTTGTTCACTGAACTCATAATGTGCCAGATTTGGAACACTCATATTTTCGGTCACCAAGGTAATATATTTGCAGGTCGGTCGTTTTTCGTTCATTCTACATCAACTAGAGACCGCCAACTACTTAGAAAAAATTTTTTCAGGTCATTTACGGTAGATTACAGCGCTTCCACAGAGTTTTGAAAACGTGAGAAATCAGCTGTTTTTGAAATTCTCGCCTGGCTGAATGTGAATGTTTGTATTTTTTTTTTATATGGAGGGAATTCTATATAACTTTTTCTGTAGAATGTAGAAACGTTCCGAAAATGGAACATTATGTTTCCGAGCAAAAAAAATATTTTTTTAACACTTGTAGAATTTTTCAAAATGAACGTTCCATATTTGACCCATTATGCAATTAAGGGTTAATCCATTTTGACAGGTTGCGAGACACTTTTTAAAACATCTTGAAGACTCGATCTTGTCTTCCAAAATTTTTCAAATTGGATCAAAAAAATTCGATAGAAATTTGTGGAACTTGGCTGAAATTTTTACCCATTTTAATAAGCCACATGATACTTTTTACTCAGGTTGAACTGTTAACTAAATGATAAGTTTAATTTACCAAGATCTTGTCCGTGAGCTTTAGCATTGCCCATGAAATGCAACAAAGAGTATCCAGACCATAATTCCCTGGTATTGGCGGGACATCCGGGTACGAGTTCACTTTGAGAATGATGCGTGAAGAAAAATCCTCGATGTGGTACCGGTCTCGCAGGTGGTGCTGGATCTCCTCGTCTTCCAGGCGGTCCTAAAATAAAAACGTAATATTTAATTGATCATTTTTTTTTTTTTTTTAAATAAAAATTAACTTCAATTTACCACTTATTCCTTGCGGTCCTCGAATTCCAGAATACCCCGGAGCACCAACATCTCCCTTAAATCCTTCAGGTCCGTACGAACCATCAAGTCCTGGAAGTCCTGCATTACCTTTCGCACCTTTCGTTCCTCTAAAGCCTGGGAAACCAGGTTCACCCTCAGGTCCATAAATTCCTCGGTCACCGGGTAATCCTTTTTGTCCAGGTATTCCTCGATGAAGAGATAAATTGAAAGAGCCCATTTCTCCTTGCATACCCTTTACTCCCTATGAAAAAAAATTGAAATTTTGTAGCTCCATTATGTTTAATACCTGTATGATTTAAAATTGCACTTTCAAATTTACTTTTAATCCAGGCGATCCTTGAATACCAGTGAAACCTGCTCTACCAGTATCACCTTGTTCGCCTTTTCTTCCTATCAATCCAGAGAATCCTGGGAAACCAGTATCTCCGATAGGTCCTTTATTTCCTTTCACACCAGGTAATCCGACCGCTCCCCTGTCTCCTGGTTGACCTTTAGCACTGAAAATTGAAATCGAAACTGGATTATTGATGATTTATGAATAAAATTGGATAAATGAATTATAATTCTTACGCGAATCTAGAGATTCCAGGCTCTCCCTCATCTCCTTTTAAACCAGATCTGCCTGGGTTTCCATCAAAGCCAGGCGTTCCGGGTAAACCCGGTCGTCCAGGTATTGATGGACCTAGAAACAATATCCAAAAATTATTTCGCTGAATAATATTTGATTTTTCACGCCTAACATACCTCTAGGTCCGGTTTCTCCTTTGATGCCTTTAGTTTCTATGCCGGGAGGACCCCTAAGTCCAGGAGCTCCATTTGGTCCGTAATCACCAGGAGCTCCTTTTTGGCCAACAAGGCCTTGGGCACCTGGAAATCCATCGAGAGCTGCATCGCCTTGTTCACCATGTTCTGCGTTTTCTCCAGGAGGGCCTGCAAAGAACCGAAATGTTCTGGATAAGTACAAAGTTATCCTGGTCATTTGATATCGGAGACAATAACAATTTATGCACATCACTCGAGCGAAATTTTTTCGAAAAAATTGATTCATGCTTTATTATGTTACCTCGTAATCCTGGAGGACCTTGTTCACCTACGAGTCCATCAATTCCAGCAGCTCCTTGTAGTCCAAGCGGCCCTTGGGGTCCAGTATCTCCTCTTTCACCCTGAATTTCAATGAAATTGAAAATTAATGAAATAAGTACATGCAACGACAAATCAATATTCAGCATTCAATTATATCATACCTTGAACCCACGAGGTCCACGAAAACCTTCAGCACCTTGGGGTCCAGGTTGACCCTTGAAACCAGCAATTCCTTTATCTCCTAGATCACCTTTCACTGTTAGAGGGTATATTGTAGGTCCAATATCACCGCGTGGTCCTTTAGCTCCTGGCACACCAGGAGGTCCCATAATACCACGGAATCCTTGATCTCCAGGTAGACCTGTAAAAATGTAAAAATTCAAAATGTAGAATATCAACTATGAACTATATGCCAATTGAATAAACTCAAATTTGATATCTCACCCGGTGCACCCATTTCTCCAGGATCACCCAACTCGCCTATTTTGCCTTTAGATCCAGAAGGACCAATATTTCCTTGAGGACCGGGTGTACATGCGCGGCAAGGTTTTCCAGTGCGGCCTGGTAATCCCACATATCCTTTCAGACCTTCATCACCTTGTTCTCCCTTAGGACCCACTGATCCTAAATCTCCCATGGGTCCCTGATTGAAAAACACAAATCATCAATTGAAAAAAATACCAACTACTACATGTACATATTTACAAAAAACAAGATTTGTTGCATTACACGTTGTCCAGGTATTCCGTCGAAACCATCTCTGCCCGGTTCTCCCTTCATTCCTTTAACTCCACGAGATCCTTCATATGATGTTCCATTATCACCGGGTAAGCCTGGGAATCCATCAATACCAGGTTCTCCAACTGCGCCTTGAGATCCAATACGTCCTTCAAGGAACATTCAATTGATAATGAAATTGAAAAATCAAAATATGCCGGCTTGTGATATTAACACTGGTACCTACCTGGTTCTCCAGTATCCCCTTGGGGTCCACTGAACGAAGATTCTCCAGGAGGTCCTGGTAATCCTAGCACACCTATATCACCAGTAGGTCCCTAAAAAAAAGTCCATTATGTAAAATGAGACATTATACACAATATTCCATACATCTCACTGGTCCGCAATGAACACTCAATAAATTATCATATCAATAAATTTTCACCTTTGGCCCGGGTGCACCTTCTCGTCCAACAGGCCCGGATATTCCGATTTCTCCACGTTCACCTTTCACTCCAAAAGGTCCTCCTGGTCCAGGCCTACCGGTTTGTCCTTTCAAACCTGAAGATTCAATTGGAAATCATTACAATTGTAAGAAATCATTGAATAGGTTAGGTACATCAAACTTGTGAATTCTAACCTTCATCTCCAACTTGTCCATTTTCTCCTGGTTCACCGGCTATTCCTATGTATCCGTCTAATCCCCGTTTACCCTTTTCTCCAGGAAGTCCGTCATCTCCTGTGATTCCAAGCACACCTACTTCACCAGGTTCTCCTTTCGATCCTTTGAATCCGATGTAGCCAAGTTCTCCAGGAAAACCTACAAATAAGGCACAACATCTTTAACAATTGATTTTGTCTCCCATATTGGCAACATATTGACTGATTTTGGACTATTACAAGCCATAAAAAGTTCAAAAAACATTTTGAAAAAAAAAACATTCTTCAGACAGTTTTGGACAATTGTGGCTCAAATATTAAATTATAAGAGAATTTGCGCAGATTGGAATAAATTGGTAATTACTTGTACAATCTCACCTTTTACTCCTGGTTCCCCAATATCTCCTTTTTGTCCAGGCGCTCCTTGACTACCTGGAGCACCTTGGAAACCTTGACGAGTGATACCAGGTTCACCTTTTTTACCCTAAAAAAATTATAACGATGAAATAAAGCTGTTGAGAAAATGTTGAACATAAAATGACAAAAAAGCTAATAGGTCTACTAGGTATAATGATTTTTTACTAACCGATGTTCCAGGTTCGCCTGTCGGACCAGGTGCTCCCTTTTGGCCCACATATCCCGGTATACCAGCAAACCCAGCAGATCCTGGATAGCCTTTAACTCCTTCTTCTCCGATCTCTCCTTTATCTCCGGGTGTTCCGAGAGTACCTCTTTCTCCTTGTAAAATATATCTGCCTGGATCACCCCTGTCTCCTTTATCAGCCAGTGGTGCCTGAAAACAACTTTCGAGTTGAACACAAACGAATGTTTGGGTTAACAATTAACATTGAGAGGTTGAATGTGACCATACAGGTATTCCAGCCGGTCCTTGTGGACCTGGTTGTCCGAGCGCTCCTTTAGCTCCAGCACTGCCAGTTTCTCCTGCGATGCCTGGTAAGCCTTGTACACCTTGGATTACTTCTCCGGTTGGTCCAGTGAGGCCTCGGGATCCAGGTTCGCCATTATTTCCAGGAAAGCCAGGATATCCTTTTCTACCGATGGCGCCTAGAAATTCGAAACGCAGTCAACAATTAATTAATACCTTGAAGACTTGATTTATTGTACCTATAATGAGAACAATAAGATATGAAATGTTCACCTTCGTCTCCCTGTTCCCCTTTTATTCCTTTATCTCCCTTTAAGAACAACAAAACATCTAATCCTGGTCCACGTGGACCTTGTTCGCCTTTTATTCCGTGTTCTCCTTTTACTCCTTTAAATCCTGGGGAACCATCATCACCTCGAAGGAAGTTTGCGTCGATAAATGCGGATTCTCCCTTCTGTCCTAGAGTACCCGGAATTCCTGGTGTACCATCACGACCTGGTATTCCATATTCTCCTCTGATACCCTGTTGAAATTTTGATTATAGTTCAATTCCTACATGATGGAATTTTTTAAGCATGAGTATGATGAGCATACCTTTACACCTCTTGGTCCTGCAGGACCTGGTTCTCCATCCGGGCCTGGAGGACCTTGAAGACCAGGTTGTCCAGTTTCGCCTAAGAAGCCAGGTTCTCCTATTTCTCCTTTCTCCCCTATTGTTCGCTGCGAATCCGGGTATATTATCGTTCCTGGTTTACCTTTGGATCCTGGTTCGCCTTCTGGACCCATAGGTCCATTACTTCCCTTTAAACCTTTTACTCCCTGTCTGCCTGGATTACCAGATTCACCCTTATCGCCTCTAGGCCCAGGTAAACCCTGTAGCCCAGGTGGACCAGAATATCCATCGGGTCCTCTTACACCATAATCTCCTCTTATTCCGGGTGAGCCTGGAACAAAAAGATGCAGACAAATGAGCAATATTCATTTTAAAAAATTGAGGCTCGCTTGAAACGGAAATTTGAATTGGAAAATTTTCTGAATAGGTTGAATGATATTTTTATGTGCATATTATGAGGCAAATTAATATGCATGTTTTATAATATTTTACGATGACTGTACCACACGTGTAAAGCATCTTTAATCATTACCATTATTTTTATTCAATTCAAGAACATATAACATGACGATGATAGTTTCACTAACTCGAATATGATAAAGATTTCGTTGGGAAAAAATACATTTCTATGAAAATTACATCGTATTATATCAAAAAGTAACATAAGTACAATGTAGCGATAATAATTTTTATCTGTAGTTGAAAGACCTTATTATCAGACGACCTACTTTGTCTTATGGATTGCATTTGAAAAAAATCACACTATTGGTTTCATAGATAATCAAATGAGAATTTTTTTTTTTAATTGTTCAAAGATGCAAAATCATCAAACAACTGAACAGGTCCGTAAGCAACGCATTAAGCAGAGAAATCCAACAACTTGAACGCAGTACAGTAGCGTGCAAATTAGTTTGGGACAGCAGCAAAATCACAACATTACACCATTTTTCAACAGCTCGCTACAACAATACCGCTAACAATTTTGAAAAAAAAATTACAGGGGGTGACAGCCCTATCCTTTACGAAAATTTTGATGTGTTAGAACCAAAAAAAATAAGTTTCTATAAGCTCATAAAAGCTCACTGAAATAAAAATCAGAAAATTTTCAGTCTTTTAGTTTTCCGCATTTACCGGACGAACCGTACGTCCTAGCAAAAATCTGATGACATTATGCTGAAAGAGAATTAAATTCTCTACAATTTCGTTTCTATGAAAATTTCGCAGAATGCTCGGTTTCAAAACTGTACACCTGTAAAGTTTGAGTAAAAAACGTTGCTGCAACTTTTTTTTAGTAAAAAAACCAACTTTTTTAAACTAAAACTTCAAAGACGTGCAGTTTTGAAACAGAGCGTCCTACAAGAATTTCATGTTAACGAAATTGTAGAGAATTTAATTCTCTTTCAGCATAATCCCATCAGATTTTTGCTAGGACGTACGGTTCGTTCGGTAAATGCGAAAAACTACAGTAGCGTGCAAAGGTTGGTTTTTCTAGTAAAAAAAAGTTGCAGCAACGGTTTTTTACTCAAACTTTGAAGGCGTGCAGTTTGGAAACCGAGCGTCCTACGAAAATTTCACAGAAACGAAATTGTAGAGAATTTAATTCTCTTTCAGCATAATGTCATCAGATTTTTGCTAGGACGTACGGTTCGTCCGGTAAATGCGGAAAACTAAAAGACTGAAAATTTTCTGATTTTTATTTCAGTGAGCTTTTATGAGCTTATAGAAACTTATTTTTTTTGGTTCTAACACATCAAAATTTTCGTAAAGGATAGGGCTGTCACCCCCTGTAATTTTTTTTTCAAAATTGTTAGCGGTATTGTTGTAGCGAGCTGTTGAAAAATGGTGTAATGTTGTGATTTTGCTGCTGTCCCAAACTAATTTGCACGCTACTGTAGGTGGTACTAACCTGGTGGACAAAATCCGCAATCATCTCCTCTGTCTCCTTTCAGTCCAAAAAGTCCAGGAAGTCCGGGAGCTCCATCATCTCCAGAAATACCAGGAAATCCGGGTAAACCAGTAGGACCTCGAGGTCCTGTAACCCGTCGACCATCTCCCGCTGCTCCTTTTACTCCTAAAAATTAAAATTCGATGTAACAGATACGAATATCATTTTGACAATTTCATCGGTTAAGAAAATTCAAACCTTGTGGTCCAGGATCTCCTCGATCTCCTGGTTCACCTTTTCTTCCATTAAACCCTGGTGATCCACTGTATCCTGGTGGACCAATAATAGTTGCTCCTGGTCTACCTTTATCTCCAGGAGGTCCCTCGACTCCTGGTGGACCTGGTGATCCAACTCGTCCAGGAGGTCCATTTAATCCTAAGTAAAAAATAGAGAGTCGCCTTTATAATGTCTAACAGTGTTGTTATTGGTCATCTCGGTGCTATGTACATATAAAAAATATAAAGTTTTATACCATTCATTCCTCTATCCCCTTTTATCGATCTTCCTTTTGGTCCTGGTCTTCCTGGCTGCCCTGGTGGACCTGGTTCTCCAGTTTGTCCTATGAAGCCTTGTAAACCTGGCTCACCATCCTTACCAGGTTCTCCTTGCCCACCGGTGAAACCTACAAAACATTCCAGTTTGAAGAAATACCTTACTCAGTTTTTGGAATTTTTCAATTGACAATTTACCAAATGGTCCTTGAGGTCCTACTGGCCCAGGCAAGCGTCCAGTATCTAATCTTGGATCATATTTTCCAGGCAGACCGACTGGTCCTTGAGCTCCTGGCCTACCCTGAAATCCTGGTTCACCCGGTGCTCCCTGCAAAAAGTGAGTATTCGTATCCAGAAATAATCGAAAACCTCCGATCAACAAAAATAATGGCTTACTTTTTGACCGTCGGGTCCATTTTTTCCGAAATTACCAGGCGCTCCTTTAATTCCTTTCATTCCTGGTGGCCCTTCTGCGCCAACTCGGCCTTCTTTACCTACAGGTCCTTGCATTCCAGTTTCGCCAGGTAGACCTTTTAATCCTTTGTATCCTCGTTGACCCTGTATAAGTGGGGATGCATGAAAAATATGTTTTCAGAATGAACATTCTTACCCCACGAAGATATAAAAAATATCACAAGTATCTGGTTGAAACTTTAAATCTCATGGGGTAATATGGACTGTCATAAAAGGAGATTTTCGATAGTAAAGTTTCCTTACCTTAGGTCCATTATCTCCAGGAAAACCTTTAACCCCAGGTCTGCCTGGTTCTCCTGTTTCTCCTTGATCTCCTCTTTCCCCTTTGGTGTCAGTAAGTGTAGGTCCTTGAGTTTGTGCACCACCGTAAATTATATCACCAGGTTCACCGACATCACCATACTCTCCCGGTGATCCTTTCACACCTTTGGTTGGAGGACCTCTATCTCCAGGTTCACCTCGGGGTCCTGGTTGACCTGGGCGACCCTAAAATGTTCTTGTTTAGATTATCTCACGTATATAATGATGTCACTGATGAAATCTCAGAAGAAAAATACTCTTTCTCTGAAGTTTCATACCGAACATCCTGTATGTATGGTAGACAAGATGTATTTAATGCATACCTCATCTCCGGGTGGCCCTTGAATTCCTGGCAACCCAACAGCTCCAGGTGGTCCAGGTAACCCCTATCACAACATTGATTAAATTAAATCAACGCGAATCTACAATAAGCTTACATAAAATACTGAAAATTTACCGGTTGTCCATAATTTCCAGAATCTCCGCGATCTCCTTTAACAAATAAACTGTTGGAACCACCTTCTCCAGGATCTCCTCTTGGTCCTCGATCCCCATCTGCACCGGGTAATCCTTGCGGACCCATTGGTCCTACATCTCCAACTTCTCCTTTGGTTCCATTCGTTCCAGGACATCCGTCCAAGCCTTTTAGTCCAGGAAATCCTTTCAATCCGGCAAATCCCTACAAAATGGATTTAGTTACTTGAATAGGTGTGGAATTTTTTTTCTAAAGTGAAATTCAATACTTACGGGTGCTCCTTGAGATCCGGGGAAACCGCGTGGCCCTTGATCACCCTATTTGAATCAATTTTCATGTTATTTTCATACGTATCGGTTTATTTATTTAGTCAAATAATCGCAAATAAGACGTAATCATGTGGTTCCACTTACTCTTTCACCTTTATCACCCATAATTCCAAATTCTCCGCGATCACCTCGAACACCTTTGTATCCGGGAGGTCCATCGGGGCCGTTTTCACCAGGAGGACCTTGCATTCCTTGATATCCTGGGGGGCCACGGGCACCCCCTTCTCCTTTGATTCCTGCGCACTCGGCACATGGTCGATCTACGATTCCGGAGACAGCCTAGAACATGATAATAATTTTCAAATATGGATTAAAATTTAGGTATAAATGAATGGGTGGTAGATAGATAAGGGAAAAGTGGCCAAACGTAGCCACTTTGAGGGGTTTTCAGATAGGATCTGGCAAGCAATAGATCGCACTTATTGGGTTCAAAATAATATTAATCGAAAGCAGAGAGAATTTCCTACCTACTTAAACCTATCAAACGCCTAATTTTTGAAAAATAAAGTAAATTTTCAACATGAAATTCTATTTTGAAAATTGCAATTTCGACGCCCAAAAGTGGCTATTTGAAAAAATGAAGAACAAAATTTCACTAACTTGGCTTATTAGAATGCTAAATGGTCCACTGAACCAATTACTAACGATTTTAAATCGTTTTGAGGTTTAAAACTGTTTCCATTCAGTTCGAAGATTCAACCTTCTTCATCTGAAGTTTCAACTCGATTCGCAACCAAAAGTTTTCATCTCCAAGATATGAACATAAATATTTTTTTTGCTATACCCTTCTCAATCTTTTCAATTCTCTAAAAAAATCGGACAAAAAATAGTTTTCTACTAATTCGAGATCGCCGAATTCCAATCTGGGGTCCATTTTAGGGGTAGGATATTTTTTCATCAAAAATTGAATCTTTTTCAGTAGAAAGAAGCTTCATGATGAACATTGATTCGCAATCAACATCGTTTTCTCCAGAAAAATGAGGATAGGTATGTACTAAATAGGCCAACTTATGAAGCTTTTCAATAGGAAAAAAATCAAAATTTTAACAAATTTACCTGAAAAGCTGAATTCTGGTTTATACTCTATTCTCGACGTCTCCTTAATTTTTTGATATGCTAATCAGCACATAAAGTTACTCAGGCTACACTTGACGTAATTTCATCAGAATTTAAACAGTTTTAAACCTTTATAGCTAATTTTTGGTACTCAAAAATGTGGTCACACTGATTTTTACCACATCTCCAAAAATCTCTTCCATATACCTAGACTCACAAAGTGGTCACAATTTCAAAAGTGTGCCATTTGTGGTTTTCAAGTTAATCCTGCTTGAACTTTACAAAATCCCCATTTTTCTCAAAATTTAAGTACCCCTGTCCCTGATTATTCTACTTCAATTCGATCAAGAAATGGTTTCGGGCAGTTTTGGAGCCTCCAGCAGATTGTTAAAACTTCAAATTTCCACATCAATTCAGATTCAGCAAATAAAGTTGGAAAGTTGAAATTCACTTTGAACTCTAATTTCAGCACGCCACCAAGTAAATGCAGGTGATTTCATGTCCTTTTGGAGCCTCCAGCTACTTTTTGAAAATTACAAGAGCCTCCAGTAGATTTTTGAAACAGAAAATTTTCCCGAAATTTCATCAAATGGAGATGGAAAGCCGAAATTAACTCTGCACTCCAATTTTAATTCTCACAGCCTCCAGACGATTTTTTAAATTTGAATTTCCAAAATCAGATTTTATGATTTTTTTTTGAAAATTGGAACTTTCAAAAATTCACTGACAGCTTCAAAGGCTTGAAACCTCTTGTAGTCGACTCAATAGCGTGTTTGAAATTAGAATCCAGAGGAATTTTGGCTTTTCAATTTCATTTCATTTGCAGAAATTTTGTGGAAATTTTGATTTTCAAAAATTTGCCGGAGGCTCCAAAAATACTCGAAACGGTTCAAAATTGCTTCCAATCAGTTTTTAAGTCAATTTGGAAAAATTTGATTTTTTTATAACTTTTGACTAAATTTTTTTTTGAATTCTCCAAAATTTTAAAACTATTGTGACGTTATTACCCAAAATTTTAGCTTGTGATGTATTTTTGCATTCTCTTTCAATCTAGCTTTGCCTGGCTCAATAATTTTTATGCGAGTCCCAACGCCTTTCCTTAATGTAACGAAACAACGATTTTTTCAAATTGTCCAGATAAGGAAAAAAAACTAAAAATAATCAAAGTGGTCCAATATTGAAATTCGATCGAAATTACCCGTTCTAAAATCAAACACTTTCTTCTCCTTTCATCCTCTTCCACTTTCAAGAATTTTTAATTTACGAAAAACCATCAATAAAAATGTTGAAAAACCCTTTCACTCGATGAAATGAACTCATCACAAGACAAATCCCATTTTCAATACCAAAATGTCAAAAAAAGTTTAGGCTTAAATTTATTCAGTTATCTTACTTTGACTTCTTTCTGACGTATTTCATGAAAAAGTTGATAAAAATCAAACTCATGAGCCTCCAGTGACTTTTTGAAAGGTTGTATGACGTTTTTTTGAAAAATTGAAATTTCCTAAAAGTAGCTGGAAGCTTCAAAACCATTTGAAACCATGTAGTCTGCGAAGTAAATTTCAGCTTGCCAACTCCATTTGATAATTCAATGTTGGGGACATTTCAAGTTTCAAAAATCTACTGGAGGCTCCAGTAATTTTCAAAAAAGTCGCTGGAGGCTCCAAAACTACTTGAAATCCACCAGCAGTCAACTTCGTAGCGTATTGAAATTAGTTTGCAGAATGAATTTCGACTCTCCATCTCAGTTTGATGAAATTTTGGGGAAATTTCAAGTTTCAAAAATCTACTGGAGGCTCCAGTAATTTTCAAAAAAGTCGCTGGAGGCCTTAAAATAATTGAACCCACCTGAAGTCGTCTTCAGAGGGTGTTAAAATTGGAATGTAGAGTAAATTTCAGCTTTCCATCTCCATTTGATGAAATTTTGTAAAAATTTAAAGTTTCGAAAATCTGCTGGAGGCTTCGGGAATTTTCAAAAAAAACGCTAGAGGCTCCAAAACGACTTGAAATTTACCTGCAGTACTTTGTAGCGTATTGAAATTAGTTTTTAGAATAAATTTCAGCTTTACAACTCCAATTTGACGGAATTTTGTGGGAATTTCGAATTTCAAAAATCTGCTGGAGGCTCCAGAACTGCTCAAAACGGGTTGAAACCGTTTCCAATCGATTTGGCATGTCGAAAATAGGTTATATCCCAAATTTCAGCTTTCTTGGTCAATGTGGCAAAATTTTGATTTTTTCCCTCATTCTTGGCCAAAATTCGATTTTCAAAAATTCACCAAAAATCGAAAAACGCACTTTAACACTTGAAATTTTGACAGGTGGTAAATTTTTGCATGATCTTTCGATCTAAGTACCTTCGTAAAATTTGAAAAAGTTCGTGCAAGTCCTATGTTGAAACGCAAAATCTGCGATTTCGGCTAACCTGTCAATCAAAATGGCCGCCATTTTATAAGTAAGGCCAACTTTTTTTTTGGCAACTTTGCTTTGAAATGTCCCTTAGGATGTCCCCTTTAAGAAAAAAGTTGTCCCGGAAGATCGGCGGGGGGGGGGTGCAATTACTCCTATTGTCATATGCCGGACTATAAATTTGAATTTCCAAAATCAGATTTTATGACTTTTTTTTTTGGAAATTGGGACTTTCAAAAATTCACTGAAAGCTTCAAAGGCTTGAAACCTCTTGTGGACGACTCAATAGCGTGTTGAAATTAGAATCTAGAGGAATTTTGGCTTTCCAACTTCATTTTTTGCAGAAATTTTGTGGAAATTTTGAGTTTCAAAAATTTGCCGGAAGCTCCAAAAATCCTCGAAACGGTTCAAAATTGCTTCCAATCAGTTTTTAAGTCAATTTGGAAAAATTTGTTTTCTTTATAACTTTTGACTCAATTTTGATTTTTTTTTTTAAATTCTCCAAAATTTTAAATGATTATGACGTTAGCACCCAAAATTTTAGCCTGTGATGTATTTTTACATGCTCTTTCAATCTAGCTTTGCCTGGCTCAATAATTTTTATGCGAGTCCCAACGCCTTTCCTTGTAACGAAACAATGATTTTTTCAACTTGTCCAGAAAAGGAAAAAAAACTAAAAATAATCAAAGTGACCCAATATTGAAATTCGATCGAAATTACCCGTTCTAAAATCAAACACTTTCTTCTCCTTTCATCCTCTTCCACTTTCAAGAATTGTTAAACGAAAAACCATCTTCAATGAAGGGTCATTCCACGTCAATTGGACCAAGAAGTGGTAGGAGGGTTCGGTGATTTTTCTGAAATTTTTCCTGTGGAAAGACCTTTTGAAGGGATGACCAATGGCGCAAATCGCAGCCCTATAGCCCATTTTTAAAGGCAGCCAGGGGGTTTCAAAGTTTTCAGTGAACCTAAAATATCATCCATTTCAGCACTAGATTACTCGATAACCACGGTATCTACCAAAATGGAACTTTTTCCAATAGTTAGGGGTTTTGAAAGGCTTTTTGGTGATATCATAATAATCAGTGTTGCCACTTTTTTTCGTATACCTACGAAAAATAAGCTCAAAAAGTTTCAAAACGTAGTTTTTATATCGTTCCGACTCTCAAAAATTCTGAAAAAATATACCTATTATGGACAACTTTTTATGCTGAACAACATATTAAAAAATTGGGATGGTACCATGTTGTAAAGTTGATTTTAAAAAATTTTAAGTTTGCGAAAAAATGCATTTTTTTTATTTAAAACATGAAAAAAAGTTTTGATAGGTGAAGTTGATCCATTTAACCCCTATTTTCACGTATCTGTTAAAAAAGTTGAAAACCCCCTTTCACTCGATGAAATGAACTCCTCACAAAAAAAATCAAAATTCGAAAAAATTCAATTTCAAACAGTGGCGTAGCCAGGATTTTCTCAAGGAGGGGGCAAAACCAGATTTTTAGGCATGAAAAATCGAAATGAGGGGTAATTTTCTGGAAATCTATTGTAATGTGTGGTGATTTCATGAAAATGAAGGCAAAATTACTGCTCGAGCGAAGCGAGAGCGAAAATTTTTGGAAAAAATGGGTCCAAATAGTGAAAAAACGTCCATTTTTGCATATTTTCTTTCAAATTTTCGCTCGCAAGGGGGGGCATGGCCCCCTTCGCCCCCTCCTTGGCTACGCCACTGATTTCAAACATCAAAAAAAGTTTAAATTTATTCAGTTGTCTTATTTTGACCTCTTTCTGACGTATTTCATGAAAAAGTTGATAAAAATTACACTCACAACAAAAAAGTAAAAATTCGTTCATTTTTTGAATTTTTTCGAATTTTGATTATTTTGTGATGAGTTTATTTCATCGAGTGAAGGTTTTTTTTCAACTTTTTCGACGGATACGTAAAAAATAGGGGTCAAATAGGTCAACTTCACCAATCAAAACTTTTTTTCATGTTTTAAATCAAAAAATCGTATTTTTTCGCCATCTTTGAATTTTTTTAAATCGACTTCACGAAATAATGCCATCTCAATTTTTTAATATGTTGTTCAGCATGAAAAGTTGTCCATAATATATTTTTTTCAGAATTTTTGAGTGTCCGAAAGATTATGAAAACTACGTTTAGAAACTTTTCGAGCTAATTTTTCGTACGAAAAAAAGTGGCAACACTGATTTTGATTATATCACGAAAAAGCTTTTCAAAACCCCTAACTATTGGAAAAAATTCCATTTTGGTAGGTATCGTGGTTATCGAGTAATCAACTGCTGAAATGGATGATATTGTAAGTTCACTAAAAACTTTGACACCCCGTAGCAGCCTTCAAAAAAGGCTAGAGGGCTGCGATTTGCGTCATTGGCCATCCCTTCAAAAGGTATTTCCACAGGAAAAAATCCAAAAAAATCATCGACCCCCCCTCCCTTACCACTTCTTGGCCAATTGAAGTGGAATGCCCCCTCCATGTCCCCTGCAAATGCACCTTGAGAACTGTGGATTGGACAATTTGTCATCTCTCATCGAGGTCTTTCCACACATAAAAAATATTTTAGAGAAATTTACGATCCTAAGTGCAAAAAATTTAGCAATTTGACAAGGAATGGCCCTTTGGGTAGGTGGCCGATGGCCATATTCGGGCACTTTACCTTAAAGTGTATCTTAATTCTTAATACTTCGAATGCTTCATTTTCATTTCAAAGAATCGATAAAATTCGTAGACAATGCATCAAGTTCAATAGTACCAGAAAGAAAAAAAAAGGTAACTGAGCGTATAAGTTCGTATTATTATATATGGGCGATATGAAACGTTGCAAAAACCATAAACGTACTCGCGAGTTATATTACTGGGAATAATTTTAGATTTTAAATTAATCGTAAAAAAAAAGAGGTGATTATCGAACAACTTGGAATCACATATGCAAGTACATAATAAGTAAATAGGTCAAAATGATGCAAAAGAGGATAAACTTGGACCAACTTTGTCTCCTCTAGTCAAAACTGATACCTACTGCAGATTATGCATCGACACAATATGTAAAACATAGAAAACACTGCGTAGGTTTGAAATGCCATTTGTTCAACTTCAAATGCACCCGTGCTAATACGAGTTGAGTTATTGAGAATTTTATGACTTTCGCAGAGGAATTGCGCTGCACAAACGCAACGATATTTATCGCGTTTGAGGTGTCGTGTATATGAAAATAGCGAGTTATTTCGGTGCATAATAAAAACCAAGTATAGGTACATTATTTTCCAATACGTCGCGTTGCGTTTCAACAATAAAAAGAATCTATTTTATTCTCATATAAATAGGCGTAACTTTATACCTATTCAGTGTTCAACATTATGGACGAAAAAAACGCCTCGAGATATGATCACAATTCACACCAAAGAATATCCCCTGACCTACCCCATAAGTATGTGATTGATTAAATTGATAGAATAAGTATTTTTTAAAATTTGGTTTCGCTTTTTTTTACGTTATTATGTGGTCTCGCACCACGTGCAGATGAAATAATTAAAATTCGCATTACTCGCGGTGACCTAGGTCGTAAAGTACGTATTAATGATCTAGCCGGTGCCCAGTATCTAATAATTACCTATAGTTTTACAACGCTAGTTAAAGCTACCGCTAACTATGACCAGTCCATTCGTACTATAGTCTTATTGCCCACACTTCGAGAGTAAAATTTCTTCGAATAATTAAGCCGCGTTAAATTGTGTGGTAAGTATTTGAAAATTTAAGCATTTGAAAAATATTATACTGATAAAGCACGATTTTACTCAACATAATCGTACCTATTCAAACAGGGGATACGATTATTAGAACCGCATCAGTTTTGTAATCGAGGTATAAAAATACTAACAAAATAACCTACAAAAGCTCCAATTTCTTCGAATAGGCTAAGTTCACGGATGCTGATGCAAATTAATACATAAATAACCTTATCATTAGTTCACCTATAAAAATCTAAGTTATTAGGTAAAACTTTGTTAATAATGTAATGTTGACTGTGTGATATCAATCATTCGAGTAGGTAATTCGATATAAAAAACAGATTAACGAAACAATGAGGTTGTTAGGTTTGAACTAGAATTAGTTGAACAAACTTGAACCTGAAATGGGTAAATGGATTACAATGTATTTTTAAGTAAATATTTAACGAATCAAAGACGTATGAAAAGTTCACATAGCAATGTTTATCAATTTCTTATTTTTTTTTTCTTCTTCATCATCGATTCAATTCTACTTCCAGGTTTAGCAATCGTGTAATGCAAAGATAAGATAATTCGGTCGATTTTGCGGTATTATTCTATTTGAAGTTGGATTCAACAACATATTTGTATAATTAGTAAGTGCCTCATCTCTCTTTTATAGCAGTATATTGAAGATTTAGCCTCATATTCTGTCCCTAAGTACATCATTAATTACTTAAATTAAACTTAGAATCAATATCAAATAAATTTCATCGTTGATCGTATCCCATAAAAATGATAACCTATCGAACAGATGCTCGATTACACACAATCCTTAACCCATTAATAATAAGTATGCATTTTAAAAGAAATCTTACACTTTATCACACATAGATACCTAATTGGTTAACGCAAAATTATGCAACAAAAATATTATAACTATAACGATTCACGGAATTTATAGATCGAAACTGCTAATTGACTCTCTTTGTGGTGTAGCATAAAAAACGCGGGTATTTATAGAAGTTTCAACCGAATACGATATGAAAATATGTTTTACATGATCCATTAGCTTTTATTATCTATCGAATAAATGAAACCCAAAATTAACTTTTCATATTTCCGCCTTTTTATAAAAATCCAAACAAAACAATCGTACGCCTACGAATAAGAAATCTCATCATCTTACATTTACAAAGATTTTGAACACGATGACATGTTTGTTAAACAATGTATTAATGTAGTGAATATCTAGAGAGATGAAATATCTCCCAAATTAGGTAGGTAGGTAGGTAGGTAGGTAGGTTTGAGAAAAATTTACTTTTCTTTGCACCCATAACGTTAATTTAAGCAGATTTTCTTTTCAACTCGTGGCTTACGTTAGGTATGGATCTTCACTTCAAGTAGGTACCTGAATGATGTAATAAAATCTTATTCGATTATGGAACATATTTTACGACCGGTAACCGAGCGCTGATAATTATTCTCGTAAGAGAAGTTCAAAGCACGTGAAATGCGAAACGCTTGTCTGTCCAATTATTGAAAAGTCGTTATACTGAGTGCTGGGCGAACGTTAACGGAGGAGTGTCAAAAATCATCAAACATTCAAACGTAGAAGTATTCTGAGAAAAATGTCTTCAAAAATAGTATACCTACCTACCTATACTTAGATAGAATGATATTAGCTAAATTGACCAGAAAAAAAATCAATCAGTCAAAATTTACACAATGGGTGACCAATTTAAATAAAATATTTTTCACGTTGACAGAGCTGTCATAAAACGATGAAAAATGGCGGAATCCGGGGATCATTAGTTCTTATCAACATTTCGGCAAACTGTTTTCTCATTTCTATTCCAGATTTCAAGGGATATTTTTCGCTCATGATGGCAAAATCAGTGTTGCCAGTTCTGATGATGCAAAAAATTCAGTTGAAAAACTTGAAATTGAAAGAAAGTAGGCGATCGTGGATTGAAAATTCTGAAAAAATTCTCAAAAATAGCCCTTTTCATGTGTAACAACACAATTAAAAAACAGCGGCGATATTTTTGATTTTTTTGAGAAAATTATTTTAATTTCAGGAGACTGTGAGTTCAAAATCTCGAAATATTTTATTATTATTTTTTTGATAGAAAAACCGACGATTTTGGCCCCCTCCATTGAAAACCATGCTGATCCCCTAAAATACTTAGCTCAAATTTAATATAAAATAAGAATTTCAGCTATTCTAGGTGACCGATTTGATTTTCTAAGGATGGGGTTAATATCCTAATGAGAGTTCATTTTAGTCAAAAAAAAAACTAAAAAAATGTTAGAATTTGAAATTTTTGAATTTTGAAAATTTCGCTTTGATTAAGTTGGATTTTTTCAAATTTTTAAAATTGAGAGGCCCTCTACAGCCCGAGTTTTTCAAAAATGGAAAAAATAAAAAATAGGGAATTACTTTCTCACTAGAGGTCACCACATTGAGGGTTGGGAGCAGAAGAAATCGCGATTTTTTTTGTCATGTAGGACGTAGGTATTCAAGGACCCCCTAATAGTCATTACTCATTTCGTGTAAAAATGTTTTAAAAATGAAATCTTCTTTGATTCATGGCGAATTTATTACTACCTGTAGCAATAAATTGAAATTGATTGATTGATATTTTCATCATAAAGCTTTCTTCAATCGAAAAAATGAAAATGGTGAGTGAGGGGGGAGGAGTGGGAATGAAATCTGGCAAAACAAAAGGCTTTTCAAGCAAATTGAGCAAAAAGAAGGCTTTTTAGGTAGGCAAAGAAAAAAAATCAATGCTTACGTATGGACATTTTGGCAAAAAAGGAAAATTTTCTGATCAATTTTGGCAAAAATTTCACTATGACTATTTCATCAAAAAATTTCTTCCTGAGAATTTCGACGAAAAAACACTACAACTTTTCGTCAACTCGTCAAAAATTGACACTCTCTGGAAATTTTGACAAAAAAGGGAAATTTGTTGACAATTTTGGCGAAAGCAGTGGTTTTTTGCGGAAATCTTGGCAAGAACAGGACTGTTTGACGATCTTGGCACAAATTGGCCCCTTTGAAAATTTAACCACAAATGGACACTTCTCGATAATTTTCCCAAAAATTGACGTTTTTTGAATTCTTTTAACTTGCCAGCAAATTCGTAAGGAAAATAAAACCAAGACCCTCAAAAGTAAGTTTGGCAAAAAACAGGACTTTTGGAGCAAAAAGATCAGGACTTTTTTTAAGCAGGTGAGGCGAAAATCAATTCTTTTGGGTGGTTTGGGGTGGAGAGAGGGTACAAAGAATTATGGACTTACAACTATCGAGAATTAGTGTTCCCAAAAAAAGTGGGCTGTTTAGAAGTAGATAAGTACATATTCTGCTAAAAGATGAAAATTTTTCAAATTTCTTGCTTCCCCATCTCAAAAAAAAAAAAAAAAAAAAAAAAGTCAACATGGGGAGCACTCCAAGTCCAGTATTATGCACATGTGAGTCTTTTTTCAAGTCCAAGTCTCAACCTACCTAAGTCTTTTAAACACAAAAATCGAAAAAATGATAAGTTTTCAATCATTTTCTTCTTAAATTATTGAAATTAGCACAGCAATGAATGAGCACTACTGTGTTCCAAAATACAACTATCCCCTGTTTTAGAAATGATATCTCTTGACATTTTGGCATAATTAATGTGGAATAATTGAGGAGGAAAAAAAATTGTAAAACACGAATTCACTCAAAATCAAGCGATCTGCAAATTTTAAACCACTCTTTAGAACCCTAAAAGTGATTTCAATGGCTTAGATAGAGACAAAATCTCAAATTCTACGAGTATCTTTTGGAACTATGGAACTAGAGGTTGAGTGAGATTTAAGACAGAGAATTTTTTTTTCTTTTTTGAAAATACTGCTTCTTCGATGGCTCAAGTCTTCCTTCATCCAGGGACACGTACCTCCAGAGTGAAAAATTTTCTGAGTGGCTTTCAACTCAAAATCCATGTTGCAATCTACTCTAATTAAGATATCAAATAACACTAAACTTGCATATTTTCATATTAGCTTATATGAATTTGATTTAATTGAACCAAGCCCCGAAAAAAAGGGAATCGAATGCTCCTCGGACTAGGGCAAAACTCGGAGTCTTCTCCTCTAAGACTCGCAAATAAACGTTCCTAGTCTTAATTTTAGAGGACTCATCCAATCTCTGGTGGGATTGAATTATATGAAAATGGCCCAAAAAGCGGCCAAGTAACAAAATTTTTAAAAATTGGGACTGCGGAGTTTAAGGAATGTCCCCATGCTCGAAAATTTTGTTTTGGGGCCCTTGTGAATCAGGAAAAAGTATCTGCAGACTTCAATTTTAGGGAAATCTTTTTTGGTATTTTTCGAATTTGGAGGCTTCATAATGTACAAGGGGACCAACATTATTTGAAGAGCCAAGAGAGTTTTTTTTTTTGAAAATGGGCTTCTCTGAATTATACAAAGATCTATTTGTGCCGGTCCAAATTCACAATTTATCGTTTGTAAACAAATGAACGAAAAAAACTGAAAGTTGGATCGTACCCTATTTTCGACCTGCCAATTCGGTTGGTCTTTTTCAACCTATAGGTATTTGCTGGAATTTTTTCAAAAACTGGAGAATCCGAGAGTTCGCCAAAAAGGCTCCAAAACAGCTCAAAACCATCACCAATCAATCAACTTGGCCGGTTGAAAATAAAATACAAACCAAATTTCGGTTTTTTTCATCCACGCATTCGCAAACGATGATTTTTTTTTTCAAAAAATAACCACCAGAGAAAATTTTGAATTTGAGCTGGCTCAAAAATACTTTGAAACCACGCTCTTAAATCGATCGAAAGAGTATCAAAGATGGTGAATTTGAGCTTATAGGAGCTGAATTTCATTTTCATCCTGATTACAGTATTTTATCGATAACTGGAAAATTCTAAAATCTACTGGAGATGCCAAAAATATTCGAAACCGCCACCAATCGCGACTCGGAAGCTGTTAAAAATAGAGCATAACCCAAATTTCAGCTTTCTAGGTCAATTTGCTAAAATTTGATTTTTTTGATCAATTTTGCTGGCTTTGCAAATTTTTGAACGAGTACCTATTTCGAGAAAGGATATTTAGAAATTAATAATTATGTATAATTGCTTAAATAAAAGACTGTTCCGGGTGTATTAAAACTGTATATTTCACTTCTGGTTGAATGAAACCTGCTGAAGATGCATTTCATATACCAATCTAATGCCACCTTTTACACTTGCGGTGTATCGTAGAAAAAATAACAACAGAGGTGAATTAGGTATCGTTGTTTATAGGTATCTCTCGGTTTCTTAATCTAATTAGCATGAATTATTTATTTCTTTGATGATCGATCAGAAGTAAATTTCAACGAATACGAAAAGAATACCGGAAAACACGTGATACGTTTCCACTACGTGAAAATGAAACTAAAATATATCTACACAACAAGACCAGCAAATAAGCTAATTTTTTGCAGACCATGCATTCCAGCGGTTTTACCAGTTTCAAGGTAGCCTATCTACCTTCAACTTCATATACGATCCTTCGCTTGTATAAAAGTTTCCCAATTGAACACCTCCGTAAAGGTAACCCTGTCCTCAGTCAACTCAACCAGAAACCTAGCCTAATTAACTTCACAATAATTTGATCAAATTTCTGTTTCATGGATTATGATTATTATGTAATTATTGACCTTTCAACGTTCGTTGATTTTTTTCGAATTCGAAGAATTTTTTCGAAAAATAACTAATTATTTTCGAGGTTATTTAAAATTATTGAGAAAAAATTTGAAATTTTTCTACGAGATAAAAAAAATTACAATGAAATCAGCGTCATTGTATATGTGAGCTTATCTAAAAAATTTGTCTAATTTTAATTCCTCGCATTACGAACTTATGTACATATATTTTTCAATTTCTTCTATTTCGTACTGATTCAGTTACACTTTACTCGGTGATTGAACGAGTAAGTATGCACTTATATAAGTATAATATAAGAAGCGGCGCAATGCTATAGAAGTTCATACGAGGAAATTCAAATGAGGTGTGGTACCATTTGGATTTGTTTTGTCACTGTCATACAACCCATACACAGGCCGGATTATGTATAAATAGACTGCTGGTATTGGAAACGGTTTTTTTTTCTTTCTGAACGATAACGTCGTATTATTTGACTTTAATATTCGAACTTGTTCCGAATACGAGTATAACTATCAAATAAAGTCGAGTAATTGGCTATGTAAACGGAGCGAGTAAAGATAACATGTGTTCGAACGCGTGGGAGAGATTTTTCAAAGCACTGCAGTAACTATGATGTACCAGTTCAGTTTGTACATTGATAATATTTCTTGGTAAAGTTTAAGGTTGGTAGATGGATATGTCATTTTGACATATTTCCCGTGCACTCGAAAAGGTTGATTTTAATTCCCCTTTATTTAGACGTATATTTTAAAATAATTTCATCTATAAGCATAGAGGCAAAGCAAAGGGTAGATTAGATACAATACATTGTATCTAGAAATTTTCAATTCAATCGAAAGTTATATTGCAAAGCTGATACGAAATCTTTTCCACAAACCTACACACGTGCTAGATTTCACACCAGTGCCAATATCTTATCGTTCGGTCGTCGAGGAACTAACCACATTTTATCAAAACTATCAACCAAGAGTATCCGCTGATAAGCACTTTTTTTTTCAATGAAAACCGACATAATTTCAATTTTTTATTCCGCGTGTACTACTGGCTCTTCCTTCCTTCATTTCTCTCTAATTCACCAACTTACAACCTACGCGGAAATCAGCCAGGAAGTACCTACAATATTATCAAATTGGCCCACAATTATGCACATTGACAGATTGCATTTCGCAAATTGAACCGGATCAGCGTTTCCTCATCGCTTCCAGAGAAGAAAAAAAGTCACATTCTTTCAAGAGATGCGTGAAATGAAATAAAAAGTCTTCTGAACTATTTCCGTAGATATAAACAAACAATTCGATTTTATAAACACCTAAACCTCGTGTTGATTCGAATGAAATTATTCACCGTGCTGTGTTTATAACACGATGGCCAAATTGTAAACCGAATTCGAATGCAGCGAATAAACTATTCAATTTTCTCGGTAATTTATTTGCAACCGTCTCGTAATTTAGCGAAATTTATCGTATTTCGTGAAATTTATTCGTATGTTAGGCTTAACCCGTCGAAATGCTCGATACACGATCGTGTGGTATTTGTTTTTCACACATTCCACACGATGATTTTTTTTTTTGTCTTACCTATAGCTATACATTGAAATGAGGAAGCTGAGGTGGATCTTTTTTTGGGAGGGGGGGGGGGGTTAACAGATGTCGAAATTTTCGTCTATAAATATAGAAGTGATGTAACTGATGGTAAAATAAATTTATTTACGCAGGTATCTGGTCTCTAAAATCAAATCATCTGGTAATGAATATCACAATTATCACATCTACATATGAGGATTGCTTTATTTTCTCTTCAATGTAGGCCTATAGGTGGTTCAGTTTACTATACATATGTAGTTGATAATTAACGTGAAGCATCAAAAAAGATGAAGGTTCATAATAGGTACTCTTCACCATTCGCTCTTCTTTCTCTTTCTCTTTCTCTTTTTCTATATAACGGTTTGTTCCATTCATTTCAGTATTTTGTTAATTTTTTATGGTCTTTAATTACACTATTATGTCTTTGATTGTGAATTTGTGATCGATCTTGAGACCACCGTGTGTTCGATTCGTACTACGAGTAGGTAGTAAATGAAATCTGGATGCAACTCGAATTCAATCAAAATAAAATGCTACAGGTCCTACACGTTCATCGTGCGACAAATATTTGCTATACTCATCATCTCCGATCGAGCTAAATTTTGGCTCACTGAAAGAACATGTCAAAGTTGATTTTTCGATTTTTGGCGATTTTTTAAAAAATGGTGGAATATAGTCCATTATGGAATCTTACATACATTAATTGTCTACAAAAAGAGCAAACAAAAAATAAAAATGCTAAACTCGGTTTATGTACTACTCTCCAAATTTGAAACAGTGAAATTTCACTGCTTCAAATTTAGAGAGTAAAATCCATCCCCTGAATCGATTCTGGCATTTTCAAACCGATTTGAAGCCTCCAGAAAAATTTGAATTTTCCCAAATTGCTCCAGAAAGCGTTGTAATGAGCTTCTCAGTAGCTGAAAATTTAATCCTGATCTAAATTTTGACATTCATTATCGATAATGGCCGACGAATTGCAAATCCGAGGCGACGAGTTGAAAAATGTGTCTTTTTACACGAGTTAAAAAATCTCAAATTTGGAGGGAAAAATCCAAAATCGTCAATTCTTGCAACGAATTTTTTCAAATCTCGTCTACCCTCAATAATTAACCCCCTCCCCCTCAGAACCGATTACGACCATTTTTGAGCCAATATGGGGCCTCCAAGTAACTTTGATTTTTCTCTAGCAATTTTAAATCGCTCTCCAGGAAAGCTTTTTTAGCAGCTTCGGTTACTAAAAATTCAATCCTGTCATAAAAGTTTGATCTTTTGAATCGATTAGTGCACGTGAACTTCGAGACTTTAGGTGGCGAATCAAAAAGTGTATTTTTTTGCAAGTTGAAAAATCTGAAATCTAGAAAAAATCCAAAATGGCCGATTTTTCACCAAATTACTCGAAACTTTGTCTATTCCTCTTAAAGTGGACCTCCTCAATCAATTCCCACCATTTCCTAGCTGATCTGGAACCTCCCAAAAAAATTGAGCTTTCTCTTGGAATTTCAAATCGCTCCAGAAAATAGGCATGGCTGTGAACTTTGGTAGCTGGAATGACCTGTTCAAAACTGTAGGTTTTTTTCATCTACTTATAGTTGAAAGATCTCCCTTTGAAAAATCTCCAAAATCGTAAATTTTGCAACGAAGTTGGCACTCAAAACTTCTTCCATCTTCATTCTTCAGGGCTTGCACTCATTTTTTTTTTTCTTCAAAATAAAATATACGAGTACCTAACTTTATAGTAGATAACTAAAAAGGCTCGAAATAGTGACCAAAAATTCACTAAAAAAAAATCATAAAACGAGGGTAAAATATTTTAATGTAAGTAGAAAAAAGTCATCAAAAAATTATTTTAAATCTAAAAATAAAATTCGAAAGAACAGTTTTAGCACAAAAAGGACTTTCTGGAAATTTTTGACAAAAAAGAGACACGTCTTTTTCTCCATTTTTACCAGAAATGTTGAACTATTTTTGGCATCTTCTTGATCGAAAAAGAGATTTTTTAGGAACTTTGGGCAAAAAAATGAGGATTTGTCATTTCTGGCGAAAATCGAGACTTTTACGACAATTTGAGTGAAAGGAACAGTTTCTTTTTTTGGAGGAGGGGGGGGCAAAATTTCTGAAAAAAGGCGACACATCAGGTCAAATTTTGAAAAATGGGGGCATTTTGGAACTTCTTCCACAAAAATAATTATAATGTTTAGACGAGACTTTTTGCTATTTTTAACAAAAATGAGACTTCGACAATAATTTTAGCAAAAAGCAGGGTTTTTTAGCAACTTTTCTAAAAAAAGGAGAATTTTTTGAAATTATTCACAAAATGTGATACTTTTTGGATTTTTTTTTACCAAAAAAGCGATAAGTACCTATTTTGGGTAATTTTCGAAAAAAAAAAAAACAAAAAAACAAAGTGAGACTTGGAAAGCAATTTAGCAGAAAAGCAAGAATTTTTGGTGTAGAGAAATATACTGCCAATTTTAGCAAAAACAAGACAGTTTTGAAATTACCAATTGGGAAAAAAGAGATGTTTTTTGCAATTTTTGCGATGAAAGTTGGGTTATAGGTATTGTAACGTTTTGGTAAAAAGCAGGATATTTTTTTGGCAAAAAATCTCAATTTTTGAGGAAAAAAATAACAGATTTTCAAACAATTTCGCTAGAAAGCAACATGTTTTTTTAATTCTTGGCAAAAATCAAGACTTTTACCAGTTCAGCAAAAAGCAGAACCTTTTAGTAATTATTGGCAAAAAAGTAATACCCGAGTACTTTTTTCTATTTTTGGCAAAAAAATGACACTTTTGGACATTTTTTTTTGAGGGGGGATGAAATATTTTGGAATTTTTTGCGACGAAATTTTTAGCAAGAAATCAGTTTTTTTGGAAACTTCAAAAAAATTGAATTTAATTATTTTTTATGAAAAGAAAAACTTCAAAAATTTTTCAAAAATTAAAAAAAAATGAAAATTTTTCAAAAATTAAAAAAAAGACGTAACTTTATTTTGAAAATTTTTCAAAACAGTCACCAAAATTTACTTTATAATAACTTTGTTAGGGAATTTTGCAGAATTGAATTTTTTTATTCTTTTAGAAGAAGCTGGGATCAAAATGTAATCAATTTCCGATTTATACTCCTGGTTTGGAGCCAGCCATGTCCATTTTCTTTTTATATTATGTATGTATACACACAATAAAGGCTTTTTTTGAATTTGAATTTGAATTTTGAACTTTGTTAGGCGCTTATAAAGTGACCTAATGAGAGCCTTGTGCCTCCTAAAGTTGACCTAACCCTACAATCTTGGCAGACTCAAGGGCACATTTTTACAGCAGAAAAAAATGTACTTCGAGTGCATGAAATTACCCTATCATTTTCAGGACAGTATTACGAGCGATATGAAATTTCTGGAGAAAAGTCAAATTTTCTTGAAGACTTCACATCGGTCCAAAAATAGTTACCTACGATCTATTCGAGGGTCAACTTCAAAAAGTAGAAGAAGTTTCGGCTGATATTATTGCAAAATTTACGATTTTGATTTTTCCCCTCATAATTCGAGATTATTCACTTTGTAAAAAAACTACACTTTTTAACTCGTCACTTTGAATTTGCAATTCACTCACCTAAATAATTATGTGGATTTCAAGCGTCGATTTTACGTCAACATTAAATTTTCAGCTGTCAAAGATACGATAAGAACGCCTTCTGTAGCAATTCGAAATGCTGGAGAAAATTCAAATTTCGCTGGAGGCTCCAGATCAGCTTGAAATTAGTCAAAATCGATTCGTGGAATCAACTTCAAGATGTAGGCGAAGTTTTGAGTAACATACCTACCTATTATAATAATTGACAATTTTTTGAATTTTTACAAAATTTGAGATTTTTCAAAAAAAAAAAATGCATTTTTCAACTCGCCACTTTAAATTTGCGATTCAGTCACTTGAATCGATTTGAAATGTAGAACTTATGTCAGCATTAAACATTTTAAGCTACCGAAATTGAGTAGAACACTTTCTAGAGCGATTTTAAACTGTTGGAGGAAAAAACAACTATTTCTGGAGGCTCCAGATTGGCTTGAAAATGATGTCAGCCAATTCAGGGGGGGGGGGGGTTGACTTAAGTACATAAACCGAATCTCAGATTTTCATCTTAATGAAAAATTAATATACCAACTGGCTGTTTTCGCCAATATTGGAAAATCAACTAAAAATGCAGTAATTCAGCTGAGAATTTAATTCCGAAGTTTGGTTAACATGTTCTCTTAGAGAGCCAAATTCATCTCGATCGGGATGTAGACGAGCTGTAACGCTTCCCTCGTCAGCTGGTACGTATTCCAAACATCATTCGAGTACTAAAAATGAGTTTTATGATACCTCGTATTGAAACACTGCAATCCTATGCGACATCTCAAGATTTACCTACAGTACGATATTTTATTTTACAACAACAGCAATTACCTATGGGTAATTTTTAAAAACTCGCTGCAAGCGTATAGGTTGATACAATGTACGAGTACCTTCAGTTATATGGGATGTTACCGAATAGGTACCTCAATGACCTTCAGTATTATACGACAATAGGTACCATTTGTTAAAAATATCCTTCTGCTTTTAGGTTATTATTATTTGTGTTTTGCAACTTGTAAAGTACTATAACCGAGTGTTTATTTTATCCTTATTTCAAGAGATGTGTTCGGTTCAGATGACGTGATAGGCATTTCGGTGGACTGTGGAACCGACATTCTCGAGTGATTTCGTCGATAAAACATTATTCTACTTGAACATCTCCACGAATAATACTTCGAGCATAATTCTCACTCGTGATTCGAATGATTAAAACTGGAATAATATTCACGATCGATTATCGATTCTTATCACTGATAAGAGAATGAGGTGGATGGGGGGGGGGGTAGACAAGACAGTAAACAAAACAGGTAGGCGGAAGGTAAAAAAGATACTAAAAACGATATTTTTCAGCGAAATTCGAAATAAAATACTACGATAAATACGTGTTTCTAGTTTTAAAAGAACCAATATTTACACTTCATACACGAGTTTTTAACCAACGTTTTATGTACTTATATAGAAGCAACCAAGTTAACTAATATTATTTCAAACACATTGAACCCAAAGTTTAATGCACCATTTATCACCTATCATTCTCCTCGAGTGAATTTCAGCCAACGAAAACTACAGCAACAAGTGAAAATGATTCTGCATCCGGTAGCAGCGTTATGTGATAAGGAGCTGTACCTATACTAAAGGCGCGCGTCGAAATCAACCCTTTACCTTTACGTGCAACCGGTTGTACATTTTTATAGGTAAATATATATTAAAATACTAATATACAAAGATGTAAAAAACTTACCGCCGATTCAGCATAGTCGTTGAAAAAACACAACAACGAAATAAACTCGATGAAAATAAGAAACCGACGTCGTTTTCTACCGGAGGTCTGCATCATGTGTCTAAAAAGTTTAGATAACTCGAGCCGAGTGTCTGTAGTGTTTAGAGGAGTTTATGCTACGATCGCCTTTGGTACACGGCAGTGCGGTCCCTCCTCATCTAACCTCTCCTTGCCCCGAGGCCCGATGCTAATGGAGCGCGGGGAAGTCGGACCGGTCCATTGGAAGTAGCTAACAAAGTGAGCATACGAGTCAGTGTACAGAAGCACCCTGTTGTAGCTCATCGGCTTTTTCATCTTATTTTTCTAAAACCGTGATTAGATCGTTTCGCCGCTGTCGAGAATAATTCGCGTAATTATGTGATTGTTATTATTACTCGTATTGTTATTCATAGATATTAGGATAGGAAAGATGCGGCTTGGCCGCATTCTCGGTTTTTTGTAAGTAGCACTTTTTTTTTACAAAGCATTTTTAGGGGTGTTTTTTTCCTAAATTTTTTTTTTCGTGTTTTTATATCATTTTTCATTATCGAATTTCAGATTCGTTGCTCTATTGTGTGTGTTATCGGAAGCGGTGAGTGAACTTTTAGTATTACCTATTTAAATTATTATTTGTATAAGTACAGGGTTCCAAAAGGCATTTTTTCGAGCCTATTTGCCTCGGAATTATTTCTATTTGAGGGTTTTATAATCTAATTCGAGAGCAACCGGTTTCTTATAGCGGGTTAAATTTCAATTAGGTGTATTTTTTTATAACCCAGTTGAGTGATTTTTAGTGTAATGTACGATAAAAGTTGAAAAGATTGATCTCGACCTCGTATGCTTAAATTAACAACTTACCTATTTAGTTAGATAGTTGGGTAATTTAAAAAAATGAATTTCAACCATCCATTCACTATAAAGAATAGTTTCAAAGACCTATTTGATAATATTGTACCGTCGTCTTTTTGCCACAAAAATATCTTTTTATCATTCCGTCGTTATTTTTATTCATTGTAATAATTTTTTATGTAATTCTCGTCGGTGTAATAATTCGTCTAATATTTGTATTTCTTTTGTATTAGATTAGCCTTATCTTTCATCCAATTAGTGTAATTTAATTGTTTCAAAGTTAAGGTACATATACGATTGATTTTGTGCGATGAGATGAAATGAGAGTTCGTGGTTAGGGGGAGGGGGAGAGGGAGGAGGATGAGGTGAAGGTGAGGAAAGTGGTCAAAGGGAGGGAGAAAGATCAAAGCGTTCGCAAGCCCACCTAAAAAGCTCATCTGTTGCGCGCTATATCTGTTCAATTTCCATGAATGAAATTATCTATCGTTTGCTGAAACATGAATGAAGAATTTTATCAATTTAGGATATCCTCAAGTTGCATCGAAACATTGTTTTGTAGGTGGTGGTGGTGGTGGTGGTGGGGGGAGGAGATTCCATCTCCCCTATCCTTGCTCTTTTCCCTTTCCGTTAAATTTCCGCGTTCCTAGACCTTGCGTTTTTATCTGTGTGACATGTTTTCAGAGAGGATATCCTGTTGAGGTTTAGAGGAACTTTGAAAATATATTTTCGCGGAGAGTGAAGTGAGGGGGGGATTGCATGGGAATAGAAGTGTAACGTGACGTAGTGATTGAGAATAGTTTTGATAAGGTGTTGTAATTTTTTTTGGGCATGAGGTGGATTTTTTTCACATTTGGAAGGTTTTGAGGGAAATTTTAAACGTGGTTGAAAATGCAATGAGTTTTTAGTTGAAGGTGTACTCAAGTGTTTTAAGTGTTCTATTGATGATTTGAGAAAAACTTGGAGGGATTTTAGGATTGTTTTTGATATCGACTTATTATAAGTATTTGATATGGGTGAATGCAAATTTTCGATTATTTTCTATTTATAGGTTTAATGGGATGCAATTTGCGAGCTTTCTAAAATTTTTCAGATTGAGATGCTGTAATTTTATGATCCTTTCTTGTTAATGCAAATTATAATGAACTTCTTTGGGTTTTGAAAAAAAAAATGTGAGGCATTCGTCATTCAACATTACTGATCTCACAAAGAACATTTCGAGGAGCCCACCTGCAATTTGGATTGGTCGCCATTTTTGAAAAGAGCATGATCTGAAACCCCCATAACCAAAATTTCAGCTGCCCAAATTGATTTTTCAATTTTTGCCAAATTTTTGAAAATTCAACATTGACGATTTTTGGCAAATTATGCTCCTCAAAAAAAAAAATCATACCTACTTGCTCAATGAATAAAAATTATTAAGTTAGTTCTAAAAATAACATCAAGTCTCTCGTACCGAATTTCACCATTTCTGACCATTCATGGAGTCTCCAGTGAGATTTTCTATTTCTCCATGATCTTGAAATTTCCCTAGACAGCATTTAAATCAATTCAGGCAGCTAAAAATCAAGTTGTGGCTCACCCTGAACTTTGTTTAAAGGATTCATCCACATTTGAATCAATTCCTAAGCGCTTTAAATAGGTCGAAAATGAACCACAAATCGATTTGCGACTGCCAGGATTGATTTCTACACCTTCTGGAGAAGTTCGAAATTCTGGAGAAAATGAAAATCGCGCTATCAAAGGTTCCAAAATGGCTCGAAATCGAAAAAATTCGGATTCGGGGGGGGCTATGTTTTGGACAATATACAGTCATTCGTGTTAATCTTTAAAATTTCTCTACAAAAAGAAGAGTTTTGATTTTTTAAATTTTTTCCACATAAACTTTCTGGTGAAAAAATTGCACTTGAAACGTCCACCTGGAAATGGGCTCGATGAGGTTGAATCTTTTGAACAGGTCGAGGATAAGCCACATTTCAATTTTTAGCAGCCCAAAATGATTTTCACACCTTCTGGAAGTTCTGGAAAAATTTTATCAACCCTGGAGTAATCGAGGAGGCTCCAGATTGGCTGGAATTTGCAAAATTTGGATTTAAGAGACAAAGCCATTCGTGTAAATTTCAAAAATTTCCTCACAAACAGAAAAGTTTGGATTTTTTGGATTTTTTTCTCTGAAAATGGGCTCAAATGTGGATAAATCCTATGAAAAGGTCGAGGATATGCCACAACTAGAATTTCAGCTGTACAAATTGATTCCCACCTCTCCTGGATAAATTTTAAAACTCTGGAGAAATCGAAAATCACGTGGAGGCTCCACATCTGGCTCGAAATAATTGCAAACTTCGGATTTGGGTGGCACAGCCATTCGTAAGAATTTCAAAAATTTCCCCACAAGCAGATATGCTTTGATTTTTTGGATTTTTTCTTCATAAATACCCGTCGTCGTCGTGGTTCCTTGTCCTTTACAGGACATTGGAAATCGCATTTTTGTGGTACCCTAACAGGGCGAGGCGAATGCCTATTGCCACTGCGATTATTCTGGGGAATCGACGTTACCCAGGTCAAAAAAATTCACGTGAGGTCTCCGTCTGGAAATTGGCTCAAATGTGGATAAATCCTTTGAAAAGTTCGAGGATAAGCCACAACTCGAATTTTAGCTGTCTAGATTGATTTTTACGCCTCCTGGAGAAATTATAATATTCTGGAGAAATCGAAAATCGCGCTGGAGGCTCCAGACTTGCTCGAAATCGCAAAATTCGGATTCAGAAGACACATCCAATCGTATTAATTTCAAAATTTTCCCCACAAACAAATATGTTTTGATTTTTTGAATATTTTTCCTCATAAATACCCAGGTCAAAAAAATTCACTTGAGGTATCCCCCTGGAAATGGGCTCAAATGTGGATAAATCTTTTGATCAGGTCGAGGATAAGCCACAACTCGAATTTCAGCTGTCCAAACTGATTTCCACGCCTCCTGGAGAAAATATAAAATTCTGGAGAAATCGAAAATTACGCTGGAGGCTCCAGCCTGGCTCAAAATTGCGAAATTTAGATTCGGAGGAAAGAGCCATTCATGTGGATTTCAAAAATTTCCCCACAGACAGAAAAGTTTTGAATTTTTTGATTTTTTTCTTGGTAAATAATATCCAGGTCAAAAAAATTCACTGGAGGTATCCGCTTGGAAATGGGCTTAGATATGAATACATCCTTTGAACCGGTCGACATCTGAATTTTTAGCTACCTAAACTGATTTCCACACTTCCTGGAGAAATTTTAAAGTTCTGGAGAAATCGAAAATCGCACTGATGGAGGCTCCAGATTGTCTCGAAATTGCAAAATTCGGATTTTGGAGACACAGCCATATGTGCGAATTCCGAAATTTTCCCTTCAGACCGAAATATTTTGAATTTTTTGATTTTTTTTCTTGATAAATATCCAGGTCACAAAAATTCACTAGAGGTATCCGCCTAGAAATAGGCTTAAACGTGGATACATCCTTCGAACAGGTCGAGGATAAGCCACATTTCAATTTTTAGCTGCCTAAACTGATTTCCACACCTCCTGGAGAAATTTTAAAATTCTGGAGAAATCGAAAATCGCGCTGGAGACTCTAGACTGGCTCGAAATTGCAAAATTCTGATTTTGGAGACACAGCCATATGTGTGAATTTCAAAAATTTCTCTTCTGACCGGAATGTTTTGAATTTTTGATTTTTTTTCTTGATAAATATCCAGGCCAAAAAAATTCAATTGAGGTATCCGCCTGGAAATCAGCTTAAACGCAGATAAATCCTTTGAACAGGTCGAGGAAAAGCTACAACTCGGATCTTAGCTGTCTAAATTGATTTCTTTGCCTCCTGGAGAAATTTTAAAATTCTGGAGAAATCAAAAATCTCACTTGAGGCTTCTGAAAAGCTAAAAAATTGTTAAAATTCTGTTCGAGTGAGTTAATACTTGAAGTACAAATTTCTATAATTTTTACTAAATCTGTACAATTTTTTAAATGCATAATCTGCCAAAAATGGTGAATTTTGAAAAATTCGCCAAAAAATCGAAAAATTAATTTAGGCACTTGAAATTTTGGTTAGGAGAATTTTAAACCATGCTCTTTCCGCCAGAAGTGGAAACCTCGAGAGATACCTCCGTGAGAATCAAAATTTGAGTGTAATTTTCAAATTGAGTGATATTGAGAGCTGTTGTGAGGTTCCTCTAATTTATTGAATGCATGTTATACCTACCTTCAATACATTGTTAGGAACATGAGATTAGAAAAATATTGAATTTCCAGATCAATCTCAACATTTAAAAAATTCTTTAAAAATTTTTTTCTTCACTAAGACTCGATCCGAATCCAACACGTGTTTTTTCATCGTTCGCGCAACTCCTCATCTTCAAAATGAACGAACCAAGTACCCAGTTAATGATCTAAATCGCGAACCATTCTCATCGAATACCTCGTATTTCTCAAATCCGAACGATATCTTTTATGCGAGAATCTCTCTCTATCAATATAATCCTAGCGGATCGAATTTCTCGACCGAAGACCCATTCAGTAATATTTTCATACATTTACAAATTTATTTACGACGAGATCCTCACCCTCGCCAGTCGCCACACCGACACATACAAACGAACCTAGCGAAAAAGAAGGGAGAGTAAACATAACTAAAAGGACCGACCTATATAAAAAAAAAAGTAGTAAAACGGATTCCTGCACTTGGTGTACCTCTACCTATACGAGTATATTGAAAATATGCAGTTTAATTTTCGTCCTTGAACGGGTGGCGGACGTTTACAATGGGTCAATCCACCCCACATATTCGGAGTGCATAATACATTTATAAAGTGACCACAGATGCAACTGGTTTGTCTGTAGTACGGTAAAACTGAACTATACTACTGTCGCGGATAAGATGCTCGTTTATGTGTAACAGTGACAGTCGAATGTTTCCAGCCAAATGAAAGATGTTTTCGTGTTATTCGTGATTTATTATTTTTTTTTTTTTGCCTATTCGGCGTTATTTTTATGGTCGGCGTGTCTGTCTATACCTTTATAAGGGTAACCGTATAGTTCATAGGTGTAAAAATATAAGTGTAGTTTTTCCGTCTGTGCGATGGAATTTCTTTGAAAAGCAAATCACCCGAGTGAGCTGTAATTCGAGATTACCTACCATTGTGTAGTGCATGTTCGACTATTAAACGAGGGAAATTAACGTTATGTGCGGTGATCGTTTTGCGCACATGTCATTTTATAGGTCAGGAAATCTATCATTGTTTGAAGGTATATGTACTTATAGGTAGGTGCTTATAAGGAAACAGCCAGAATAGGTAGTCAACTGGTCGAGTTGAAAGTGCTCTGAAGTGATCTTTTTCAAGATGGTGGGTGGTAAGATTTTTTTTAGCTTTTGTACATCGAATGTGTCACGTAATTTTTTCAATTTTTTGGAAATGGAAGGTGCAGAGGAGGGGGCGTTCTGGATGTCGAATCCAAAAAATGAATTTATATTCGCATTTAGCGCTCCCAAAAAAAACCTGATGAATCAAACGTCACGCAATTTTTTTCTATTTTCAGGTAAGGGGGAAGGGTGGGGGGCTTCCATTATTTTCACATTGTCTCGAGGTACTCATCTTCAGCAGCTCATTCCTCCAAAACTATGATACTTTGATCAAAACTAATTTCACAGTTCGAAAGGGCATTGCATTTAAAACTTTTTAAGCATTTTGAAATTTTCAAAAGTTGAAAGTTGAACTTTCAAATCGAAAGTTCAAATTTCAAAATGGCGCTGTAAGTGGGAGCTACCATTTAAAATTTTGAAAAAATTTCCATGAATGTACCTTTTGATGTTTTTTTGAAATATTTAAGTTTTGAGATGGGATCTCTCAATGGAGGGGGAGCACCTCCACCTCTAATTTTGGGCGAAACTTTCGAAAGAAAATCTGGGGCATGTGATATATCGAATTCTACGTTTTTGGTGACGCTGAACACGAATATGACGTTATATTTATAATAGGACCCCATCCACGGCCCCCAGCAACTCCCCAAAGGGGGTAAAAGTTCAAAAAAGCGTTTTGTTCGTGTGACACATGGAATAGTATGTTTTTGGTTACGCTGAACACGAATATGACGTCAGATTTGTGATTGGACCCCATCCACGGCCCCCAGCACTTCCCCAAAGGGAGTGACCCCCGCCCAAAAAATGGTTACATTCGTGTGACACATGAAATAGTATGTTTGCGATATCGCTGAACACGAATAATGCCTTAGTTATTTCACCCATGGCCCCCAGAACCTCGCCCAAAATGTAAAAGTACAAAAAAATTGTTGGGGGCAGTGGATGGGGTCCAATCACAAATCTGACGTCATATTCGAGTTCAGCGTCACCAAAAACATACTATTCCATGTGTCACACGAACAAAACGCTTTTTTGAACTTTTACCCCCTTTGGGGAGGTGCTGGGGGCCGTGGATGTGGTTTTATCATGAATCTAACGTCATATTCCTGTTCAGCGTCACCAAAAACATAGAATTCGATATATCGCATACCCCAGATTTTCTTTCAAAAGTTTCGCCCAAAATTGGGGGTGGAGGTGCTCCCTCTCCATTGAGAGATCCCATCTCAAAACTTAAATATTTCAAAAACGCATCAAAAGGTACATCTATGGAAATTTTTTCAAAATTTTAAACGGTAGCTCCCACTTACATCGCTATTTTGAAATTTGAACGTCCAATTTGAAAGTTCAACTTTCAACTTTTGAAAATTTCAAAATGCTTAAAAAGTTCTAAATGCAATGCCCTTTTGAACTGTAAAATCAGTTATGATCAAAGTATCAAAGTTTTGGAGTAATGGGCTGCTGAAGTTGAGTACTTCGAGACAATGTGAAAATAATGGAAGCCCCCCCACCCACCCCCTGAGGGGGCTGGGACAATACTTTGTGCGGGGTTCTTACTTACTGGGTGGGTATATATTGTAAAAAAAATTGAGCGAAATCGAAAGACATGACTCAAAAACGTTGGTTGAGTTGACATGGAATGACCCAAACCATAAATCACACGAATTTCCAAATTCCCCCCTTTGAAATTTGTGGGTCAATTGGGGAGCTCGAGGGACCTCTTATCAGAAAAAGGAATTGAAATTCGAAATCAGCCTATCTGAAAATCCAGCACACCACAAGTTACACCAACCTTGCAATTTTTTTCCTTCAAATTTTGGAGATTTTTTGAGGACTATGGGCTGGGGGGAGGGAGCTTGTATCCAAAACATGACTCAATACTCAGAATTGATGCTGTCAAGAACATAACAAAATATGTCACGTGGTTTTTCAATTTTGATCAAAAATTGGACTAAAATTTAGGTGGGTGACTTATACAGCTACTCCCCCCCCCTCCTCACCTCCCACTTCCATCCAGGCATGGGAAAATCGAAATTCGAAATTATTTCTTTTAAAATACTTTATCTTGTGTGCAATTATTTCCATAAAAATTGAAGCTCAAAATCACATTGCTCGAGCAAAATGAGATCAAACTTTTAAAAAATATGTACTTTAATACCCTAAAAAAAAAGAATAAATTTTTTTGCATTTTTTCCTTTTACATTGGATTTTTATCTGGAAACTTTTTTGTGAGAACAAATTTTCTGAAATTTGAATCAATCAAGTTGACCATTTTTGAAATTTCAACGTACTTTTTTGATTTTTTTGAATCATTTCTTTTTAAAATTTCAACTTTTCACTTCATTTTTTGACATTTTGGTAATTTTATTGATTTTTTAATCAACTTGTTTGAGTTTGTTGTCAATTTCCTTGGAATTCTAATCAATTTTTTGAAAATGTTGTTCGAGTATTTTTTGACATCATAGATAAGTAGGTAAGTAATTAAATTTTTGAAATTTCAATTTCATTTTTTAAAACTTTTATAAATTTTTAACTACATTTTTTGACATTATTTTTAATTAATTTTTTCGTACCTAAATTCAAACTTTTTTTTCAAATTTTTAATCAACCCAATGTTTTTGAAATTCTGATGAATTTTTTAAGATTAAATTTCTCGATATCACTTACCTAAGTACAAGTTTTCAAATTCAAGTCAACTTTTGAAATATTGACAAAATTTTTCAAAATTTCAATAGGTACCTACAATTTTTAAAAAATTACAATTCTTTGTTTGCAATTCCTACTTGAACTCGAGCTGACAGGAAGCTATGAAGTTAAATGACAAAGATTTTACCTTCAATGAGCCTCTAAAGGATTTGTGTTCACTCAGTGGTCATTTTCCAACTGACAGAAAGAGGACATTTTTTATTGGATTTTACCCAATTTGTGAAGAAAATCAATTCATAAAATTAATCAAAAGATAGGAAAGGGATACACTTTTCGAATCGGTGGGAAATTTTCAATAATGTGATACATGAGCAGGTTTCAATAATCGTGTTTTAGTCAGCGAAAATCCAAAAGTAAAGAAGTCGATCATTCTTTTTTTTTTTTTTTTTGAATAAAGTTTTCAAAAAATATACTTTTTTTGAATCCCCTCTCTTCTTTAAAAACAGAGGAAAAGATTGCATTGCAGATGTCCTTTTTTTTAAACAGAAAGCAAAGGACTCTCTGATGATAATGCTGATGAGTGATGACGATGATGGAAATTGCATATCTAAAAAAAATACTTTCTCATTTGTACGAATTCGAGTTGCGAAAAAAGTTTCAGAATGAAGGGTTTTCTTTTAGATTTTGTTACTTGATCCATTTTTGTAAGGACCAGATGGAAACTGCAACAATTCAATATTCGACGTACGAGTATTTAATCGAAAATATTTTAATCTGGCTTTCTTTTTCAAACAAGTTCACCTAAAATGTCGTATTTCTTAAAAAAAAAAAAAAAAAAAAGTGTAACACAGGAAGGCAAATTCACTCGCTAAATTCAAATTTTTCGCGTTTTTCTCACAATATGCGTTGAACCGGAAATTTTCTCGATTAGATAACTACGAATTATAATCTTTCGGTTTTCAATTCTTCAATTTTTGCGGATGCTTTTACAAGGTCAGAGTAGATTGATGAAACTTTCTGTTTCACATTCTTCAAAATTTTCTTCTCTATTTTTTTTTCACATTTCGATGTCCAAGTTCAACAATCTCGTATTTTCTGAACCAAATATACAAATACCTAAGACGCCTCGCAGGTAATCCATCGTGGCTTGTCAGGTTTTTTCATTTTTTTTTTCTTTTTTTTCAAGTATTCGTGATTTTAACATTTTAATTACAGGTTTTCTCTTTAGTCGAGTTTCATATTTCACAAAAACAAAACAGAAAAAAAAACACTGCGTTAGTACCTATTTTGAAACTGAAAACCACCTTTGCTCCTCTATAGAGACTGATCTAGTCTGTAATATACATTGTTGGTGTGATTAAAACTAGTTTTAAGAATTCTTACTCAAAAAAAGTGGCCTCGCAGCGGCGGCGGCGACGACCGAATAAAGTCTTCCTCAAAGGTAATACACGCTACAGCTGAAACTGAAACGCATATATCATCACGAAAATCCTTTAAATAAGCGGGTTTACATACTCGGAAATTAATCGCACCCTGTCGGTATCATTTTAACATACCCGATATTTATTGTGATACGAGAATGGAACCGGTCATAGCGTGCGAAGTACTTAAACCTTTTAACTATTAGTGAACTGCACCCACAACCTGTACTCCTGTGTAGGTCTAGGTACCTGTGCCCTGTGCCTTTCCAATAATAACAACAACAACTAAAGAAAATACATAGATAACATCTTTACTTATGTGTTATTACCTGCACAGAGGCGTTCATCTGTGGTATAACAGTAAACCAGTTATAAATCTTTGGAATACCGCGAGTCGTTTGAATTTCACGCCGATTAAGTAGGTATCTATCTTTTGGTCGAGGATCAGTCAACCTTTGACATTTTAAACCTAATAAATACTAACTAACCTTTAATTAGGGTTTATTGTTCTGTCAACGCTGGTCGAATGGAATACTACTATGAGTGTTTTTCGACATTATTTTTGGATGATTTAAAAAAAAAAAGATTTTATTGGTTTTAGATAAGGTAAAGTTTATTTAGAAAACCTGTGGCGCTGAAAGGTCGATTTAATTTTATTGCATTGGTGGTCGTTAAGATAAAGGTGATTTTATCAGGACGAGGTGTTCTAAAATGATGTCATTATGTTGTTGTATGCTCTGGTGGAAGTGGAGAATAAGGAATTTGAAGCATCACCCTCTCACGTAGGGTGTCATTTTTCAAAAAAATAACACTGTTAGCGGGTGGTATGAAGTTATTAATGTGTTTTTAATCAAATTCTGCGAATCTTTATTCAATCGAAGACCTTTGGTAGAACAGGTATGAAAGGAGAATAAAGGACTGATTATTCATTGTGATCACTCTTTGCATAGCTATAAATGTTGTAAGGAGAGGATTGGTAAGATGGGAATGAAAGCGAAAGTTGAGATTTATAAATGGATTAACCTGACGAGATAAAATAACCTTCTCAAGTTCTAACCGGTTGCGATCGAACTAAAATTTGGCTCACTGAAAAAAAATATCATCCACAGTTCAGAATCAAATTTTGAGCATTCGAAGTGAATTTCCAAATTTTTGATGAATTTTTGAAAATGACGAAAATGTTTATTACTGCTGATTTTAATAATAACCTTGAAATAATCGATTCATGTTTTTTCAAAGTCGACTACCACGAATTAACTGTGGCCCATTTTTTAACTGATTGCAAAAATTGACTTCTCTCCAGCGCATTAGAAGTGCTCCAGAACACAATTGAACAGGACAGACAAATTGCAAGTTTCCTAAAATAACCCCCTTTTGAAATTGATTGGGACTTCTTTCAAACTGATCTGAAGTCTCCAGCAAAAAATGACTTTTCTGCAATTTTTTGTTATTTTTATGACTTTTTTAAACTATTTCCCTGCTGATTTTTGCAAAAAGAATTTGAAAATTTGAAGCAAAATTCGTGTTAGTTAACGTTAAATTGCAAAACTTTATAATTCGAAAGGACCATCAAAAAAGATGATATCAGATTTGAAAAGCACGTCGCCATGATTTGCCATGTCTGATGTGTCTATGAACAAAGATTGATCGAGAAATCCAAAAATTATACCTGAGCAGCTCATATGGTTCTGAAGTGTTGGTGACACGATCTCTCAATGAGTCGAATTTCTGCTCGATTGAGGTTAATCAATTGTAAAAGTTTTTTTTTGGTTTTTTCAAAACCATTAGAATATCGAAGAATAAAATGTTTGGCAAGTGGATACCAAATTTTACAGGGATTGAAGTGCTCCTCACTTCAAAAGTGCTCATTTCTGACCCCCCCCCCCCAAATCAGATCAGTTTTAATTTTTTTTTTACTCATAACTCTCCAAATTATTTCTTTGAATTTGTAAACCAAAAAATTTGTTGATTGGCCGAATTTTCTGCGAGAAATATTAGGGAGTAGAACTCTAATCTTACACCTCCCTCCCCCCCCCAACAACTACCCATTTGACGTCAAAAATTAATCGTCCAAGTTTTTTTTTATGATTTTCTGATTTCAATGCCAAGTCGATCGATACATGATAAAATGTCTGAAAATGAGGGAAATACTTATTTTCGAAAGTTTAGGGGCATTTGACCCCTCCCCTCCTTCTTTCAATCCGTTTCAAGATTGTCTTACATTCTATAATATGATTGAAGTATTTATTGACTTGAATTTTTTGATGAGAACATTTTTAGTTCTTGATTTAATGGGAGAGGGCACATGATTGTTACTTATATGCCCAAAAAATGTCTAAAATCACAAAAATTTGCCAAGTCAATTTTTGTTTCATTTCAAAATTGAAATTTACCCTCTGATCAACAATCAGGAAACTTATATTCAAATTATTGGGCGAATTCAACCCCACCTCCTCCCTATTTATCCCATCGAGAAGAATTTTCCAAAAAATTATTAAATTTTTTCCGATTTTTAAATTAGCACTGATGACAAAAAATGGGCACCATCGATTTCTTTCGATATTTTGGCCTAATTAATGCGAAATGTTTGAGAGAAAAAAGTTTTAAAACACGAATTTATCCAAAAATCAACGATTTGCAAATTCTCAACTGCTCAGTAGAACTCCAAAAGTGATCCTGGATTTTGATAGCAATTTACCATAGATCGATAGACGCAGAATTTTTAATACTTTCATTTAGGACTGGATCATTTTTCCAAAATCGCTGGAGCGAAAAAACTCACAATTTTTTCGAAAATGCCCTCTCTTTGAAGGCCCAGATCTTCCCTTCAGGAGCAGTGGAGCACTTCCAGACCTGACATTTTTTTTTGAGTAACTTTCAACTCGAAAATCGAAATGATAGTCTCTGCCGAATTTGGTGAAAAATCCACCCACTTTCTTTCAGGCAATCCACCTAATTTAGGTAGGAATTTGTACTTCAATATTTTATCATAAATACTGAGCTCAAAAATTAGATTCATCATGGGGACTCGGGGAATAATCTTGGTATCAGGAAAAAAAGGAGGGAAGGGGGGGATCTGTCTGGAAAATTTTTTTTAAATTACGAAAGTTCGCCAAATCAATTTATATGGCTTGTAAATTTGACAGGTATTTTGATCGACAACCAGGACATAAATTTTAAAAATTTGAGGTGGTACATTCGACTTACCCCCTCCTCCTTTTTGCAGTAAGTCCCAATACCCAAAATACATCAAGTATGATTGAAGGATTTAACTACTCCCATTTTCTGGTCAAAAAATGTTCGCTCAGTTTTCAAGTACATTCAACTCCCCCTCCTCCTCCCCACCCCCACCCTCACAAAAGGTTTATCTCAAGACCCTTGTATTTCCAAACATGAATAAAACGACTTCAGTTTTTTAGCTGAAAAATTCCAATAATTTATCATTTAAAACAATTTTCGGAACGTACCCCCCCCCCCACCATTTCTAACATTTTCCAAAACGAGAGAAACGATAAATTCACAATTCTTGTTTTCTAATTTCCAAAGGGTCCATTCAATAAAATATTATCTGATGGTGAATTACGTTAGAATTACTTCCTGGCTCAAACCAAAGTTCATTCTCAGGGAGGGGGGGGGAGTAACATGAGAATGAGAACGCCAACTTTCATTTTTTCTCGTCTCAATATTTCCAATTGAAAAATTTTTGAACTCCTCAATTTTTTAATCAAGAATTTTTCAGTTGAATTTAAAGCACGTTGACCCCCTCCCCTCCAAATTTAGAATTGGTTATTTCTAGTATATATCTACTATATCTCCAAAATTAAGTAAATCCAGCGAAAACCTAAATTGCAAAAATTGAATAATGGACGAATGTAATTCTCCTACACTTCCTGAAGAGGTTGCGAAATGAATCAACATTACGCAAATTTTTCCTGAAACTAGGCAAACTATCTCGCACATAATGAATCCAGTTGCATTATTTCCAACCTTCAGGCGCTCTGCTGGTGTTACAATCGTCAATCTTTTTTAAACCCTAAGCATATTATTTGTATGTAAGTTTCCAAACCATCGCAAGTGCAACGCTGCATCTCGAGAGGGTTACTTAAATAAATCTAGCTAGTGAAAAAAATCTGTTGGGATGCAACGGCTGGTTTCCAGACCACCTCTAGAGTAACGCCCACAGAACAAAGTGTAACATGAACATGACATTGTTGAAGATTTAAATACTTCAATATCTCGTCTAAATTCGTATACCTATTACTGCCTGGAAGCGACGTCACGTATGTTTTGAATAAATTTCACGTGTACGGAGAGCCGCCTAGTCATGCACCTGCTGTCGTAGAGGGCTCTTAAAAAAAAATAAAACATTGCTGGACGAGGAAGTTTGCGGTTACGTACATTAAAAAGTGAGATGATAGATGTAGGCCTATGTGCAGTACGATTTAGCCAACGGTATTACTTAGTAAATTGGATTTAAATCGATGATAAATCCATTTTTAAGATGAAACGATAAACTATTAGTAATGTGAAGAATATCAAACATGGATTAGGTAGTTGGCATGTCGTATGATCATCTGTAAGGTGGCATTGTCCTCTTACAGTGACCTTGAATGTACAAAAATCATCATTCTATAGATTTGAATGCAACGAGGCTCGATACACGTTGAAAAGGTGGAAGAGAACAATGTCGTAATGAATTTATAAAAGCCTTTGGTTATATTTCAATAGGTGTCACGTGCTGGCTACCTCTACCTGTCTCATGATACGAATATTTGCAATAGGATGATAAATACAGTACCGATGCATATTTTTTTCAAAATGAAATTTAGCCGTTGAAATTAGTCTTTATAGAAGATATCACTAAACCAACCTACCTATACCTAAGGCTAATAATTAATCGTTATGCCAAATTGCTAATTAAATAATTTTTTTCTTGGAAAAGGTGCAATTGAAAGGGCACGTTTACAATGTATTTTATCACCTAAGTCATAAAGTTGAAGCTGGCAAGACTTGTACGTCAGTTCAATAGCAAATTAGTGATTAGTTGTTCAACAGTTATCTTTTAACGGTTATAATAAAAACGAAATTAACGATTTCCTCGAATAAGTTTTACACAAGTACTATATACGTATGCAATTGTACATATAATTTTATATCTACCTAAATTTGAACGTAAACCATTTTTTCTATTCCTGAAAATGACGAATAATGCAATAATTTGTGCCTGGATTTTATTTTTAACAGCAATGGCAGACTTTTGGAAGTGATGGGAGAAGACAGAGTAACGCTTATGAAAATCTAGTCGACACTGATGGCCGAAATTTCGTCAATTATGAAGAAAATCCAAAATCTTCGCCTAACAAAACTCCATGCGTAGGAAAATGTTGGGCAGAAAAAGGAGCACGGGTATGTTTTATAGTAGTGGTCACTATGTCAACATTATTTGAAAAAAAAAAATTCAAAAAATTATGTAAATATCTGAAATATTTCATGTATTTTAGGGACCGCAAGGTTTGACTGGCTTACCGGGTCCAGCCGGACCTCCAGGATTTCCAGGAGGAGAGGGCTTACCAGGTTCGAAAGGAGAAAAGGGAAACCAAGGACAGATAGGATTTGTGGGTCCAAAAGGTGACATGGTAAGATAAATTTGATTACTTCAATTGACCCAAATATCACATGTTTTGATTGAATTTCGTATCAAGGGAAAAATGGGATCACCTGGATTTACTGGAGCAAATGGAATTCCTGGTTTACCCGGATCGCCCGGAGATGACGGCTTGCCTGGTGCCAACGGATGTAACGGCACAGATGTAAGAATTTCTCATAATATTTCTGTATTTTCAAGAATTTATCCATATGGATGGAAAATTATTGACGAAATTATTTCCAGGGTGATAAAGGAGATAGGGGGTTGCAAGGTCCACAAGGACCCCGCGGTTTTTCTGGAATTCCGGGTGATAGAGGTGAAAAAGGTGAACCCGCTTATGTCAGCCCATATAGTAAAGGCCAGAAAGGAGAACCTGGTAGAGAAGGACTCCCAGGAACATCAGGATCTCCAGGTCCTCCAGGACCTACAGGACAATTTGGTTTTAAAGGCGATACTGGCCCTCCAGTAAGTGTTGTAAAGTAAGTTTTAAATAACAAATTCAATTGTGAAAATCCTCAAAATCGATTTTTTCTAGGGGCGTCCAGGATTACCTGGTCAGAAAGGATCTACTGGAGAGATGGGTATAGGATACGAAGGCGATAGGGGTGAAAAAGGTGAAAAGGGTGAAAAAGGTCCGCCAGGAACAGTAATTTATGAACGTCCTCCGTTGGGGCCTAATAACATCACCCAAGTTATACCTGTTAAAGGAGATCAGGGACCAAAAGGAGAACCTGTAAGTTGACATTTCTCAAACTCCGAGTGATATAATCCAATAATTACAACGCTATGTTTTTACCAGGGGGATGCAGGGGAAAGAGGAATGAAAGGAGAATGGGGGCCCCCTGGACCTCAAGGTGAAGCAGGTGAAGTTGGACCGAAAGGAGAAAAGGGATTGCTAGGACCATCTGGAGAACGGGTATGTCAATTACACTATTGTACATGTAGATTGTAGGTACATTATTACTCTGTCTTACTCATGGTTTACTTCTTCTAAATTGAAATATCATTAGGGACGAGATGGTTTAGCAGGACCACCTGGACCTTTTGGACAGAAAGGAGATCGCGGAAATGATGGACTTAACGGTTTTCCCGGTAATCCAGGACCCCAAGGAGATCGTGGATTAGATGGACCTCCTGGACGAGTAGGCTTGCAAGGTCCTACTGGACCTCCTGGTGTAAGAATTTTCACCCCTTCTTATTATGATTTTAAAAATGCAGAAATTTAATAAAATCTTTGACAGGGCGGTGAAGGAGCGCCAGGACCTCCGGGGCCACCTGGACCCAGAGGATACACCGGCGAACTTGGACCCAAAGGACGAGATGGATATCCTGGACAACCGGGACAGCCAGGGCCACAAGGACGCCCCGGTGGTCCTGGAACACCTGGTGTCCCAGGAACCGAAGGACCTGCTGGAGATAAGGGAGAAAAAGGAGATGCTGGTATTCCAGGTAAAAGACAATGGCATTTCAGATTGATATCTTTGGTTAAAAGAAAACCCCCCCAAAATGATTTCTTTTGTTATCAGGATTACCTGGAGATACTGGAGCAGTAGGTTTTCCCGGAGGAAGAGGACCTCAAGGACCTGCTGGAATTCCGGGTGAAAAAGGATACAGCATTCCTGTAATTTCTTCAATCATTACTCGATTTTTTTTACAGAACACCTAACACCTACCTCATCAATGGTTTTTTTTTAGGGAGAACGTGGAAATGATGGCATACCTGGTAGAGATGGTGTGAAAGGAGATAAGGGGAATATCGGTTATAAAGGTGAACCAGGTGCCCCTGGCGATGCGATCAATGGTACTCCTGGGTCCCCAGGTCTAATGGGACCTCCTGGTGAAAAGGGACTGGATGGAAGACCAGGATTCCCCGGCATAAATGGTACATTGATAATTCATCAAAGAGCATAATGGGGTTAATGGGTACTATGTTTTTATTCATACGCTCATTATTTGTGATTCAGGGCCCAAGGGAGATAAAGGAGATAAAGGAGGCACATGTATCGGATCTGTGATTGGAGATAAAGGTCAGAAGGGAGAACCGGGATTTGCTGGAAACCCAGGCCCACAAGGGTTACAAGGTCCATCGGGTATAAAAGGTGAAATGGGATTACGAGGATCGGATGGAAACACTGGTCCAGCAGGTCCACCCGGAGAACCAGTAAAAACTATTCTACGCATAACATATTCGAGAAATATTGCTGCCAAGACTTACTTGATGATTTCATTGTAGGGATCTCCTGGAATCATTGGGCGGCCTGGTCCTGAAGGACCCCGAGGATTTGATGCTAGGGTGGGAGAAAATTTAGTAAGGGGTGAGCCGGGAGTCAAAGGTGAACCTGGGCCCAAAGGTAAAGATGGCATCCCTGGAACACCTGGGCCAAGAGGAGTGGAAGGAAGGAGAGGAGCGCTTGGAATTTCTGGACCTCCGGGAGAAAAGGTTAGTTGCATCATCAACCCCATACTAATGAGAATTTAATCTTATTAATTATTTGCCATAACAGGGTGACAGAGGAAACCCAGGTCTAGATGGTATTCCAGGTGCCCCTGGAATTCCAGGAATGAAAGGAGATAAAGGTTACAGTCTTAAAGGTGATAAAGGTTCAGAAGGTGTGAGAGGTTCTCCAGGAGAAAAAGGTGAACCTGGACTCATTGGTGCGGTAGGAGAACCAGGTATGATGGTCACAAATATTTTATGAAAGTTTGAAAATTGAGAATCAGCTCACAGATTGAATGTATTCATTTTTAGGTCAATGTCAGGTACCAGATATTCGCAAAGGTATCAAAGGAGATCAAGGACCACAGGGAGACAAAGGAGAACCTGGCCCTAAAGGCAGAGAAGGTTTTCCAGGAGATCAAGGACTGCAAGGATTTAAGGTACTTATTTACTCCAGACACTTCAGTTAAGAACGACGATGCATAGCATCTCCAGTGTATTCAAACCATAGTCATCTTATGCTAATTTCATAACTTCCTTCATCTAGGGTGAACCTGGTCCAGTCGGTATTCGAGGATTACCAGGTCAAATAGGTCCTCGTGGTTTACCTGGTGTCAGAGGAGAAAAAGGAGAACCAGGGCCATTGGGTTTCCCTGGAGAACAAGGACCCGTAGGACCTCGAGGATTCCCTGGAATTCCAGCTGAGAAAGGTAGCTCCACTATTCAGGATAATATGCTTTTGTATTTAATCAGTTGACATCATTCATAAGTAATGAATATAAATTTTCTCTTTCCCCAGGTCAAAAAGGAGAAATTGGAGTTTCAGTAGCAGGTCCACCAGGACCATCTGGCCAGCCAGGATTTAAAGGAGAAAGAGGACTGCCTGGACCCGCTGGAAAACCAGGATCACCTGGAATACCCGGCACTCCTGGTGTTAATGGAGATAAGGGAGATGTGGGTAGTCAAGGTTTATATGGTTTACCTGGAATTGATGGACAAAAGGGCGAACCTGGACCAATAGGACCACCAGGTCCCAAAGGTTTTGATGGATACCCTGGCGTAGCTGGCAGCAAAGGTGTGTTTTCAAGTCAGCCTCATTAGTGTAATTGCTCATGGAAAAAAATGAATCATAAATTAGATTTTTGATTCAACTTACCTAAGCATTGATTATTCATATCATAATTCACAGGTGATCGAGGAGTACCTGGTGAACGAGGTGAACAAGGGTTGCAAGGACCGCTTGGCCAAAAAGGAGATCAGGGCATACGTGGTTCAGAAGGTGCCAAAGGTTTCTCTGGACAGAAAGGATTCCCTGGTATAAAAATCAGTCATCAAAAACCTCTCCATTGAGTTTTTTTTTTTTGAATATAAAAATTACACATTGGATCTTCACAGGTGCACCTGGATTACCTGGAATGGATGGAACACCTGGACCAAAGGGTGATAAAGGAGACAAAGGAATGCCTGGATTAATTGGTTTACAAGGAAGTGATGGATTGCCAGGACCGCGAGGCCCTCAAGGTTTCTTAGGCGATAAAGGATTCCCTGGTCCATCAGGTCCACCTGGGCCTCCTGGTCCAATAGGACCAAAAGGAGATTATGGTCCTCCCGGTTTCACGGTAGATATTTTGAACTCTTTACAATCTTATTCTATCTGTTTTTGGTTACTATATTTTGAGATTGTGTATTATTGGTTTTTTATAGGGTCCAAAAGGAGAACCTGGCCTAGTTTCTGAGAAAGGTCAAAAAGGAGAAGCTGGTGTGCCAGGTTTGAGAGGCCCGCCAGGTAATACTGGCAGAGACGGAGTTCCTGGCGCAAAAGGAGAGGCAGGTTATCCAGGATATGGTCGCGTTGGGTTCCCAGGAGAGAAAGGAGACGCAGGTGTTCCAGGCAGAAATGGCTTACCTGGACTGCAAGGGGAAAAGGGAAATCGCGGAGTCGATGGTTTCCCTGGAGAAAAAGGAGATCAGGTGATTCAACATTTCACTTTTAAATTATGCATTATGGTGGGTAATTTTATATCAAATTTAACAAAAATTGGATGATAGGACCGCCTTTTTAATCTTTGAATTCTTCATAATTTTCGAAAAAAATTGGATTGACAGTAAAAATGAAACCATCTCAAATCAGCATTTAAAAATAATGAAAACTGCTCATCATTTTGGGCATATCAAGGGTATACTTAGTTGAAGTTATCATCCTTGAGAATTTCATCCAAATTGGTGCATTTGAGCTCAACTTATGAACGTTTAGAATCCAAGTGCGTCATCTTAGGTCTCTTCCCTACTATCAAAAAGCTAATCGCCTTCACTGACGAAACCAGTGCCACCACTTCAGAAATACACATACTTACTAAATATGCATAATCAATTATTCAATTTTATGGAATATTGTGATAACTTCATGTTTTAAAATATGTAGGGTCCGCGCGGTCCATCAGGAATACCCGGAACCCCAGGAATTGATGCATTAGCCTGCACCGACGGACTACTCGGAGCTCCTGGGCCAGCTGGTTATTCTGGTCCGAAAGGCGATCGTGGATTCCCAGGAGTGCCAGGATTGAATGGCACTAAAGGAGAACGTGGTTACCCTGGTAAGTATTGATTTTTTCTGACGGATTTTCGAAGTCTTGTGGCAGTTTATTTCACCATGGATATTTTGTAGGTCCACCTGGTATACAAGGATTCCCTGGCCAGACGGGCGAAAAAGGAGACCGAGGTCCAGCCGCACCCATAGTAAACATCAAAGGAGATAAGGGTGAACCTGGAAGACCAGGTGATCAATGTGAACCAGGTGAAGTAGGTCCAAGAGGTTCAATTGGACCAATCGGTGCACCAGGAGAAAAGGGAGATACTGGTCCAGTTGGTCCTATAGGATATACTGGAATTGCTGGAATTCCTGGAAGGAAAGGTGGATAGAAGCACTAACCACGATATATTATTATTTTTCTAAGCGAGATACTAACGTTGAATTTTCTAGGTGACACCGGACCTGCGGGACCACAGGGACCGCAAGGATTCACTACAAAGGGAGAAAAAGGTTTACCTGGATTGTCTGGCAAAACTGGTCGTCAAGGAGAGCCAGGATTACGAGGAGAAAAAGGTAAACTTTTACTACTATTTCAGCACTTTCATCCAAGCCAAATAGAGCGAAAATTGAATAATGGATCAGAAATATTTTCATTTATTCAGAATGCGTTCAGAGGCTATTAAATGACAATGCTTGATGCACACCAGATATCGCATCGATTTCTTTCATCAATACAAGAATTTGAAATTTTTCAAAATTACCTATTGGTCTTTCACTGATTTTTTTTGAGATACAAGCATTTCAAATTTTTTTTAATTGGTTGTTGGTAAAAATATCAGATCCGATGTTAACTCAGTCATTCTAGGCATTTGGACCCAAAAAATCCCAACAACGGGGATTTTTTGAAATGTTAAGAATACAATCTCGAATGATATTGCATAAAAATTCTTATCATTGAATGGAGAACATCGCCCAGGTGAGCCGTTGGGGGGGTGGCAGGGTGGGGGACTTTACACGAATCGGTATCTTTTACGAGAATTGACCGGGGTAAACTTTTCTACAAAAAAGGATCTTGGTTGAATTGTTACGAGCATACGTTTGGTAACCGGGTTATTTCGACTCGTTGAGCAAGAATCCACAATCAATTTTTTCAAGCTAGGTAGTACAAATTGTCAAACCTCCGCAACTAAAATTTCATTAAAAAATTCAAAAAAGATGTTGAAAATTTTTGTGAAATGCGCTGCAGAAGTTAAAGATTTCAGAGTTTTTTAGAATTCGAGAGACTATAGATCAGTTCAAAAATGGTGGAAATCAACTTGAGGGATGGGATCCATTTTGAGGAATAGAGAAAGTTTTTAGCATTTTTTTTTGCTAAAATTCACAATTTTGGAACATTTTCAAAATTTGAGTTTTTTCGAATTGTAAAAAAAGAAGAACACTTCTCAATTCGTCATCTCGGATTTGCGTTTCACTGGTCCTAATCTATTCGGAATACCGCGCGAACTTATGATGAGATCAAATTTTCAGTTTCGAAGTCGATTGTTACGTTTTTTTGAAGTTTGAAATTTTCTGGAGAAAAGTGAATGTATGTTGGAGACTCCAAAGTGGATGGGCGAAGTTTTGAAAATCTTGTTGCAAAAATTCCTAATCGTTAATTTTGGAATACATTTTTTTGAGAAATTTGAAATTTCTGGAAAAAAGTCTATTTTTGTTGGAGATTCTAGATCAGTCCAAAAATGGAAAAAATGGAAAAATTGTTTCAATCGATCCGGAGGGGGGGGGCGACTTTAGAAAGTGGTCGACGTTTTGAGAAATTTGTTGCAAAAATTCAGAATTGTCAATTTTGGAATAAAATTTTTGAGAACAATTTTGAAATTTCTGGAGAAAAGTCAATTTTTGTTGGAGATTCTAGCTAGATCAATCCAAAAATGGAAAAATGGTGTCAGTTGATTCTAGGAGGGGGGGACGACTTTGGAGCGTGGGCGAAGTTTTGAGAAATTTGTTGCAAATAATTCGAAATTGTCAATTTTGGAATTACATTTTTTTGAGCAATTTGAAATTTCTGGAGAAAAAGTCAATTTTTGTTGGACATTCAAAGTCAATCCAAAAATGGAAAAATTACGCCAATCGTTTCGGGGGGAGGGGGGTTCGACTTTAGAGGGAAGGCGAAGTTTTGAGCTAATTGTTGCAAATAATTCGAAATTGTCAATTTTGAAATAAAATTTTTGCAACGTTTTCTGGAGCAAGTTGAAATTCCTGGAGAAAAGTAAATTTTTGTTGTGTACTCTATAGATAGATCCAAAATGGAAAATTTGTTTCTTCTCATATTATATTTAATGCTTTTACTGTTAAAAAAAAAACATCTGAAGCCAATCGATTCGGGGGGGGGGGGGTGACTTTAGAAAGTAGGCGACGTTTTCAGCAATTTGTTGCAAAAATTGGAAATTATTTTTTTAAAATGAAATATTTATCAACTTTTCAACTTGTTATCTCGGATTCGCGATTAACCAGCCCTAATCAATTTCGAATTTTTGCTGGAAGCTCCAAATTGACTGAAAAGAGGTGCTATTCGATTCGGGGGGTTGACTTTAGAACACAAACCTAGTTTCAGATTTCCATTTTCATGTTTTAATTTGCTCTTTTTGTAGAAAAGTAATATACCAATAAGCTATGGTACTTGAGCTATTTTCGAAAAATTTAATAAAAATCGAAAAATGAATTTTAGCAGCTGAAAATTTGGTTTTGGAGTTTGGGTGACATGCTCTTTCAGTGCTCCAAATTTCAGCTCGATTTGAGTTGACGAGTTCTTGATTTTATATCCAACTTGAAATACAGAATACCCATAATAAGTACATAAAAACAATGTGATCCAATTTTCGTTCGATTTGACTTGAATGTATCCTGTGCCCTATCAAAGTACACGATTGTTCATTTTCACAAATTTATTTTACGCAGGTGATGTTGGCCAGCCTGGATTACAAGGTCTACCAGGTCAGCAGGGTTCCCCAGGCCCAATTGGACCAAAAGGAGATACAGGTGATGTAGGCCCGGCAGGAGCATTAGGAAGACCAGGAACTGACGGTACTCCAGGAACCCCTGGTACCGATGGACCCTCTGGACCTAAAGGTCAAAAAGGAGAACAAGGTCCGGCTGCACCTTTCGGCGCACCGGGTCAAAAAGGAGACCAAGGTCTACCAGGTGAGAATTTGAGATATCTTTTTCAAGAGTCGAAATTAAATATGCATAACTCAAACTCGAATATTGCTTTTCAGGACCCCAAGGTTACCCAGGTGTATCGGGCGATAAAGGTGATCGTGGATTAACTGGCCAGATTGGAACAACAGGAGGAGATGGTCCGAAAGGTGAACCAGGTTTCCCTGGTGCAAATGGCGTGCCTGGTTTACGAGGTATTACAGGTGAAAAGGGTGATCGAGGTGAGCCTGGATACCCAGCTCCACAAGGACCTAAAGGAGAACTAGGACCGAAAGGTAGAAATCTTTTGAAACATAAAAATTATGTCGTATCTGTCGTATTATTTTCTCTTTTTTTCATTTTTCATTTTTAAATCATAGGTGATATTGGTCCACCTGGAGAGAAGGGTCTCCCAGGACGAGATGGAACTCCAGGTATACCTGGTGAGAGAGGAGATGTTGGTTCGCCTGGAGTGAATGGATTACCTGGAATTCAAGGACCACCAGGACCTAAGGGCGATACAGGAAAACCGGGATTGTCAGGTTTGCAGGTGAGATGAGGTTTATTAGTTATGAATTCATGGAGCTGGTTTTGATGAATTAGAACTCCCCAGGGTGCAATTCTTTTTTTTTACATCGAAGTCTAATGCAAACTGATTTGATTACAGGGACCACCAGGATCACCAGGACCTGTAGGAGACCCTGGTCAACCTTGTCTCCAACCAGATGACTACTTGACCGGTATTTTATTAGTAAGGCACAGTCAGAGCGCTGAAATACCCAGCTGTGAACCAGGTCATACCAAATTATGGGATGGATACAGTCTTTTACACGTTGAAGGAAACGAAAAAGCTCATACTCAAGATCTGGGTAATTTTCATCTTCATTCTACCCTACTATTTCAAAAAATACCTACTTGGGGACAATCATTGCTCACTTTCCTGTTTTCTTATAGGTGTTGCCGGCTCCTGTATACGCAAGTTCAACACAATGCCATTCTTATTCTGTGATTTCAATAATGTTTGCAACTATGCTAGTCGGAACGATAAATCATTCTGGTTGAGCACTAACGAACCCCTACCAATGATGCCAATCGAAGAATATAACATACAGAAGTACATTTCAAGGTACAAGATTTTGATTTTTCAATTTTTTACTCAGTAGTCTGGAACCTATTTAAATTAAATATTTGTATTTTCCCAGATGTGTTGTTTGCGAAGTGCCATCAAATGTCATTGCAGTCCACAGTCAATCATTGAATATACCAGATTGTCCAGCAGGATGGGAAAGCCTCTGGATAGGTTACAGTTTCGCTATGGTAAGAACCCACATTCAACTCATATACTCTGCCCCATCAATACGATTTACTAATTCTTCAATATCAAACCCATCAGCATACTGCTGCCGGAGCTGAAGGAGGAGGTCAGTCATTAGCTAGCCCAGGATCATGTCTAGAAGATTTCAGAGCAACTCCATTCATCGAATGTAACGGTGCTCGGGGCTCTTGCCACTACTACGCCAACGGTTTAAGTTTCTGGTTAGCAACCATCGAAGATGGAGAGCAATTCACACTGCCTCAGAAACAAACTCTAAAGAATAACGACCTTAGGTCACGTATCAGTAGATGCCAAGTTTGCATCAAAAACTAGTCTGTATTTATTATAAGTTCACTTAACTTATTTAAGTAAAATTTATTTCGTGTTATGTTACCGACCAGTCATTTACGAAACCAAAAATGACATAATCTTTATACTCCTAAGTACATTTTTTATATTTTGTAAAATACTTATTTCCAGTACCAGACTCTCAACAGGGTGCTTCGTGTTCATAATTTAAGCGTTAGAAACAATTATCGTTGGATTTATATACAAATTCACTGCCATTAAAAAAAAAAAAATACTCTGCTGCATTTTTACAAAAGGCTCACTGAGGGCGATGGGCAAATGCCTTTTAGCTTCTGTTCAAGTTTTGCGCTGGAAAATACGTATTTTTTATAGTTTTGTAACTAATTAGTTGATTTTTATAATTTTATTCATTTTATTTATGTGAAATTTAATCGCTGATTTTAAGTCAGTCAGTATAAATGCCATAGGCTTTGAAATCAAAAAAAAAACATTATGGATTAGGATTTTTTTTTAAAAAAAGGTGTTTTTTATGCATTGAAAAAAGCCAAATATATTTACGAAGTTATTATTTATTTTTTTTGGATTTTTTGGTTAATTTACAAAACCATTCCATCATTAGCAATTCACTCATGAATCAAATTTTTTTAGTGATATGCCTTTTAGTCTGAAATTTTATTGCATTTATTATATAAATGTTGACGATGTGATTATGTACAGTAATTAATTTTAATTTCATAGGTTATTTAATTAACAAATTGTTATATGATCTGTAAATATTTTGTTTCTATTTGACTTGTATTATTTTCAATTTAATTATGAAATGAGTAAATGTTTGAGTACATTCTCTCGCTGATTTATTTCTTTTAGGTTGGTATGGCGAAATCGTGTGGATAAAAAAAGCTCATCGAGCGATGAATAGAAACCGTGACGAGTATTGATCATTAAGATGGAAAGTGAATTACTGAGTGGTCAACTGGTCATTCATTATGGAAGCACGTGTATTTTGTCTTTTCTATTGAAACAATTCTTGTCTTCTTGGCTATTATTTTGAGAATTTAATTAAGTACGTACTTACGGATTATTGGCGTTTTTCTGCGCTAGAGGTTTAATGAGGCAACAGCCATAACTGTCCCCTATTCCCTTTCAATCTCGCAATGAAACTAAAAATCTGACCTCCAAAACTGATACGAAAATAGGGTAAAAAATTATTCATGGTAATTGGCAAATCTAAAGAAAAAAAGCTCACGCCACAAATCTGCTCAGAAGATCCAAAATTCGAAAATTTTGATTATCCCCCTGGGTTTCGAAAATTGGATTCTGACACAACCCCCTCCCTTCCGTTCAATTATCCTTAACTTTCATCGTCTCAAAAAACCATCGAATAAATTTTCTTAAACGGTCTTTTTTTCTAAAATCCTTGAATCGGGGTCATTCCATGTCAACTCAACCAAAAAAAGGCGATTTTGAAAGTCATGTCTTTAGATTTCGCTCAGATTTTTTTTACAATATATCCTCAAACAGTAAGTAAGAACCCCGCAATTAGTTTGGTCCCAGCCCTCTCAGGAGGCGGGTGGGAGGGGCTTCCATTATTTTCACATTGTCTCGAGGTACTCAACTTCAGCAGCCCATTCCTCCAAAACTATGATACGTTTATCAAAATTGATTTCACAGTTCGAAAGGGCATTGTATTTAGAACTTTTTAAGTATTTTGAAATTTTCAAAAGTTGAAAGTTGAACTTTTAAATTGAAAGTTCAAATTTCAAAATGACGCTGAAAGTGGGTGTTACCATTTAAAATTTTGAAAAAATGTCCATAGATGTACCATTTAATGCTTTTTTGAAATATCTAAGTTTCGAGATGGGATCTCTCAATGGAGGGGGAGCACCACCACCCCCAATTTTGGGCAAAACTTTCTAAAGAAAATCTGGGGCATGTCATATATCGAATTCTATGTTTTTGGTGACGCTAAATACGAATATGACGTCAGATTTTTGATAGGACCCCATCCACGGCCCCCAGAACCTCCCCAAAGAGGGCGACCCCCCAAAAAATGGTTACATTCGCGTGACACATGAAATATGTAGTATGTTTTCGATATCGCTGAATACGAATATTGCCTTAGCTTTTCGAATTGACTTCACCCATGGCCCCCAGAACCTTCCCCAAAAGGTAAAAGTGCAAAAAAATTATTGGGGGCTGTGGATGTGGTCAAATCACAAATCTGACGTCATATTCGTGTTCAGCGTTACCAAAAACGTACTATTCCATGTGTCACACGCACAAAACGCTTTTTTGAACTTTTACCCCCCTTGGGGAGGTGCTGGGGGCCGTGGTTGAGTCCTATCAAAAATCTGACGTCATATTCGTGTTCAACGTGACCAAAAACATACAATTCGATATATTACATGCCCAAGATTTTCTTTAGAAAGTTTTGCCCAAAATTGGGGGTGGTGGTGCTCCCCCTCCATTGAGAGATCCCATCTCCAAACTTGAATATTTCAAAAAAGCATCAAAAGGTACATCTATGGAAATTTTTTCAAAATTTCAAATGGTAGCTCACACTTTCAGCGTCATTTTGAAATTTGAACTTTCAACTTTTGAAAATTTCAAAATGCTTAAAAAGTTCTAAATGCAATGTTCTTTCGAACTGTGAAATCAATTTTGATCAAAGTATCACATTTTTGGAGTAATGGGCTGCTGAGAAGTTGAGTACCTCGAGACAATGTGAAAATAATGGAAGCCCCCCACCCGTCTCCTGAGGGGGCTGGGACCAAACTAATTGCGGGGTTCTTACTTACTGGGTGGGTATATATTGTAAAAAAATTGAGCGAAATCGAAAGACATGACTCAAAAATGTTGGTTGAGTTGACATGGAATGACCCATCGGATGTTCCAAATCCAAATTTTGACATGAAAGGAGTCCTCTCTTAATGGAAGCCCCCCACCCGCCCCCTGAGGGGGCTGGGACCAAACTAATTGCGGGGTTCTTACTTATTGGGTGGGTATATATTGTAAAAAAAATTGAGCGAAATCGAAAGACATGACTCAAAAACGTTTGTTGAGTTGACATGGAATGACCCATCAAATATTCCAAGTCCAAATTTTGACATGAAAGGAGTCCTCTATAATTTTGATGAAAATATATTATTTTTTCAGCATTGTGAGTTTTTACTAGAGGTGTTTTTTCGGACCTTTTATCGATCTCGTTTCGTCCAATTTTAAATTTTTTGAGTCAATTAGGATACTTTCTATGTTAGCTAATATTCAAAAAAGTAAAAGAAAGGAATCGCACCCATACGTAGAAAATCAATCCTCATAAATAACACTCCATAAATGACCTCATTAATCCTAATTAGGTAAGGTCTAGATAGGTACGTACTTTTATTTATCTGCAGTACCATAAATTTGACAATTCCAAAATTCCACTCGCCAGCCAGAAAACTCTGGCAAACAAACCAACCAACAAATAAGTACCTAATCATGGCAATAATTTCAAATAAAGATGAATTTCTCATCAGCTACCCACGTGCTTTCTTTCCCTCTATATATTCGTACTCCTTCCCTGCACCAAAACCGTCTTGTACCAAAGTAAAATGTTTGGCTGTTAATTTCGTGGCTGAAATTTCCCCCAGCAACGGATCATTGCTGCAACATGCATTAGTAAAGACGTAAAACTCGGCTAAAATTTATTGTCTTACGTACAGTACAAGCAGTTACAGTTACACATAAGACTCTCGTGTGTACAGTACGTTGTTGTAGGAAAATTTGAAATTCTCGTCGCCATAAATTTACAACTTGAGTGCAAATACTTAAAGAACAATTTTACTTTTAGTTTCAACGTTTAACACCTTCACCACTAGTTCTCTCATCATTCTACCAAGACCATGCTTTTGCCCACACTATAGGTACCTATCTAACGTAAGAAAAAGGTAAACATGTAACCCCATTTATACATAGAGCAATACATATTTCCTATCGGTGGTGTTGGAGTAAAAAAATAATACAATTATCTGTCGAGTTTTTTCGATTTCTTGTGTAAGCAATATTATAGCAACGTTCAATATAGTATAAGACGTTTAGTAATTTGAAAGTTGACGAAAATAAATTTACTGCGAGTGTGGTGTAGTTACATCTGAAATTTTATTTCTTTTTCTATTATTGTTTCGTTTCATTGCGATCGTGTGTGTGTGTGTATATGATCTCGAGGTATGTCTTGTTGTTTCCTTTCTGCTTATTTTTATTTATTTTTTTTCTTCAGTTTGCAGTATATAGGCTCGTCTGTGCCTTGTACCATGTACACGATTGTGGAAAAAATAATCTTTTACAAAATTCGTAACGTTGACCCAAATGACAAAATTACTTTTTAATGGCTTTGTAACCACGCTAGTCACGAACTTTGCTTCTTGTATTTTTTCTTCTTCGATATATATGTGTGCGCTAACTTTTCCATTAAGCGAAAAAGAAGAAGAAGAAAATTTTAGGATGAAAATCTTACATGTATAGGAGACTGCGGCTGTCTGACGGCCGATACACGAAATTATAGTTTTATATGAAAAATCCGACATGAGACGGGTAGGAAAAGCGAGGTTTGGGAAGGGTCTAGGGTGAAAAAAAAACTATAACGAGAGTGTCCGACGTGGAATATGAAAACATGTCGAACGATGAAAAATTTATCACGTTTTTAGACACGAACGACGATCGTTAACGCGGCGTAAAAATTCACCGGTCGTCGGTGCTTGTTTTCCGGCTGCTCCGGCTGCTCCGGCTCCGGCTCACTGATGCTGGTTTTACTCTCTGTAACACTCGACGCGGCCAAGCTTATACATTGCTTAATTAAAAAACAAAACCCAAAAGCTAAAAATGCTACGAATAAGGAGAAGCTTTTGCAAATGCTGCAGAACGATGTATGTAGGACCTACTTTGAACATATGTGTGGGTGTGTTTGTGTACACGATGAGGCAAAGTTTGTTCAAATTTGTACACCAGAAACATTTCCGGCTGTGAAAATTTCAAAGGTATGTAATTTATTTAGCAAATAAACGCAGCCTGGTGGTATATATCTACTCGTACAGGGCTTGGTGATAGTGGCGGAGTTGGAGTTCGTTTCGCACACTCGAGATGCACCGAGGAGAGATATGAAGCTAAGGAGGAGTAGAGCGTACAGGGGCGAATCATACAAATATTGCAGAGGTATTTATTTTTACACATAAATCCAGCTATGCAACTCTCTTATGCTAAGTGTAATGTTAAGCGAGATCAAAATATAGGCATAATTGAGGCTGCAACCCCTGGTGCAGCGCTAGTGTATTTGCATTGTTTTAGAATTGAAATAGGGGTATAGTTCCAAAAGTTGCCACCTCAATTAAATGCAAATTCAGGTGCCGCGCTAGTGTCGTTTAGTTGAAATAGGGGTATTAGTTCCAAATGTTGCAACCTCAATAGAGGCAAATCCAACCTACAGCAAGAAGGGTAGGTAGTGGCCGGATGGGCCTCTTTTAATGATTAAGTGTACCTATTTAATTTCTTCATCCTTTACTGGGAAAATAGCACTAGAAAAACAACATTAAAATCACTGAAAATTACTTACCAAAAAAAATATACATATATAATTTCTGTATTTCCTGAAAAGCATGCAAAGGTGTGGAAAACCCTTCAAAATGGTATAAAAATGATCAAAAAAGCAATAATCACTAAACATTACCAAAAAAATGTGGAATGTTGGTAAAATTTTCTCAAATGCATGAGAAAGTGTTGAAAATGCATTAAACTGGTGTCAAAGAAAACTCGGGAAAAAAAATTTAAAACTACTGAAAATGACCAAAAACAGTTGAAATTTCCATGAAAGTTCGACAAGGCCAAAACATATTGATTAATAAATGTCTGAATTCTAAAATACACCAAAATGGTGTAAAAACATTCAACCAAATTGGGGTAAGTCCGAACATATTACCTATATGTTATTCCACTGAGCAAAAGCTACACTGAAAGAAATGATTTTCAAAATGCTTGATTCAGTCCTGAAATTGATGCAATGGTTACTGCACAGTACAGTAATTTTCAGATTACCTCATTTTGATGTAATGATTACATAGTTTAAATCAGAGAATGCATCAAATAATGGAATGAGTACATCGCCAGGATGGATTTATTGCATCAGTTTTCAAAATTCATTTCTATGTTCTCATTACATTTCTTTGGGGACTCAGTCCTGCAGACATGGTATTCAAAGCATCATTTGGTGGTTAATATACATCGTATAGTAAGCAACGATTACATGTGAGGGCGCGTATGGAAAGGGACCTACCGACCAAAAATTGAAAATTTTTTTTTTCCTGAAATTGTTGTAGGAACTCTTAGAGAATCGAATGGAACCTCCCAAACCCGCCAATAACTCCTATTTCATCGAAATTTTTCGCTTCTAAGTGAACCATGACAGAATTCATAATCGAAAAAACTTGAATGCAGTGCATAATCTGACCGGTAGAGGTCATTGGAGGGCGTGTGTGAGTGTGTGGTAAAGTGTAGGACCTTCGAAGTTGGAATACCCCTACGTAATCTTACAGTAACAACAAGAGAAATAACCGCGCGCAAAACTTTAAACGGCTCTCCTGTAAAATTTACGTTTTGGTCGGTAGGTCCCTTTCCGTATGCGCCCACACACATTCCTTCAACATGACTGAGAACCATGTAGTGATTTACTGAATACAGGAAACGATGTACCAAGTACATCACCGTACTTCAATGAAATCATTTCTTTTCAAACAGTGAAAAACCTATAAATACTTAGGGGGCCTGAATCAAATATGTATTTTACTACCTGCCATGTCTTTGAGTTAGGAACAAAAGGTCGCAGGTTCGAATCCCAGTTAGATAGGAAAATTTTTGTAGGGAAATTAGGTCTAGAAAAATTTGTTGCAGTGAGAATTATTTAGATGTGCGGAGAAACTTGAAATTAATAGTACCTAACCCCACTTTTTAAATATTATTGAATAAAGGCGATGCAATGGTTACCGCACTTCTGTGTAATAGTTACTTCTCTAAATATGTACTGATTAATTCATTTCATTCCTATACTAAAATTACCGCATTTTAATGCACCGAGTGCATCGTTTTAATGTAACTATTACTGTTTATTTCTTTCAGTGTACTACCTATGTCAATTGCGCTCAAATTTTTACCATAGGTAAAGAACCCTTATGGGAACCTATGTAATAAATTTGAACCATATTGGTTTTTGGTTCATTTGTAGGAGAGTAACAGCCGGTCAACGTTGAAATTGTGAAAAAACCGATTTGGACTTACCCCGGTGCACCTTAGCTTGATTTTTCACAATTGATTTTGATTCTCCAAATTTGACACCATTCATTTATTGCGTTTAAGTTGTTTTGTAATTTGTCCATTGCAACATCTGGATCAACATCTTGTGTGGTAATTGCAGTTGTTAGCAAATGTCACCATCGTGTCGTTGCTTGTCAAAGGGAAGTCACCCATGAAGAGAAGATATAATATTGGGCTCAAGATACACTTCCTTGTGGCTTGTGGTACTCCTGCTCGGATTGTTCTGAAGTCAGAGAAAGCATTGTCGTATTTGACTCTGAATTTTCTATCACTTAGGTAGTGAGCCAGAAGATTGTATAGTATGTCTGGAAGATGGTTTTCAAGTTTCATTAAGAGACGAGCATGGCATATACGATCAAAAGCTTGGCTTACATCAAGAAAAGCTACAGTACAAATTTTTCTTATCTTAGAGAGAGTTGTTAATTTTTTCAACAAGATAGGTAATGTACTTGCTGAATAGATTGTGTTTTGAATGAAATCCAAATTGGTGGTTTGGAATCAGCTTTCTCTTTTCCAGAATTGGCCATAGCCTTTGTAAAGTTAGTTTTTCGAAGATTTTAGATAGGATTGGCAATAAGCTCTAGAGCCTCCAGAAGATTTTCAGATCCTCTAGTCTTTGAAAAAATGCTGCAAGCAGGACAAAAATTAAATTCAGCACACAAAAATAAACTTGAAGTTATCTACTATTTTTGTGAGCCTTCTAATCGGTTCAAGCAGAAATTTTCAAAATATTTGTTCATCATTTTCAAAACCAGTATTTTTTAAATTTTAGTTTTTTCAGAGAAAATTTTGGATTTTAACAGTCACAAAAAGATTTTGAAAATATGTGCCTGATTTGATTGAAAAAGTCAAAAAATGGCGGATCTGAGTTTTTATAGGTGTTGAATTTAATTTCAAGCTACTTGGTACCGCGTTTTTGTGAAAACTGGCGAATCTGAAAATTTATCGAAGGCTATAGAAGATTTATTGATAGTAGAACTACAAACCAAATTTCAACTTTTTATATCAATTTAATAACATTTTTATTTATTTTTTCTTATAAAAAAGTCATTTAAAAACTTAAAAATTTAGCAAAAAAAAAAACAAAATGATCGAAAAATATAATTTCTAAAACGGAGAAAAAATTACAAACCAGCGCAGGTGGCAATTTTCTGTCATTGTATACGTATGTATAGCCAATTTCAAAAAAACGAAAAAAATGTCATAGGTTTTTGGTTATTTTTCATCACAATTTTTTGAAATTGGCTCTAATGATCAGAAAATTGGCACCACCGCGTTCCAAAATGATTTCTCAGTTTTAGGAGGGTTAAACTAAATCTCCCGAAAAATTGAAGGAAACGTTCATAAAAAATAAAAAGAACAGAATCGCTTCATTTATTCATTTTTTATCTATTTCCTATCGACTTTTTCATTTATAACCATGTCTACATAAGTATATTTTTCTAATGTATTGGCATTAAAACGAAATGAGGATCAGAGAATCAAACAAAGAATTCTCCATTTCGACTTTTTTCCAGAAAAATAAGAAAAATCTAGTACCTGCCTAGGTACGTAGACGTACTTTCGTGCTGTATGATGGATCCGTTCAATATTCCGCATATAGATAGCACTAGTAGTCACAAAACAGTTAAAATACATTTTTATTCGCCGATTCGCTAGAAATGATACCTACGGAACTGCTTATTCCAAAACTATTATTTTTTGTAATTTTTTAGTGGTTCCCACTTCAACAAATTTTTGTCGATTTTTTTTCTTTTTCAAATTTTTAATGCTTTGTAAAGTTCTCAATTTTAATACCCTCTCTTTGAAGACTCATAACTCTCCTTCAGGGACATTCGATTCAAATTACTGTATGCTACCACCAAAAATAGTAATTTTATAGTACTTAAGTGATTTTCCATCCACGTTGGGAGAGCACAAGTGTCTCTCTCAAAATTTGTTTTCGTAGGATTGATTTGTTGTAATTTTTCTGGAATTTGAACCTTTTTCATGCAGAGATTTGAACTCTTTGAAAGTACATAGATTTAAGGATTTGACGTGCTTATTGACTCTGAGAATTGATTGAAGATCATTTCCTCTAGTTCTGTCTTCGTACAAAGTTTCAAATCGATCGGTGAAAACAGTTTGAGATGAAATTAAACACCAAAAAATGTAATAAAAAAGGCAAAATTGAAATCAAAATCACTGAAAATGACTTAGAAACTGATCAAATTTCAGTAAAACTGAGGGGTTTGTTCAAACAATCATCAATGTCAGGAGGCCAAATTGACGATAGATAGGTACTGTAATGAAAACTGGTGATGAAAATATGATTTAGAGATTGCAGATTGTTCATCGAATCTTATCAACGTTCGAAGAATGCAAAAAAAATCATATTTTGGAAACTCTCCCTGTAGAAATGTTGACTTGGGCGGTTTTTCAAAAAAAAACCAGTAAAGAATTGTACTTATAAAATTGGAAAAAATGACGAAAATGTCGAGAAAAATGAGAAAAACCTCGTACCTACTTTCGTGCTGTATGATGGATTCGTTCAATATTCCGCATATAGATAGCACTAGTAGCCACAAAAAAGTTAAACTTAAAATAATTTTTTCTCATCTATTTCACGAAAAATTATTCTGTTTCTGCTCATTCCGAAACTAGGTATTATTTTCTGTAATTTTTTAGTGGTTCCCACTTCAACAATTTTCGATTTTCTCTCTTTTTCAAGTTCCAAGTGCTTTGTAAAGTTAGTTATCAATTTTAAAAATTTGTTTCATTTCATTTGTCATTTCCAATTTTTAAAAATAATGAAGAGTGATATTCCAAAACTCGCTTTGTCCATTTTCACAACTTTTCAGGAGAGAGGAAAAACAGTTTCCCTTTAAACGGGTAAATTGGCTTTTTAGGCAAGTTTAGCACTTTATTTGGGTGGATTTATGATGTAGGAGTGTAGGTATACATTTCATCCACTAAATACTGCAGAAAAAAATTTCAATAAAAATGGACAAAGCGCGTTTTGGAACATTATTTTTTAAAATTTTTTTAGTGAATTGGCTATTTAGGTGAGTTTAACACCTCATTTTGGTAGGTTGATGATGTAGGAATGTGAGTTAATACTCCATCTACCAGGTACCACTGAAAACCCAACTTTGATAAAAATGGACAAAGCGAGTTTTGGAATATCACTCTTCAATGTATTATCAAAAGTATAATTATGCTAAAAATTTCAAAAACATGGAAGTTTTTTTTTGATAGCTCAATTTTTGAAAACTTTCCAAATTTTAAAGCGATAATGTGAAATTTGAAAATTAAAAAGAAAATTCAAGACGCATACTTTTTGATATTTACAACTAGGTACCTACCTACCTAGACCTACACACTTTTCGTGATGAGATTCGAAAAATCATGAGGGGAAGGGGAAGGTTACAAAACTCCAAAATTTTAGTCCAAATTGTAAAAAAATGTCAAATATTGAGCGACATATCGTTTCTTACGTTTTCGAAAGCGTTGAATACGAATATCAACTCATTTATTCGATTAGTGCTATTCAATGCTCAATAATTTCCGAGTCTTTTGATGTCGATAATTTTCTGAGTTAATTTTATTCTCAATGTGGCGTTGACTATTTGAGAGCTCATTTTTCTTCTCTAAGTACACTTCCGGAGCTAAAATCGACGTCGAATTCTTAAAATGGGTAGGTTATTTCAACAGGATTGATTATTATGTTGACGAATCAGAGTCAATGCCATATTTTTTGAAATATTCTTTATTCATGTCCAGTTCATTAGCCTTGATTCAACCTACCAGGTCAATAAAACGGTGCACAATGAACTCCGAAAAAAAATTTTCGCCATGATATTTTTATTTTGCAAACAATGTCTGTAAAAAACAAATCTCGAATTATCAGGCTCAAATTTGAAGAAAAAAAAACCAAGCTACAAAAAACACAAAAGAAACAGCAAAATATTCACGTATTTGAAAACGTATTTATCAAGCTAATGGGTTCATTATAATACCAAACAGAGGACGGGGGGTGGGGGCACATCGTGAAGGAAAACGAGAAACGAAGAAAGAATGCGAAAGAAAAAAATATATATTAACCAACACTAAAAAGAAGCATAAAGAATATTTCGGGTTAAAAAAAAAATGGCGAACTTTATAGGTAGGTAACGGTATAAAATACAGTGTTGCGGTTGTGCGGTATACGGGTACATAAGTTTTCAACGGAGAATATTCAATTCGACGGGAAAACTTTTAAAAAAGTTGCATTCTTCAAAAAAAAAAAAAAAAACTACACGACGACGAGCATCTCATACTCGTATATCGACTCCGCGAAAAGTTTCTGCTTCATTTTGAAACGTTTCTAGTGTGCGGTTTTTTTTGGCTATGGTTTTTATAGCGAGTATATTTAAATGGCGCTGGTGTATTTGAAAATGAAAAGCACTCGACGGACTTTCGCTTTTTATCAATAAACTTTGGTCCGTTTAAAACGAACGATGGAATTTCTACCAAGAAGTAATAAATTTAAATAATTTCAAAAGAATTACTCCGATGCAGGATGTCTGAGTATCTTTATAACTTTGTCTTTTCTCCATGCTTTGACTAAATAAGACGATATTTTTCTTACTTTTTTGCAGGGCAATCCACCTATATATTTTTTTGGCAAAGCGAAAAAATACTGCACTAAAACACAGTCCGAAGCCAAAACACTACCATAAGATCGGAGGGAAAAAAATCCAGATAAAGCCTTAAAGAATACGATAAAAATCTTTTACATTTGTTTACTTAAGTTTAATACTTTTTCTCTGTTAAAATCTTTCTCTCTTTCTCGTATTACTCGGTTCGACGAATCCGACGTCCTCATTTTATACTTACTTTCTATATACTCGTATATAGTTACTGCACCCTCCTCGCACACTCGTGTATTTCGCTCTTCTCGCAACTATGTCTAAAACTTTTTTTTTTCAGCTTCTCTTTTTCTCTTTTTATACTCTTCTATCACAAACAAAGGAAAAAGTTTAGCAACATTCGCTGCATTTTATCACAGTTGCTTGCACAAGTAGCTAGAATGTAGCAAGTTTTTTAAAATAGCGTCCGATATACGTGATTGCGATGGAAACTTCTCTCTTTTCGGTGATGTCCTCTTCGCTCTGCTCTGCACCCCGTCCAAGCAGCGGAAACCCATCTAAACGGATTGTTTGATTTTGACCGATTTATTAAGCTGGAAAACCTACCACTGTCGCAATTTGCCAGCTAGAAATTTTATTATTCCGTAGGTACAAAAGGCCAGCCATAGCCAGGCACCGAATATACGAAAAAAACAAATACTTCGTTGATTGCATTCGAAGTCTTCCAAAAGAGAAAATATCCTAGCTCGGTTACCGTCTTCCTTGCCCTGCCTATGTGTTGCACACTAACGTACAATTGTATAAAAATTACCTACCTGTGTGCCTCATCCTCATATCCCTGCACCCTTTTCGCCTTTTTCTACAGGGTACGTTTTATCGTTTCCGTGCTTCGTGAAGATTAATCCGGGTCCGGCTCGCCGTGGCAATTTTTATAGCCGAAATATTTCTTTTATTAAATCGTCAGCGCGAATCTACCGCGTGTAAAATTCTGACTATGCAAATTAACGCGAGGAAATATCTCGTAAAAGTTTTTGTAAATACCGGTGTTTTTGCCATCGAGGTGTTGGCAAGTCGTACCTACTTGTGCATAATATGGTTTTTCTAGGCTGCTGGCGGATATATTATTATGCAAAATTTTCCGCCTTTTTCGTCATCCTTTCGCAACAGTTTGCGAAGGGGAAATTAACAAAAATATGGTGATTTAGTTTGGCTGTTGAGGTACAAATATCATTAGGGGTTGTGATGGATACTTATTTCGACAAGTATTCGTTCAGAGTTGAGGAAAATTCTTCTTCTTGGTGCCGTTTCACTCCAAAGGGGTATCGTGACTATGATGCACCTGCCCCTGTTTCCATGACATGATACACCAGCTCTCTCCAACTGTCTCTGTTTAGGGTGCTCCTGACTCATGCTGGGAACCTGTATCCATTGGCCTTCCGGATGGAGTCTGTCCATCTCGTGGGCAAGTGTCCACACCCTCTTGTTCCATCTAGGTTGCCTTGAATGAATGGGGACTCCATCGCATCTGCCCCTGTCACATGCCCTAAGTATTTGAGGATTCGACTGAATGCCACTGCCGACAACCTTTTCTAGAAAAACCGATTTCCCCCAGGATGGACACATTAGTCCTTTTCTCCATCCTCCATCCATGAGATTCAAAGCATTCTCCTCCAGCACCAAATCTCGGGCGCATCAATTTTTTTCTGTCTCCCTTGCATAATATTGTCCAGGTTTCTGATACATAGAGAAAAACTGAGAAAACCAGAGCGTTTACAAGCCTCATCAGAGTCTTGCTCACTGCTGCGTCTGACCATATCTTCTTTAAATGAGACATGGTGTTATGTGTGATCAGAGGCGTATTAAGAATTTGGTCGCTCAAAGCTATTTGAAAGAGCCGCCCTTTCTACCATTATTCAGCGATCGTTTGGAGGGGGGGAGGAGTTAATGGGTATCTTATCCTCTTCGCTAAAAACAAAACTAGAATAAAAGCCTCTATCTTCAAAAAAGTTGAAAATTGTTTCTAAATAATCCTTTCAAATAGCATTTCAAAATCGTAACTACTCCTACAATAAATCTGTCTCCAATAGGTATCATTTTCGTAAATTTTGATCAGTATTAAGGCTTTTTCTTCTATTACATCATCGTTATTCAAGATTGAAAATTGGCTCAAGAATGAAAAATTTTCCACAAATTTTGTGTAAGCACTTTTTTGGTATTCTAGCTCACAGTAAATGATCAATAATTGGTAAAAACGTACCTATCCATTAGAAAATTTTCCTTGGGATCATCAAAATTTTGATCAGTATTTTAGCAGTCTCATCAAAACATTTCTTCAATTTCTTGATCTTTTTTTTCGATTACTGATACTCTTGAATTCCATTTCCACTCACGTCAGATCCATGGCTTTTTTCATGATGATCAATTGATTTTGTATCATTTTTTTTTTTACCTCGATAAATTATAGCCGCCCTCAGAAATGTCGCGCCCTAAGCGGCTGCTTATACTGCCTATGCTATAATGCGCCCCTGTGTGTGATTTGCACCCTGTGTCTTATCTCTGCTTCATTGCCTCCTTTGTTATCAACAAAGGATCCCAGGTATACAAATTGATTCACCACTTTGATTCCCTCAATTTCCTGGATTTCAGTTGAATTGTTCACAGGCCAATTCACAATCATGATCTTTGTCTTCACTTTATTTATCAGCAAGCCATGTGCACTAACCTATTCCAGATATTTCAGAAAACTGATTATATTTTCAACACTTGAGGCGACTCGGACCGGGCACTCACATAGGGGCGTTAGTGAGCTGGCCAGAATGTTTATATTTTTCAGACGGGGCTTTCTTATCAGCGTTTACAAAAGCATCAATTTCAAGGGTTAAAACTGAAAAATTAATTCAATGTACATTATTTTTACGATTATTATTGCATATTAATCATGACCGAATCATATTTTCGTTTTTTAACTAGTAAATCCAACGTTTTGGTAAAAGACGACTGATAAGAAAGGGTTAAGAAAAAAGCCCCATCTGAACTCTACAACAATGGGCACACTAGCGCCATCTACGTGAGAGACCGGTCCGAATGAAGGTTGTGTGATCATATCATAGTAAAGGTTTGACATTTGTACACCTCTAATCAATACAACTCTCTGCGGCTTATACCTGAGTCAGTGAGCTATTGTCATTGGCACTTTCAGATACAATTATCACTGAGAAAAATGCATAGTACATACATATAAATTACCAAGCTTGTCAGCAGGGTTGCGGAACAATAAAACAAAACAGTATTGGTTTGGTTTTCATCAATTTCTACCTCAACATTTTGGTTTTCGGTATTAGTTTTTTCAATTTTCTTCGATTTTATTTCGGTTTTTGATTTTGGTATTGGTATTTTACCAGCATGACACCAAATTGAAAATGTCAAAAAACAAGCTATAATTACAGAACACTTTGGCTTAAAATTCCAAAATTGAAATGCCGAAATGAGAGGAAAATTAACAACAAAAAGTGATCATTGAAATGAAGAAACTCATTTTGTTTGATGTTGGAATTATTTCATTTGCAGAAATCTGAAAAAATGAGTACCAAAAATACAGATTTTTAAATAATTTTGGTATTGGTTTTCAGTATTTGTCCTAATTTTGAAAATTAGATTGGTATTTCACAAATCAGTTTTTCATTTGTCAACCTATTGGTATCGGTTTTTGGTTTTTTCAAATTTTTTCAAAAATTAGGAGGTTTTGCCCGTAATTGGTTTTTTGGTATCGGTATCGTTCAGCAACCCTGCTTGTTGGACTGGACCTTGGACCTCTGAAAAAAATTATGTAAATATTAACCAAACAGATGACCCTCTTCAGAAAAAATGACAGGGACAGACTGAGAACAAAGGCCTTTCTAAAAAATTGGACCAATGAACGCAGTTTGGACCTCAGTTATGTCCAATTTTTCAAATTTATAATGCCATTTTTGATGCCTATTTCGAATAAATTTCCATTGTGATTTAATTTCTTTCAAAGTTTTGATGCTTTGAAAGTAAAAATCCCATTTTTCAACTCATCTTATGTGTTGAGAAGCTTTTTTATTTCTGAAAAATGAAGACTGTTTTTTGGACCTGGGCTGACCCATGATCACGATGAAAATTTCTGGTCAGAACCGGACCAACCCGACCTACAAAGACAAAAAATGTAGAACTGAATGACCAGACCAGACCATTTGAAAGCTCTAAACTAGGAGCTTGATTTTGGAGCAACCACAAAACCTGAGCAGTCCTACAAGCCTGTAAATTACAATAAATTTATAGTACCTAAATGTGCTCCAGTTTTGACATTATAGTCAAAATTACTATAACTATAGTAAAAGAAATACTGTAATTATGATGAAAAATACTACATATAATATAGTAAGTATTACCATTATAGTATTTCATTTACTATAGTTATAGTAATTTCAACCATACGAGTAATACCAAAACTGGAGCACATTTACTATACCTAATTATGATAATTTATGCTATAAGTTACAAAAAAATTTTTAGGCACAGTCAAACTGTTCAAACTAGATTTTGTCCAGAACATCCTCCTTCTCCCCTATAGTTATTATCAGAAGTTTTGCACGACTTAAAAAATGAATACGAATTTGGACATGTTCGACAATTGAGTAAAATGACCTAAAAAAAAAGTGAAAAAATGTCAAAAACTATGCTCTCACATCAAAATCAAAATTTTTTTGAAGACATGTTGGAAAATGATCGCATTCAAATTAAGAAAATAAGAGGAATAGTGTTAGTTTATAATCCAAGTTTTTAAATTTTGATCTCAAAAGTTGGTATGTATTTTTTGCAAAAAATTGATAGGGTACAAATAAGTACTCACCCACAAATGATTTATTTCTCCCCATTTTCAAAAAAATGAAAAAAAAAATAAAAAAATAAAAAAAAAACAGAAATCATGTACTAAAAAATAAAACTCTTACAACTTCCAATTTCAAAAATGCAGATCTCAAAATTGATTTTTGTAGCTCTGACAATGAATTTCGCCATATTTCAGTACCTATGTGAATCTATTCATAACCTGCCAGATGAAAAAAGGCGGCACCACAATAAACAGCACATCATTTATTCTCAGATATAAATTTGGTTCGTCAAATAGACCGATTGCACGTTGTACACAGAGTAAACATGCATCTGAGAGAATATGACGCAAAATTTTGAAAAATATAAAACTAAGGCAGATTATCTATTTTTACGCAAAAAAACAATGTGTAGAGGTCATATAGCGCAATATGTGTAGGTACATTCACTTGTTGACACAACTTTCATAATTCTAAATTTGAAAAAAAAAATAACGAGAATATTAATTTTTTTTTTGAATTATACCAGCATTATAGGTAAGTATAGGTAGCCCTACATATAAAAATGAAACAAAAAAACAGATTTTTTTAGTACTTACTCTTGTCCTCATTGAAGTTATCGCGTAGAGCTGATAAATTGATAAAATGTTCGCAAATCTCTCATATTATTCCTCATTATGCTTGTACGTTATAATAATCAAATTAACAATGTATCCCGTCCATAGTCTTTCTTTTGAAGACTACAAAGCTTTCCAAGGGTAAGAAATCAAATTTTTATAGCGAAATAAATTCGCCAGAAAATATTTAGCTTTCAACATGTGACAAAATTTTTCAGCACCGCCATTCCAGATTTATCTCAAGATGTCCGTGACAGGATATGCAATAAAGTAGCTCCGATAATAAACATGCTTATTACGAGCCAAAAATACACATCAACAATCAAAGAATGCTTAATTAGGTTTTCCTCGCCAGCAGGGAAAACTTTTGTAGAAAAAGTATCGTATTGTGACAACGGCTCCCGATCTTTTTGTTATGGCAAAGGGCAATCGAGGTATGGTGTTTATCAATATCCGTCTGGAACTTATCCTGACAAAATGATGGAGTGTTCTGCAAATGATGACCGTAGTATGTAGGAATATTCCTGGTCCTTTATGAGCATTCCTTTAAACGAGAAACTGTAAAGGTATCCCCTACTATTTTAATTTCGGACATTTTTTTAATACTTTTTTTTAAAATTGTGTTTATTTTACATTAGGTACTTAGGTAACCCAATTTTGGAGAATTTCTTTCTTTAAAACAAAAAAAAAGGAAAATTTGAAAATTTTGACGTGATAAAATTATTTTTACCAACGTAAAGAACACTCTCCAGGAGAACGGTGCTCCAGTGCAAATATTTAAAATTAGAAAAAAAAATGTTTTATGAAAATGTCCGAATTACTTACTTGAATAGGTCTTGTAGTATATGATAAATAAAATTTCAAATTATGGTCTAAAATGTTTTATGAATAAGTTTTCAAAAAAAATAAACAATTTTTTATTTTGCACAAAATAATATCAAATAAATTACAAAATTTTTCAACTCAAAATTTTCATATGTACATCCGCGCTGCTGAGTTGCTGACAAAGGAATCTCACGAAGTCCAGACATAAATAAAACTGATAGGTTGCCTACACAAAGTATTCTAAGGGGTAACCTTATACGTACTTACTTTTAATTTCAGTGAAAAATCACTTCTACGAAATTTTATGGGACAAATTTTTCACAAGATTTAAAAGGCCTATGTTTTCAAGGCAAACAAAATATGCTCAATGACATAATACTGTACTGCAGCAAGCATTTTGTTGTTTGCATTTTTTTTTTTTTTTTGGAAGCATTTTTCTATTCTGGCTTAATGGTTTCCAAGGAAACCGTCATTTCACCTATTACATACTTAATTCACACAATTTGATTTTTGAAATTCGTAATAAAACTGGCAACCAAAAGGAGCACTTGGGCGAAGTATTCCTTTTGCACTTGGTGAATATGCAACTTCTTTTACATCAAACTGCTAAATGAATAAAAATGAATTAGGATTGTAGAATTATTCAAAAGTGACCTTGTAACCTATCAAAATGGGTTAAAATTTCGTGAAAAATTCAAATGTTTCGCCAAAACTATTTTTAGAGTAGATAATTTTGTGAAATTTTAAACCCGAAATTGTGTTTTGATTCTCGAGATTTCTGAAAAAAAAAATACTACAAAAATATGAGTGAAAAATTCTGTAAAAACAATCGTCGAAAGAAAAAAAACTGAAAAAGATGGGTAAGACTAACTTCTTTGACCTTTTTTCAAGATTTGGCACTTCCTCTATCTTGATTTTGAAGTTTTCAAAGTAGATTTTCAGGTGGTTGTTGGGGTCAAAAAATTTGAAAAAATTCAAAGTCATTACCCTCAAGTACGAGTATATTCATCTTCATTCCAATAAGTTTCAAATCAATCGATTTGAAACAGCCAAATATCACCTCCCCTCTCTTTTTTGCACCAGGTACAGCCTTCGTGGTTGAAATTTTTCAAAACAGCTTGCAAAAAGCTTTAATAAAAATTTATGATTTTTTCTGCCGAAACTCTAATCAATTTTGGTGCATAACACTTTTTTCAAAAATTCCAAAAATCATCACTCAAATTTTGAGCTCCAAAATTTCTACAACATCGCTTAAACAACATTTTTGTCAGGATATTTGAATTTTTCGCGAAACTGTAACTTACTTGGATGCATATCGCATATGACTGTTTCTTCAGAAATCTAAAAATGATTCCATCACTCAATTTTGAACTGAAAAACTATTTTTTTGCTAAATATTTGAATTTATCGCGAAATCTTAACTCATTTTCGTAGATCGCAAGAAAAGAGAAGTTTCAGCACAGGACTGCTCAAAAGGGTGCGTTTTCGACTATTTTTTTTGGGGGGGGGAGAAATTGGAGGGAGAATTCGATAAAAAGTTGTGGGGAGACCTCAAAGGACCGCCGAAAAAATTTTGGATCCCTTGGTTTGCGATGTTTGCACCATCAATTCTCTACTGAGGTTTTGAATTTTTTGGCGATAATTTGATCATGTTACGTACACTTTGAAGTTGGAAAACCATTTTTAAAATTTCTGCACATTTCCAGGGATTTCAAAATCGGATTAAATAACCTAAAGACGTGAAAACATTTTGAAATGATCTTCTCACTTCTAAGTGAATGTATTATAAACAATAATTAGCTACCTATTACGTACATTTTTTTTTCAACATGAATTTCAAAATTTGAATCCACGGTATAGATAAGTAAGTATGATAGCTCAATTCAGGAATCCAAAATTTTTTCAGCAGTCTTTTGAGGTCCCCCGCAACTTTTTATCGAATTTCCCCCTCCATTTTCTCGAAAAAAGTGAAAAACGACTATTTCATATACCTATAATCACCTATTAAAAAAATTGAGCTGAAGTCACTTTGAAAATTTTGAATTTTTAAGCCCCTATCCACCAATTGTGCTAGAGCGAAAATTCAAAATACGTCTTCTCTCTCATTTTTGAATCATTCATGCACCCTTCAGACAGAAAATCGGATTTTTGGTGCAACAAAAATTCAATCGAATTAGATTTCAGCAGCACTTCTTACCATTTCAACTGCAGACAGTGTAGATTATTCCAATCAAAATACCAGAAATTCTGAATCACATCAAATTCCATTAATTCATCGTCGTTTCGTCGTTCGAATTCACGTACAAAATTTGTTCAACAATAAAACAACAACACCTAAAATACTCGAAAACAGACATAAATTGTCTCGAGAGCATCGTTAAACTGCATCTTGCGGCTTGTCTCATCCTCGTATAGTCGAGCATACTTACAGTCGATAGCAAAACTTGGAATTACCCAAAGTGTCGAAAACGAATACGACACGACGAGCCACCGCGGGGTAGTTTAATTTTCGAGCCATCAAGCCGAGAGCTAGCAGAGATTCTTCGCTAATTAGGTGTAAAAATCAAAGCCCAGCGTCGAAGGAGGAAATGTTGCGTTTAATCAAGCTTCGATAGGTACGAACGAGAGCGTTTGAAATTGGTAAAATTTCGTATCGGACGTGCAATTTACCCGCAACAACAGATTGGTCGGCGGGATGAGACGAAAACCTCGATTTCATTAGTTGACCAGCTTGTAACCGAGTTGCAAAATGTGCCCCTTACAAACGTCACCGACTGCGCGACCTCTTCTACCACCCTGTAGCCTGTTTGTGGAGCATTGGCTCGTTGTCGTAGTCGTCGTGAACGTGAAACAAGGCCACAACTTCATTACGAGCTCAACCGCCGTCTAATTAACCTGCGAAAACGTCGATTAATCATCGACAACGACGACTATATACCCTCCCCTGTCCTCTAGCTTCGGGTATATGAGGACTTCCTCGTTAAGGAATTTTTTTCACTCTGGTGTTATCGAACGCGATGGAGTAATTTTTGGCCTACATCGAAAGCCAATTTTCTCACTTCTAGCAACGTTTTCATTATTTTATCATTAGTTGTTCAATTTATCATTGTAAGAACATGGTAGCCGTCTTTTATAATAAGCTGACAGTTTCTTTTCGCCGGAACTCGGCGGTGATATAAAATGTCTATTGTTTTTACTGCTGGCTGAGTCGACCACGACGATGAGGTAGAGTGAGGCATTTTTAGCTTTTATAACTGCCTTATCATTTTACTCTGGTTTTCTTCTATGTGCTGTATTTTTCCTCATTCATCCTCCTCGCCAGACGGCTCCACCGCTTACTATACAGCAATCTATTGTTTGCACACTTTTACATCAGCCTGTGGTATCCAAGCGGCCGCAATCTGATCCTTTTTTAAAAAGTGAAAATAGAAAAATTTTTCCAAACATCATTATTTAACAACTGCCACAGCACACGCGAGTTTTCACCGAGAAACTCTCTCATACACGGTGGGAAAAGAGGCCTAGCTCTACCCTTATACGTAGTATAAGATGGTTAAATTTTCGCCAACTTGAAAGTTTCTCTTCTCTTTTGTAATTCGATAAGAATCTTTTTCTTTTTTCGCTCATTTCACGACGAAGACGACAAGGAAAAGAGTTCGACATTAAACAGGAAAATACTTTTGTCTTTTAATCTGCGGTTTTGCGCGACAACAGGAGGAGTCGTCACAATGTAACTAGGCGAAAAAAAATTGTCAAAGGTTGCGTTATTTCTTGTCGACGCGCATCCAAATTATTTTCACATCAAAGCCAGTCGCAGTCGCGGCTTTTTCTCCTTTTATTTTTCCGCGACCTGCTGTACAGATCTGCGCGCTAATTTGAATTTAAAATGATTGACGAAATGAGCGCTCATTATTCACCGAGCCAGAAATTCGTCGTCGTGTTCTGCCAGCCTATATATACTCGTTTCACGTATACGTAATATAAAATGATCGCTTAGAATGGGCTGTTTTTGGCGGCTGCGGTTTCTATAACGACTGGTGAGATATTTCGCTGAGTGATGAATTTAGTCTTATAGGATAGTTTCACAGAGAAGAGATGCGCGTAGAACAGGTGCATTTTGTCTTGCAAGAACGATTCGTATACGACTGAAGACCGATATAATTATCGTGGAATTGTCGCGACAAAGATGTAGTACGGCGAGAGTTCCTTTCTTGAAAGGAATGCCGAGTAGACTTCCGTCAAAGGATACTGCTCTCGCAGTAATTTACATAATTCGTCAATTAAATGGTTTCGTAGTGAAGGAATTGATGACGTGGTGATTTTACTATAACCTGGTTGTGGGAACTATAGGAACGTAGAAAAAAAGTGCTTTGCGCTGTAAGTGGGAGCTACCATTTAAAATTCTGAAAAAAATTTTCATAGGGTACCTTTTGATGCTTTTTCAAAATATTTAATTTTCGAGATGGGATCTTTTGATGGAGAGAGAGCATCCCTTCTCCAAATTTGGGCAAAACTTTCAAAAAAAAATCTGAAGCATGCGATATATCGAATTGTATGTTTTTCGTGACGCTGAACACTAATATGACGTCAGATTTTTGATTGGATCTCATATACGGAAATCATTACCTATTTGTTGAACTTTTACCTATTTGGAGAGGTTCTGAGGACCATGGGTGAGGTTCATTTGAAGAACTAAGGCTATATTCGTGGTTAGCGACATCGAAAACATACTATTTCATGTGTCACTCGGCTGAAATCATTTTTTTGACTCTTACATCCTTGGGGAGGTGCTGGGGGCCGTGGATGAGGTCCAATCAAGTATATGACGCCATATTCGTGTTCAGCGTCACCAAAAACATACAATTCGATACATCACATGCCGCAGATTTCTTTTGAAAGTTTGGCCCAAATTTGTGGGAGGGGGTGCTCCTCTTCCAGATCCCATTTCAAAAATTGAATAATTCAAAAAAGCATCAAAAGGTACATTTATGGAAATTTTTCAGAATTTTAAATGGTAGCTCCCACTTACAGCGCCATTTTGAAATTTGAACTTTCATTTTGAAAGTTCAACTTTCAACTTTTAAAAGTTTCAAAATATGTAGCTAAGTACTTAAAAAGTTCAAAATGCAATGCCCTTTGAAATTGTGAAACCAGTCGGGACACTTAACATCATTGTGGATGCCCCATCTGGTAATGTAATGTTTACTGCCATCAAGGTGGCATATCCAGCTCGGATCTTGTTTAATGTGAGCCACTCTGCATTCTGCAATTTGTGTCCATTTGCCAAGTTCTCACTACATGTGACCCCCTCATGGTCTGACCATCTAGTCTCTCTTTCCTTCACAAGGTCCACATCCATTACAATATGCATCTCCCTCATGATACTCTTCCTGGACTTCAGTCTTGGGGTCACCTGTTTTTGGCTGAACATGACATGGCGGAGTCTCCTCATTGACTTTTTAGATATGGACTGCTAGCGGCCCATAAGCTCATACAGCTGTAGCAGCTCTATGTAAGAAATACACGGCCGCTCATTCTAGTTACCAGAAACATTTGTCATTATTTTGGGTTGTTATTTATTGTTATCAAATATATGTACGTTATGACTCAAGGACTCATCAGCTTTTCAAATTTCCAATTTTATATGTAAGGTGCACCGGGGGAAGTTGGAATTCGGGGTAAGTTAGAAATATTGCTCTAGCACCTAGAGGTTTATATCTGGCAAAGTGCCACTAAAGGTGACTTGAGGGTACTACTCCTACTTCATCACGGCATAAAAATTTTCGCGATTCAGTTTCATTTTAGATGTCTTTGGTTCAATTGTATTTTGTTGTTGTTTTGAACTTATTTTGAATTTGGTCTAAAATACAGACTTTCTATTTCTTAGTTTTTCGCATATAGCGGACGAACCGTGCGTCCTAGTGAAAATCTGATGAGAGTGATCTCAAAGAGAATTAAATTCTCTACAATTTTGTTTATATGCAATTTTTCTAGGACGCTCGGTTTGTGATCTACGCCTCTACAAAGTTTAGCCTGTTCTGACTTCCCCCAAATGGGGTAAGTCAGGACAGTTTATATTTTATTCCACTGAGCGAAAGCTACTGTGTCAATCGCGCTCAAATTTTTACCATAGATTAAGAACCCTTATGGGAACCTACATAATAAAGTTGATCCATATTGGTTCATTAGAAGGGGAGTAACAGCTGGTCAAAGTTGAAATTGCGAAAAATCATTCTGACTTGCCCCGGTGCACCTTATTAAGGTTGTTGGCAAACAACTGCAACCAAGGTCGGCATTTCCGTTCCCTTTGACCTAGAAACTTTATTAAAAAAGCATTCCATAGCTTGAAGTATTTCCTATAACATACTAAAATCTCAAGTCGCTGACGCGAGTGGAAAAAAATGAGAGCGATTTACGCGAGGCATGTTTGGTTTGACCCTCCAGAAAAAAACACAGTTTTTTTCACTTTAAAAACCGTTTATTTTTCATAAGTTTACAAGCATTTTACATTTTTTTGAAGTACTAACCTTTATTTACAATACATTCCTGCCATCGCTCAACCCATTCATCAAAAGTTTTTGCATAATCGTTGGCTGTGAGGTTCCTAAAAAATTGATGACAAGCGCTGATCACATCTTCATCACTTTCAAATTGTTTGCCGCGGAGATGAGCTTTTAAACTTGGAAAAAACCAAAAATCGCAAGGAGCGAGGTCTGGAGAATAGGAAGGATGTGGCATTAATTCAATTTTCCACTTCTCAAGGAAATCAGTGGTGAATTTGGCAGTGTGCAGCCTCGCATTATTGGGATGAAGAATCCAGGTTTATTTCAGGTCCAGACATTTTTTCCTGATGTGTTCTCTTAGTGCTGTTAAGACCTCACAGTAATAGGTGGCATTGATCATTTGACCTTTTGGTACAATGTGAGAATAAACTAGGCCTTGACAATCAAAAAATGCTATCAACATGACTTTCTTGACTGCTTTGGCTTGATGAATTTTTTTCTTGCACGGAGAACCATTGTGCTTCCACCTGGCAGTTTCCAGCTTGGTCAGTGGATCATAATGGTATGCCCACGTTTCATTGCACGTAATAACCTTCGATATACAATTAGGATCGTCTTACAGCATTTTTTCCATATATAGCATACCTGTACTCGTTTTTGGAGCTACTCAGTGGTCAGGTGATGAGGGAGAAGGGACCCAGCAGCAGGAAACACGTCTCATTTTCAATTCATCCTTAAGGATTTTACGGACTGTGGTCTTGGACATATCCAAAATTTCCCCTATCTCTCTGACTATAAGGGAACGATCTTCTAGAATTATGAAATGGATCATGTTGACATTCCATTCGGTTGATTTCGTTGCAGGTCTCCCTCTGTGAGGGATCAACTTAACAGACTTACAGTCCTCACTCAACTGCTGATGCCAATGGAAAATAGTGGATCTGTCCATTGGCTTTTGTACCACTAGCAGTCCATATCTAAAAAGGTCAATGAGTCCCATTCTTTCTTTGTCCTCTCTTTGTCAACTGCTACACACTGCCTTATCCCAGGAGGTGTGATGCCAAATATTCTTGGTAGATGTTCAACACTGCACTGGTTGGTTGGAGGCATCCAGAAATACTTCTCATGGTGGTGTTGAGGGCAATGTCAACCTTCTTGGTGTGTGCAGATCACATCCCCAGGTAGCACATCCATACTCTGCTGTAGAGTAACACTGTGCCATGGCTATTGGCTATTGTTCTCAATGTCTTTGGTTTTGCTCCCCATCTAGTTGATACAAGTTTCCGCAGTAAGTTACTTCTAGCTTCCAGCTTCATTTTTGTGTTCTCACAATGCCTCTTATGTGTGAGGATTTGGTCGAGCGTGATATCAAGGTACTTGGGGTTTTAACAGTTCTCTGGCTGCACTCCTCCTCATAATACCAACTTCAATGTGTACTTTGTGGCAGCATTCTTTACTCTTTAGATGGAAGATGCTCACCTAAGTTTCAGATGGATTTGGTCTGAGGGCATGCGTCCAAATAGTAGGTCTCCAGTTTATTCAGGGTTTCCTGCAGCATTTCTTGTACTTCTGTGTACCCCTTGTGTGATTTTTGCCTGATCTTCTGCGTATAGGAGTAAGTGCCTGGTTTGATCTCCAATAGGCTGGTCATTCACATAATTGGAAAAAATTTGCCTCATGGCAATAATTTTATTTAGGCGAATTGGGTGAACTATCACAAAAAAGAATTGTTGAGTGTGACACTCCCCCCCCCCCCCCCTATATGATCAAAGGTTATTCCATACATTACCTGGAGTCAATGCATTAACAGTAACATATCCACTAATTTTTGGGCATTAATGCCGATTTCAAACAATCAACATTATTTTTAGCTATTTTCCCCACTTGATGCATGCTTTCACGCCAATATCAAGAGTTCAAGACATCTACAAACTTCACGGCTGAATCAGTTTACTGGTAACGTGCGAACAAACCTACTTGTCAAAGTGAAAAATTGTAGCAACCACATTACCAACGCGTATTTACATCATTAACTTTTGGATATAAATTTGGTTTGTCGCATAACACTGATTGCGCATTGTAGGTAGATACATCAAGTAAACATTCATCTGAAATACTTGATATGACACACAGTTGTGAAAAATATGAAACTTATATTATTTATTTATGTAAATGAACAATATGAAACACTTTATAGGTCATTTAGAGCAATTTATGTGAATATTCATTTGTTTACACAATTTTCATTCATGAGAACATTAATTTTTATTGAATTACACCAGCATTGTAGGTACCTACCTATACAACTATGAAAATGAAAAAAAAAAATCAGTAAAAATCTACTCTTGTTCTTATTGAAATTTATCCTGCAGCGCTGATGAATAATTGATAAGATGTTCGCACACCCATCATTTTATTCATTATACTTGTACATTATGATCATTGGATTAACACTGTATCCAGTACATAGTATTACTCTGTCAGAGTACAACGGTTTCCAAGGGTAAGAAATACTATATTTTTTTTTTAGCAAAATAAAAACATAAAATTTCCAGCTATTAGAATGTAACAGAATTTTGTACTTGTAGTAAATCCATTGCGCTGATGTCTCAAGATTACCGTAACAGGATATGCAATGCAGTAGGTCCGAAAATAAACATGCCTCCTCTAAACATACTATACGTCTCAGTAATCACGAAATGCAAAATTATGTTGGACCTTGCACCAAAATCACCACCGGGGCAAGACTTTACCATTGATTTCGTATCGCGGTGTTACAATGGCTCACGGGATTTTTGTTATGGCAGAGGGAAAATAGCGGGTAGTGTTTATCAACTTCCGTCCGCCACATTTTCAAACGCAATGATGGAGTGTTATGCAACTGGTGACCGAGCTCAGAATTTTCCTGGTCCTTTCTGAACATTCCTTCACACAAGAAACTTCAAAGGTGATATCGGTGTTTCTCATGGAAACATCTCTAAATGTACTTATCTATCTTTCCTGAAATGTACCAAGTTTGGCAAATAATATAATTATAGGCACATTTACCCGCAAAATGAAATATACCATTGTACTGTACCTTTATCAGTTCACTCAAACCATTTTTCGAGTCCTAATACCCTTTCTGGTGACATTCTGGGTAACCATGACCCATAATTTCCAAACTCTCCATCACTTGTAGACCCCTAACCCCCTCCAATCCACTTCTCTATGTTGTTGACCTTGCCACCAAATTTACTCTCAATGGGCACCTTTTAAGCTAAACATTTTTTGTGAGTGGCTCGCCTCAATCAAAATTAAGGTCATCGTTGAATTTGGTGAAAATCCCTCTAGGTACCATAATTTATTTTTGGTCATACTCATTTCAAAAATTAATTTCAGGGTTAAAATGTCCGATTTTAATATTTTTTTATCGCATAAACAAACAAACATACATACACCACGGTAACTCAAAATAAATTCAAAACATACCCACACAAATCTTTCAACCACACAGCACAGATTCAACATTTGCAAATATAAAATCCCACTCAAAGCACACTCGAGACACACTAAATCCACTATCCAGCACCACCCATACCCCCCCTCGAATTCATCGAACTGATCTGCAGGCATCTTGACGAATCAATGACAAAGTAAACACCAACTCTGTAAAAAAATTATGCATCCTCGTGAAAGCGAAAAATCCAAATATAAACATAACATTCTTGCGGACTAATTTACATAAGCAGCAAAAGAATAAAAGAAGAAACCTTGCAAACGTAAGGTAGGTTATCTTTTTTCGCGATTATTTTCAATTCGCTTCGGTCGATAGGATTAAAATTATTCAACGTCTGGATGCGGAGAGAATTCAGGGATAGATGGAAGATGGAAGTAGATTCGCGAGGTAAATATAAATGGTAACATCAAATGATATCGATGATGGTTTATTTACTTTGCACAGGGCAAATGTACTTCTCTAGTGCTAATGCAACCCTCTTTATTTAACCGAGATATCTCGAGTGAAATTTATTCAGATTAGGTATCGAAAAGCATTGTAGATGTTTCATCGTCTCGTCTCGCTGCCTCTTGCCTGGCTAAAAATTCAAAATGTTAATAAGTTCATCGTATACAAGGGGAAAAAATCAGACGAGATAGTAGCGTTTAAAATCTTCGAATTTTCATGTAGGTACTATGCACTACGTACTGCCATATTTACTCAGTTTATGAAAGTGTGGAGAAGACAGAAGGGGTTGGAGGGTGCATCGTGTACTGAGCCAAGTGCATATAGCTCGAGAATGACGCAGACATGTATTTTGAAAGTTGATTGTGTAGCAAGAGCGCTATCGTCGATGGCTCGAGAGTCGAGACGTTCGACGACGGCGACGCTCCGTAATAAAACACCGGCATATTAACCCTTTCACGTAGATTTGTATTGTCAAATGGTCGACGAAAACGACGAGATTTTCGAAAAATGTATTTAACATGCATTTTTTCCTCCTATTTGAATTTTTTTTTTCTAAATGTACCTACCCAACTCTTGCAACCTACAAATGTAAAAATGGTATTGTGAAAATTTCTACGAAGGTACAATGAGAATAAAAAATTACCTAGGTGCGAATTTATCATTGTATTTTGTTTCATTACCGAGCTTTTTTTCCATTATTTGTCGTCTCACAAGGGCTATCTCGTTTGAATGGCGACGCGACGGTGTTCCTGAAATATGTTTCTTTTTTTCTCGCTCTCTGTTATCTGTTATTTTATGAGCGAATAATCATTTTTCAGCATGTGTTTTTTTTTATTTTCTGCTACACGTAAAACAATCCAGACACAAGCTACGAGGTAATTATTGTTATCTAAATTGCTCCCAGGCACACGTAAAATATTATATAATTCAATCGATTAGGTATTGTGTATGAATTCACGTTCGTATTTTGTGCAAAGATGAAGGGTTGAGAGGAGAAAGTATGATGAGGGGACTGGAAGTGTATCATTTTGGAAATAAATGCACGTATTTACTACAGATCTTATGTTAGATGTACCTATATAGACGATTTCAATGAAACGTCACAATGACGTCACTTGACGGACAGCTGCAACGTGATTGGCTAATGGTGTAGCGACAATTGTTCGAAAGCGCTTTTGACAACGTTTTTGGCCCTCGATTCGTCGTCGTCGTAGTCGCGCTCCTTTACAGGAGATAGCGTATATGTCCATCTATATTAGCCGGTATCTAGCGTATCTAATTGTTTCTTTCAGGGTCTTGCATGGGGAGTTGGCTGGTGAGTTTGTTGTTAACAGTTCCGATCGTTTCCTCCCTCTCGTCGATCTTCCTTGGATTTTCCCCTGTACCGCTAGCATGAAAATACCGTTTTCTCGTATTTTATGAGCTAAATACTTTAGCTTTCTGTTTTTGATGTCTTCAACTACGACTTTCCGCTCCTCTCCTATTCTTGCTAGTACTTCCTTGTTGGTAACGAAGTCCTTCCATGAGATCCGTAGTAGCCTTCGATAGCACCACATCTCAAAAGCGGATACTTTCTTCTCGCATTCTGCACTCATGGTCCATGTTTCGCAGGAATACTTCAGAACGGTCCATACGTAGCATCGCATAATTCTCTTCCTCAGATCAATACTCATCGTTTGATTTCCCAGCACATTGGCAAGGTTGTTGAAAGCAGTCTTTGCCATTCCAATCCGTGATTTGATTTCTTTATGATCTCTACCATCGTTGTTTATCAGTGCTCCAAGGTACCTGAATTGCTTTACATTTTCAATTTCTTGTGATCCGATGTTGATTTTGACCTCTTTATCATCTCCTTTCGTAAATCTCATCACCTTGGTCTTGCCTGCATTTATTTTCATTCCATATTTTAATCCAGCACTGTTGATTTGGTTGATCATTTTCTGCATCTGCGCCTCTGTCTCAGCAAGGATCACTTTGTCGTCTGCATAACTTATTTCATTTATTCTCTTGCCGTTGATCTTGAATCCCATTCGTTCTATTCGCGCTTCTCTCATTATTTCTTCTGCATACACGTTGAACAACCTGGGTGAGAGGGGGCATCCTTGCCTCACACCTCTCTTTATTCCACATCCGTTCTCTGAGTACTCAGTTCCAATCTTGATGTTAGTGCTTTGCTCCCAGTACAGGTTATTGATTATTTGCAGGTCTTTGTTATCGATATTGTATTTTTCCAGGATCTCCAACATCTTCTCATGGTTGACACGATCAAATGCTTTTTCATAATCGACGAAGCAAGCAATGATTTCCCTATTTGCATTCAGTGCTCTTTGAATGATCACTTTTAGCAGGGCAATTGCATCTCTCGTCCCTTTTTTTGCTACAAAGCCATATTGTGTTTCACTTAGATTTTCATCTATCTTCTTTTCAATTCTGGCATTTATGATGGAGAGTAGTAGCTTCAGTGCGTGGCTCATCAGTGCGATGGTTCTATATTCAGAGCATTTTTGCGAGTTGTTCCTTTTTTGGTATTGGTACAAAATTTACTGCTTTGAAGTCCTTAGGCAGAGTGCCTTCATCGTATATTTTGTTTATTATCTTCAGCAGCTCCTTTTCATACTCTGGTGTTAAATGTTTGATCAAGTCTGCTGGTATGAGATCTTCTCCCACTGCTTTGTGTGCTGTGATTGGTCGGTTTCATTATCAACAAACAAATTTGGCCCTCGATTAACATTACGTTAAATGGGGAATTTAAAATCTATAAAGAAATTATGAGAAAGGTTGTATGATATTAGGGTCTTTTTCAACGCAGAATCCGAATTTAACAAGCGTTTTCCTCATTTCTTTATAGATTTCAAATTCCCCATTTAACGTAATGCTAATCGAGGGCCAAATTTGTTTGTTGATAATGAAACCGACCAATCACAGCACAGCTGTCCGTCAAGTGACGTCACTGTGACGTTTCATTGAAATCGTCTATTGATCATAAAATGCAAAAAAACCAAGAGAAACTGCCAATTGTATGGTCATTCGTAGAGTTCTTTGAAAATTAGTTCGAACGAGATCGCCCGAAGCCAAAACTTAAGCTTGCCAATTTTTGAAAATTCAATTATTAAACATTTTCAGGGATACATAATTGATGCAGTTTTAAAGTGAATGGTTCGTGAACGAATTGATTCGGTTTTTGTGAAACTATAGTATGGGAATTGATCTGATTTCAAGCGAGGCGAATCGAATCCTTCACCAACGATTGGTGATAGAACAATATTGATTTATTTCTAGATGAATTATTGATTCATTCGCGAACGAATTGAATAATTTTTTGTGAATCATTCGCGAACGAATTGAATTATTTTTGGTGAATCATTCGCGAACAAATTGATTTGTATAAAAGACTCGTTTACGAACGAATTCAATTGTATAAGTGACTCGTATGCGAAGGAATCGATTATTTCAATTTATTTTTTGTGAATCAATCGCGAACGAATTAAATTATTTTTGGTGAATCATTCGCGAACGAATTGAATACTTTTTAGTGAATCATTCGCGAACGAATTGATTTGTATAAAAGACTCGTTTACGAACGAATTGAATCAATAAATTAATTTTTGGTGAATCATTCACGAACAAATTGAATAATTTTTAGTGAATCATTCGCGAACGAATTGAATAATTTTTAGTGAATCATTCGCGAACGAATTGATTTGTATAAAAGACTAGTTTACGAACGAATTGAATCATTAAATCAATTTTTGGTGAATCATTCACGAACAAATTGAATAATTTTTAGTGAATCATTCGCGAACGAATTGATTTATATAAAAGACTCGTTTACGAACGAATTGAATCAATAAATTAATTTTTGGTGAATCATTCACGAACAAATTGAATAATTTTTAGTGAATCATTCACGAACGAATTGAATAATTTTTAGTGAATCATTCGCGAACGAATTGATTTGTATAAAAGACTAGTTTACGAACGAATTGAATCATTAAATCAATTTTTGGTGAATCATTCACGAACAAATTGAATAATTTTTAGTGAATCATTCGCGAACGAATTGATTTATATAAAAGACTCGTTTACGAACGAATTGAATCATTAAATCAATTTTTGGTGAATCATTCGTGAACGAATTTATTTGTATAAGTTACACGTATGAGAAAGAACCGATTATTTCAATTAATTTCTGGTGAATCATTCGCGAACGAATTGATTTGTTTTGGTAAATCAGTCGTGAACGAATTGAATTATTTTTGGTGAATCATTCCCGAATGAATTGATTTATATAAAAGACTCGTTTACGAACGAATTGAATCATTAAATCAATTTTTGGCGAATAATTCACGAACAAATTGAATAATATTTAGTGAATCATTCGCGAACGAATTGAATCAATAAATCAATTTTTGGTGAACCATTCACAAACAAATTGAATCATTTTTAGTGAATCATTCGCGAACGAATTTATTTGTATAAGTGACTCGTATGCGAAGGAACCGATTCTTTCAATTAATTTTTGGTGAATCATTCGCGAACGAATTGAATTGTTTTTGGTGCATCATTCGTGAACGAATTGAATTATTTTTGATGAATCATTCCCGAATGAATTGAATTATATACATTTATTATATTTGGTGAATCATTCGCGAACAAACTGATTCGTACAAGTGACTTGTTTGCGAACGAAACGAGATTCATTCAATTAATGTTCTATGAATCATTCACGGACGAATTGAATAATTTTTACTACTATAAGATGTAACTTTCTTTTGTCACATAGATCGATTATGCGCATTGCACGTACATCTAGTAGACATTCATCTGAGATGATATGATGCCCAATTGTGAAAAATATGAAACTGAGGCAGATTATTTTACGTAATACGTACCTAAATCAACAACATTACATACCTATTTTACAGGTCATTTAGAGCAATAGGTGAATATTCACTTGTTGACACAACTTTCATAATTGAAATCTGAAAAATGAAATCACGAGAACATTCATTTTTATTGAATTACACCTGCATTATGGGTATAGGTACGTACACCTATTAAAATGAAAAAAAATTTTAGTACATACTCTCGTTCTTATTGAAATTTATCCTGTAGGTCGCAGTGATAAATAATCGATGAGATGTCCGCAAATCTCTCATTTTATTCGTTATGCTTATACCTTATGATCATTGAATTAACAATGTATCGAGTCCATAGTCATCTTACTCGTCAACAGTACAACGCTTTCCAAGGGTAAGAATAATACTAATTTTTTTTAGCAAAATTTCGTTAGAAAATTTCCAGCATTTAGAATGCAAACAACATTTTTCAGTAAACCCATTGTGCAGATGTCTCAATCAGAGCGTGACAGGATATGCAATGTAGTAGCTCCAAAAATAAACATGCCTATTACACGCAATCCATTCATTTCAATAATCAAGCTCTGCAAAATTATATTGGACTCGAACTCACCACCCGGGGTTGACAGTGTTGTAGAAAGCTTATCGGTATGTGACGACGCTCTACATTCTTTTTGTTATGGCAGAGGGCAATCGAAGAATGGTGTTTATCAATATCCGTCCGCCGAATTTAAAAACTCAATGATGGAGTGCTATGCAAATGATGACCGTGCTAAGAATATTAATGGTCCTTTATGAACATTCCTTCAAACCAGACACTTTGGAAGTATCGGTGCTTCTCAAGAAAAACCTCACCATGTATCTACATATCTCCTGAAACAGACGAAGTTTGGAAACTAATAGATAGTCATTTAAACTCATAATGAAATTATACTATCCTACCATTTATCAGTTTAATAATTTTTCTCAGTAAAAGGGATACCGGTAAAGTGAAGGGCACCCTCTGAATGTTTGAATTTGGGGAAATATTTCAGAGCTTAGTGAGGCCTGTTTTTTGGTCATTACTGCCAATTTTGAGATGAAAAAATTTTCAAAACACAAATTCGCCCAAAAATAAGCCATTATATTATTCCAAAAATTAGAAACCTGAGAAAAAGATACTTTGTTTCTAAATTTCTGTAGGTACCTGGAAAATCAAGGTTCACAAAATAAATGTTAAATGTAATTAAAAAGTTCTTCTTTCTCGCTTACCCATGTCCGGACATTGCAACTATGAAATACTGGCAACCAGTTCCCTCCAGCTATCTTTGTCTTCAACCCTACTTGTGCATTCTCCCAGCTACATTTTGGCAGCTTTCTTGATCAAGTACGTGTATCAGGTGGGTGATCATCTCCTTCCTCTCTTACCTTCTATGTGACCTTGGACTGTCAGCTTTTCCAGGTTGTCATTCTCACGACATGTCCAAAATAGCATAATATCCATCTCCTGATAACTGTGCTAAGTCTGTCATTTACTCCCAGTTATTTGCATATTGACACTTTTGTTCTTTTCTGGTCCCATGATATCCTCAGCATGTGACTGTAGCAGTACATTTCAAATGCATCGATTTTGTCTTGATCTGCCATGCATATTGTCCAGCATTCTGAATGATGTTTTTAGTGCCCATTCTAAGGCCTGATGGACTTGGAGTATGCCACATCTTATCCTGCATATTGTATTGGATCTACCTCAACATGTAGGCGTTGGTTTTGTGGTGTAACTCAAGTTTGCAGCGCTTCTGCAGCAGAAAAAGTAAACCGACTTATTGCCTTTGGGAAAAAACGATTTTTCATGTTTTCATATTTTATGTGATAGAACCAGTGTTACAAATTGATGTAAATCAACTCTAATTAACAATACAAAAGTATATGACCAAAAAAATTGATTACAAAAAATTTTACCAGTACTTTTAATAAAAATAGAGTATCAATTGAAAAAAAAAAGATTTTTGATTTAAAAGAAAATCTTACCACTATTTCGGCAATAAAATTACAAAAAAATGTTTGATTTGAAAACATTTGTTATTACCTCTATTTTGGAGATAAAATTAACAAAACAACAAACAAATTTTGGTTGAAACATTTTTTTTTTATTTCATATGATTGGAAAATGAGTAGTTTCCATAGCCAGTTTTGTGGATGGAAAATACATCTTTAACGCAGCCATCTAAACATGTATGGAAAACAGTCACTTTCCTCCCTAGGGAAGAAAGTAACTGTTTTCCACACATGTTTACAAATTCAAAATTAACAATTTAAAAATTTCAGCATTTATTTTCCTCTTATATGAAATTAAAATAGTATACGTTACAAGTAGGGTGGTTCAAAGAACAATAGAAAAAACTTCATGCTTCAATTTTTTGAGCTTACCCCCTAGAAGTGTTCCATTTGGTTAGAAAACACTTCACAAAAAAATTTCAGGGCAAAAAAATTATATTTAGAGGTTGCGCACCAGAGTTGAAGGATGAGGAGGTATGAGTGCGTCGAGTGAAAACTTTCCACGGTTGTGCTCTGGGGAATGTAGCGTTGCATTCCCTCGTTGGATTGAAGTAGTATTACACAATGTTATCCCCTCTACAATGTATGATAAGTAAGGCTAGTCCTGTGTGGGCTTTTTTTTAGATGTTATTAATGAAGAGTCAACGAAAATTTTTCAAATCCAAAGCTCATTGAAGGAGGAAATACTCGTACAAAAGATTTCAAAAGTAAAGAAAAAGGTAAGTATGAATTTAAGATTGTATTTCTACCTATTCTATTCTACTTGGTAGTCAAAGGGGGAAAATGTACATATAGGATAAATTTACGTTCAAATATGAATATTTTATAAGATTCAGCACTTCAAGTTGATGTTTTATTGACTATTATTAATTTTAAAGCTGTTACTTCATAAAAATGGAATTTTTTGATATGCAAATTCCAAATTCAAGTTCAAATGAATTCTACAGCCAGAAAATCGTGATCAATACTTTGGAATGGTTGTTTTAAAAATTCAAGAAAAATTAGTATCAATTAATAAGTTGTGGTGGGGATGCCACTCTCAGTATAGGTGCTCCAAATCAACCCTGTCAAGCTTCGTTGCGTTTCCTGCGGCGCTATCATGGGAAGTATTGTGCTTGCGAGCGCTCGTTGCTCTCAACATTCAACGCTTGTGAGCTACCCCTAAATATTAATATTTTTCAACAAAAATGGTGTCTTTTTTTTATCAAAAGGAACAAAATTAGGGGGTAAGACCTTGAGATTTCAAAAAAAATGTTACATGAACCACCCTAGTGACAGGATTGGACAGTAACGCGATTAACTTGTGTGATTTTAGTCGCTCGGCTTGTTAATCACATACTTTCCGCTCCTGTCATATAATGTACTATTACCTCCATTTCAGGGATAAAATTGACAAAAAATAAGTAGGTAGGTATTTATCTACAACACTACCATTTAAAAAATTTTATCTGCATTTTTCTAATAAAATAAAAATGAAAATTAAGTATAGGTATATTACAGTACTATCTACTAAAAAAACAATGTTTACAGCTCTTCTTTGGCTATAAAATTAACAAAAATGAAGCAATCATGACTTATTGCGTTTTGGAAAAACAATTGCAATCCGCAACTTACGTAAATAAATAGGTATTTTGGGTAGGTTAGGCATTAAATAGGTGAGATACAATCTATAAAACACAATGGTGTGAAAAACTTGATTTTCAAAAAAATTGACTTATATTCGCTTTTGGAAAACCACCCATCAATTATACAAGAGGATGGAGAAGATTAGCGTTTTTATAACTCGAGTTTTGTGACGTTTGTGATATCATGGCTTTTCCAGATCCGATTGAGCTTTCCAACTGCTGCCTTTGCTATGGCCAACTTTCTCCTGATTTCTCCAGCTGAGCCTCCCTGATTCGTTATTAACGAACCAAGGTACACAAGTCCTGTACTACTTTTATGTCATCAATCTCCGCAGGTCTGTTCTTGCGCTTTCCATTGAGTATCATTATTTTTGTTTTTCCTTTGTTGACCTTCTGACCTGCCTCGTTGCTGGCTTCTTCAATCTTCTGGAGCATTTTCCTCAGCTCATCAGCTGTTAACTTATTCTTATAAAAAAATTTCGGTTTTTCTTTTTCAAAATACAACTTTATAAAAAACCATCATTGAAACTCAAAAAAAATGTTTAAATCCAAAAATAAACTCCTCGCATAGGAAAAAAACGTTTTTTTACTTCTCAAAATACAAAATTTTGGGAGCTATTGCCCTCACTTCGTTTGGGTTTCTTGACCTTTCTTTTTTAGAACTGAAATTTCTAAAAAAATTCATTAAAATTCTGAAATTTTCTAGCCAAGAAACTCAATCACCTCCCTAAAATATTGTTGTTTCACTTATCAAAATAGGAATTTTCAAGGGCTTTTTTCCACAATGAAAAAATTTTATGTTTGAGGCTTCTAAAAAATTGAAAAATGAAAACGAAAATGTTTTATAAGTCATGATAGGCAATGAATATTGAATACATAATACCTAATTATCCACATATGATATTAAATATGTAGAATAATTGCGTCTTCTCATGTTTTATTTCACATAAAAAAACTCACCTTTCTATTCGGCAAAATTGATATTTTTTTCCTCATATCAGTTAACATTTTTTTATTTTGAAATAATACCTCTCTAATCAAATCTTATTTCCCAATTGCCACTAAATTACAAATACCTACCAGACTTCTGGCTGAATCAATTTGGTAGGTAACGTGCGAACAATGCTTATTAGTCGAAGTGAAAAGTGGCTGCAACTAGGTACAATAAATAACACATCGTTAACTTTCAGTTATAAAGGTTTGTCACAGAGACCGATTGCGCATTGTACATCTATTACTTAGTAGATAGTCATCTGAGATAATCTGACGCACAACTGTAAAAAATATAATACTAACTAAGGCAGATAATTTTTAGTACCTAAATGAACAATAGGTATATGACATATTTTATAGGTCATTTAGCACAATATATGAATTTTCACCTTGTTGACTCGACTATCATAATTGAAATTTGAAAAACAAAACAACAAGAACATTAATTTTTATTGAATTATACCAGAATTATAGGCATAGGCACATCACATCTATAAAAAAGAAAAAAAAATGCATTTTGCAGTGTACTTTTCTTTTCATTGAAGTATATCGTGTAGCGCTGACAATACTTCGATAAAATGTTTTCAAATCTGTCATACTATTCGTTATGTTTGTGCGTTATGATGATTAAATCAACCATGTATCCAGTCCATAGTCTTACAAAAGACCAGTACAAAGGTTTCTTGGGGTAAGAAATAGATTTCTGTTAACGAGATAAATTCGCCGAAAAATTTTCAGCATGTAACAAAATTTTTCAGTAAGCCCATTACACAGATATCTCAAGCTGACCGTGACAGCATATGCAATAAAATAGCTCCGATAATAAACATGCCTGCAGGGCCCCCGAAGTACACATCAACAATCAAGCAATGCAAAATACTGTTTGAAGAAGGGAAAAGTACGGAAGAAAGCATATCGTATTGTGACAACGGCTCCCTACGTTTTTGCTATGGCAAAGGATCATCGCAGTATGGCGTTTTTCAATATCCGTCCTCCGAAGCTCCTCATGAAATGATGCAATGTCGCGCAAATGATGGACGTAATATTGCTGGTGCTCTATGAACATTCCTTCAAACGAGAATACTTTCTCAAGAAAAATATCACCATGTCCTATTCCTTGGAAATCATCAAGTTTGGCAATCAGTTACTAGCATTTATAAACCTACATTTAACCTCATCGTAATATGAAATAAACTATCATACTAGTACTTTTAACAGATCAATTTTTTTCAGTGTAAAATATTTTTCCAAAATACTCCATCTTTGAGGGTCCCAATCTTTTCTTCAGAGACACCTCCGGAGATGAATTTTTTTGTCGAATGAAGGTCTCTGCAGAATTTAATCAAAATCTACCTACTTTGTTTTCGAGATCCGCCTCAATCAATATTGCAAACCAAATTAACCATTCTGAACCATTTTGGTTTGGAGCCTTCATCGAGACTTTAGATTTCTCCAGAATTTAGGATTTTTCCCCCCTCTTTTTTGAACGTACAAGAATGACGCTCAAAGAACAGCTCCTCATTAATCTTAACCATGCTACCGGAAAATGATTCTAAATCATCCCATTTCTGGCAGGTTTATAAAACACTTGGTAAATCATTTCACTAAATTGAGTTTCAATCATTCGCAGAACTAGTGTAATTTTTACCAAAAATCGATTGCAGGTCACAGGTAGAGACAATATTACTTTCAACAGGATGGTGATTAATTTGTAAAAAAAAACAAACAACAAAAAACGAGTTGATGAAATGAAAAGGTCGCGATTATCAGAAGTGAACGGATGAGCAAATGATTGAAAAAAATAGATAAATACAGCAAATTAGATTAAAATTATAATAACTTAGTGTCACAGGAAAACACGTCAAGCACCGCAGAAATAAAAATGAGTATAAATACTGACAAAATTTCCAATCATTTCACAGTATATATGTAGGTAAAGGCTCATTTATAATGGTAATTGAAAAACTACCAAAAGTAATTGAAAAAATGAAATATTCCAACTCTTCAATGAAAAATCACAAAAATTTCAATTACGGATTATAAATGCTTTCATTGAAAAACGACAGATGAACTTTTCAATTACCTATTTTATTTTATGTTTTTCAATTACCATTATAAATGAGGCTTAATTTGTTTCTTATCGGAAAATTAATTGCAAGTTTGAATGGCAAATAGTGTGTTTACAAAGTACGTGTCCATCATACACGTAGTACAATAGGTACGAGTAACTGGTGTAGGTACCTAGATATGTGCAATTTATTAGCAATATCTAGGTACGTTACGTACGTATACAGAGTGCTTACGTCTTGAAGAAACGGTAAATCAATGATGAAATAGTTTCATAAATATTCTCCAGTTAGGAAGAAACTCGACGGATCAAAATGATGGGAAGGTTATCACTTGTGTTATCATTTGTGTTATCATTTTACTGGTTCATCAACATTCAACTATTTGTGTATGGCACTGATTTTGATGATCATGAACGTAACCTGCACCAGTGGAATTCGTACAAAGTATGGATTCTTGTTATTCAAGATGAAAGTTTTAAATATTTTTTCATGCAAACAATGCCTGACCAATGACCGACCATCTTGTTCGATTTGATCCTTGTTAGGTCCAATTCAACAAAATGTACGAATCAGCAGAACATGACCAAAAAAGAATGAAAATCTACATGCATAATTTGGAGAGAATTGCCAAGCATAATGAACATTATGACAAAGGTGAAGTTACATACAAACTTGGTGTGAATCAGTTCGTCGATATGGTATGTACAACGGCATTTCTCGATAACTGACAAAAAAATCCGAATTCAACGAAGAGTATAGTAAACCCTGTGACAATATTTTCAGATCGCATATCACCTCTAACCTTTACAAAAAAAGGGAAAAATGAAATTTATTTTGAAAGTTTTCAATTCCTGAATTTATTAAACTGAATTTCTACACAATTTTTCAATTGATAAACACCCCAAAAAAATAATAGGTACATAAATAAAAAAATAAAAAAACAGGGACAAAAATAGGTGCCCTACATCACTATCATGGTTCAAAATAAAAATCAACGATTTCTAATTTTGCTGAAATGGCAATAAAATACATGATTGTGTAGGTATTTTGATTTTCATATTGAGCAAAATTGACCACATTAACCCTATTGACAATTTCAAGTGGCAGAATGCTAGCAACAGTGCTAGCATGACCATGCTAGCACTGGTTGCACCATTTTGAACACCTTTCCTAGCATATCTGCTAGCAAACTGTTGCCAGCATAATGCTAGGTAAATGGTACTAGCACTACGCTAGCAGCATTTTTCTAGCATTATGCTAGCGATGGTTTGCTAGCAGATATGCTAGTACAGGTGTTCAAAATGGTGCCATTGGTGCTAGCATAGTCATGCTAGCATATTTCTAGCATATGCTGGCATACAATTGGCATAATTCTAGCAGGGGGACTGGCATTATGCTAGCGCCAGTTTGCTAGCAGATATGCTAGTGCAGGTGTTCAAAATGGTGCTACTGGTGCTAGCATGATCTTGCTAGCTTTTTGCTAGCATATGCTAGCATGTGTATAATATGTATAATGCTAGAAGTGCATTAATTTCCTTATAAAAGAATAGGGTATTTTTAATTATGGTACGTTTCCCAAAAATATCCAAAAATGGGCAATTGCCCTACAATGCTAGTTTAGAACTAGCATTGCACTAGCATCTTGTGCTAGTATAAACTGAGTGATTAGTTTGCCAACTTCACTCTTCTTAATTTAAACAGGAAACCGTATTGAGCTTATATTCGACTTGACTACATACTTCATCTATGAGAAGTTAAGTGTATCATAATAAAGAACAACGCTAGCAATTTGCTAGCATTATGCTAGCACTTGACTGCTAGCACCTGGATAAGAGGTCTTTTAACAAAAATCCAGCACCATGCTAGTACTTTGAGTGCTAGATTTACCAAGGTTAGAATAGCGCTAGCAGTAGACTAGTGCAAGTTTACCTGTGATTGTATTTCTAGCATGTAACTAGCAGATTGCTAGCATGTCTTTTGCTAGTTCACCTCATGCTAGCACCATTACAGGGTGCTAGCAATGCACTAGCAATATGCTAGTAGTGACTGTTAGCTTTACTCGGTGGTTATGCTGCTAGCATGTAACCAGCAAATTGCTGACCTGTCTTTTGCCAGTTCACCGCATGCTAGCATCATACCAGTTCTATGCTAGGATGAATTTTCCAATAAAATGTCTGCTGGCAAAGTGCTAAATGCTAACACCATTCTAACTGGTAATCTGCTAGTTGATTCCATGCTAGCACCGTGCTAGTATTCTGCTACTAATGCTAGTATTCTGCTAGTAAAATCGTTGATGAGATAATTATTCTGCTAGGATTAACTGGTGTATGGCTAGTGTACTTTTTACTAGCTCATATCATGCTAGCAACATGGTAGCTTTATGCTAGGAGAAACTGCCAGCATCGCTCGGTAATTATGATGCTAGAATATAACTAGCATGTTGCTAGCATACATTGTGCTAGCTCATCTCAGGCTAGTATTATGGTAGAATTTTGCTAGCAGGAGCTGCTGGGATCACTCAATAATTATGGTGCAGGGTTTTAACTAGCATATCCCTAGCATATATTTTACTAGATAATCTCACATTAGCAATATGATAGCATCATGCTAGCAGAGACAACTGGCATTACTAGGTAATTATGAGGCGCGGGTTTGACTAGCACGTTGCTCGCATACATTTTGCTAGCTCACCCCATGCTAGCGATATGATAGCATCATGTTAGTATGAACTGCTAGCATCACTTGGTAATTAAGGGGCAAGGGTTTAACTAGCATATTGCTAGCATGCATTATGCTAGCTCATCTCATACTAGATATATGATAGCATTTTGCTAGCGGGAAATGCTAGCTTCATTCGGTAGTTTTATGTTGCTAGCATGTAGCTAGCTCATTTCTAACACACTTCTTGCTAGTTTGTATCATGCTAGTAATAAGCTGGCATTTTGCTAGCATGTTATGCTAGTTCATTTCATGCTAGCATAACGCTAGTATCATGCTAGTTTCCTGCTACTCATGCTAGGTGGGTGCTACTAATGCTAGCATTCTGCTAGTAAAATTGTCAATAGGGAAGTAGGAAAAATCGAGGAAAAAAGCGGTAAGTAATCACATTTTTGTTGAAAATCCCCACCCCCCCCCCACTCACTTCCACTTGTCAACTCCAAAATTTCATCTCAGGGCCAATTCTATATTTTCAACTTACCAAGGGGACATTCCATGATTCCACGTCAATTTGACTAATAAGTGGTAATGGGGGGGGGTCGGCATTTTTTTTGAAAATTTTCGTATGGAAAGTCCTTCCGAAGAGATGACCAATGGCGCAAATCGCAGCTCTCTAGCCCTTTTTCAAAGGCTGCTAGGGGTGTCAAAGTTTTCAGTGAACTTGAAATATCATCCATTTCAGCAGTGGATTACTCGATAACCGCGATACCTACCAAAATGGAACTTTTTCCAATAGTAAGGGGGTTTGAAAGGCTTTTTGGAGATATCATGAAAATCAGTGCTGCCATTTTTTTTGTATGAAAAATTAGCTCAGAAAGTTTTAAAACGTTGTTTTCATGATTTAAAACATGAAAAAAAGTTTCAACTGATGAAGTTGACCCATTCGACCCCTATTCTTACGTATACTTTGAAAAGGTTGAAAAACTCTTTCACTCCATAAAATAAACTCATCATGTCATCACAAAATTCAAAAAAATTCAAAAAATGAACAAATTTTAATTTTTTGCAATGAGGCCTATGAGTGTGATTTTTATCAACTTTTTCATCAAATACTGTCAGAAAGAGGTCAAAATGAGACAACTGAATATGGTGAAATATGCCTTAACAGTTATAAATAGATCTTTCATTATATGTACTGGAAGTATAGGTAACGTGGGAACTATGTATACCCTTTCTTATGGCAAGCTATGTACCATTGCCGTGCTTGCTGTAAGAAAGGATCTTCACTTAGCACCGATATCTCGAGCTTGTCGGTACTTCGTCAATATGAGAATAATTACACAGATGTATAGGCAGGACAGGTCCTCCTGTTCCCCACTTCCCTGATTTTGCCCACTTGTCCAAGTGGATAATTAGTGCTTTTAACATGGTTTTTCTAATATTTTAACAATTGCGGTACATTTGGGCATTTAATCGATTTTCTGCAGCATCGATAATGCTTCTTGTTGAAGAGGAGCTTTGTGTATTACATTTCTGTCATAGTGTTTAGTATTAGGGACACCAGCACAAGAGACAGAAAATATGGACAGTATGGGTAAGAGATGGTCTATACCTACTCACATCATTCATGGAACACAAGTGAACGACTAACTGAATTATATGTTTGACTTATTTGTGATTATTTTGAGACTTTGAGTTGATCCATTGTCCAGGAAATTTTTTCATCAAATTATAGTACTTAAAAAAATGTGAAATTTAAAGACAAAAAATGAAGGATGTGGATGGGTGTTTTTTGAGTACATTGAAAACATTTGATGGCGTTGTTGTATCCGATGATTCTGGTGACGCTTCTTCTTCTGGACTATGTAGTAGCGTCAATTTTTACATTGATGATAAGGAATACCTTGGTGAATTTTTAAAACACCTAAAAAGAGATGGCTACGAGTTTAGCAAGAGAATATCTTGCTTTTTGGAAGGTAAGTATCCAAATTTTTTTTAGTGCTTGTATAATTTTATGTACAATTACTATTCTCATTAACAAAGCAATAAATTCATTTCATTTTGTAGGTTCTGTGCAAACTGAAATAAACGCATCAGATGTGAAGATCCCATACTTACTTTGATCATCCTTTCATAAAAGTTCAGACCTTGTACTATGAATGCAGTCACAGTGCAAAGTATTGTATTTTAAATCAAGAAAATAATAATGTGGTAAACTAATTGAATGTCTTGGTGGAATAAGGGCGTTAGACAAAAACCGATTGAAGATTTAAACCTATGTGACTTAGGCAATACTTCACTTAGAGCTTCGCGGTTACGTTTTTTTTAAAGCTTGAAGTGTTACCTTTCATTTCCGTTACTCAACTTTGGCACTCGGTTACGTTAACCCTTTCAAAAAAGCGATTTTCTCACATCGTCATTTTTGTCTAACGCCCTTATTCCACCAAGACCCTCAATTGTGATACAATGAATGACTTATCTACACACTTTTCATGTTTCATTACTATATGTTTGATAGCAACATCAAGATTATTGGGTTTGTAAAAACAAGAAAAGATTCAGAATTCAAGACACAAAAAAAAATGAACTGCCCTGTTGTCAAGGAAAAAAACCAAGGTATGGTGCCCATTATTTTGAATATTGTAGTATTCAAAGTTCATATAAAACGAGATCCTCAATCTTTCTAAGTATTTCTATTTTCAATAGATGATGAATGAATTCCGTAGATTATTGCAATTGTCCAGTGACAAAGATGGCGAACTGGAGGGTAAAGAATGGTATTACTGCACATTTTCGTTGCCAAGGAATCACAAACATCCGATGATGACCGCTTATTTGAATAAAAAATTGGACCCTTCCATCCAAGAAGAGATTAAAAAACTTGTTGAAAATGGCATAACAAATAGGTATGTACTTTGTGAAGGCTGCCTTAAAGAAGTTTGTATCCAAAATGCCAAATGGAAATCACATACCATGGATGTCTAAAGCGTTCTAACTGTTCATTAAAATCATTTCCAATTACATCGCTAAATTTACATTGGAAAACCGAGTAAGCAACATGGATCAAGTTGCATTGCAGTCAAAAGTGAATAAACGGGAAAAGAACAAGTCCTGCAGTATTTTCTGCCATCCATATTCCACATGATACCAAGAATGATTTCTTGCTATGCTATTTGACTTCATGGCAGAAACAACTATTGAAAACATTTGATGGAATCACTCTTCTAGACACTACTTACAAAACTGTGAAATACACCTTATCAATGTTTTGTATTGCTGTCAAAACAAATGTAAATTATTGCATCATAGGAATGTTTATCACTCTCTCAGAATCATCTGATAAAATCAAAGAAGCTCTTGATATTTTCCAATTGTGGAACCCTGAGTGGAATCTACAATACTTTGTTATAGATTACTCTGAAGCTGAAATTAATGCTATAAGATCGGCATTTGGGTGTTATATTTATCTATGTGATTTCCATCCTGAGCAGGCATGGGTGAGATGGATGAGAAAATGAGATAATTTGGACTATGCTTCCAATGAAGAAAAAATTCTGACCATTTTTAGAGCAATTGCAAACAGCTGAAGTGAGTCGGAATTTAATGAGAAAATTAAAGAGCTTAAATTAAAAGACAGTTTTATTTGAAACTCCAAAGCACATAATTTGTAGAGGATAAATGAGGACCCAAAGTACTCGGCTTAGCAGGGAATATATGCCCTCGGTCATTGGTAACACTGTTGGTGAAACAAGTATGGAAATAGATTATGCTCTTAAGAAAGTCATAGCATTTTACCCAAGTTTTCACGTACTGTGCACGCACCGATCTGTTCACATTGTACAACGTTGCACCCCATTGGTTGCTCCACCGCGTGATGACACCAACATGTCATGCGCAGTACGTAACACATACGTGAAATGCCATGACTTTCTTAAGAGCATACTCTTTTTCCATTCTTGTATTAAAGAGCTTTAGTGCTATCTAGTGGATTAGTTCCGTGTACACTGTCTATAGTTCCATGAGATGTGGCAACAACCGAAACAGCCAGCTGTGTCCCCTTCGCAGTTGTCTCAGGTTGCTTAGAGTATAATTAAGAGTAATCACTCTTCTGGATGGATGTCAGGACAACAAGCCTTGAGTAGAACTGCATGGATGCGTGTGTATTTATAGCTCTAGGTACATATCCATTACCTATTAGTAGTGCTTAAATGTGTTCACTGAAGTACCTACCCCAATAAAGTGTTAAAAGTGATTTATCGTCTTTATGTTATTGTAAGGAATCTACGTGACACATGCACAACCTGTAGTATGACATCACCAAAAAGCCTTTAAAAACCCCTAACTAATGGAAAAAGTTCCATTTTGGTAGGCATTGCGGTTATACAGTTATCCACTGCTGAAATGGATGATTATTTCAAGTTCACTGAAAACTTTGACACCCCCTAGCAGCCTTTGAAAAAGGGCTAGAGGGCTGCGATTTTCGCCATTGGTTAGTCCTTCAAAAGGTCTTTCCATATGAAAAATTTCGAAAAAATCGCCAACCCCTTTCCCCTTACCACATCTTGGTTGAATTGATGTGGAATGACCCGATGCTCTTCATTTGTTTCGCTCATTATAAAAAAGTTTGATTTCAGACTTCTGAAGAATTTGAAAAATTATACTTGGTATCTAAAACCGGCTCCAACTTTGCTCAACATAAGAATTTGCGAGTGATATCACCTCTTCTTTCAAAGGCACAAACGATTCCAAATCATGTAAATTGGGTACACGAGGGAGCCGTGACCAAAATAAAAGACCAAGGAAAATGTGGCTCTTGTTGGGCGTTTGCTGCTGTAAGTTACCGCAACATTTTGTAATTAATAACTATTAACGGATAATTTTTTGAGCCATCGAGTTGGTGAATTTGTTCAAAGGACATCATGAGCTAACCCTATAAGTTATGTGATACGACCACCCAGTTCAAAAAAAATTACAGGTTGGATTATTAGAGGGACATTTTTACTTGAAAAATAAAGTGTTGGAAGATTTAAGCCCACAAAATCTCATGGATTGTGTAAGATCAGCTCATGGTTGCGAAGGTGGTACAGTTCCCAAAGCGTTAGAATACGTGAAAGAAAATGGAATAGCTACGGAAGAAGAATATCCATATGAAGCTAAGGTGAGAATAATTTAAATACATCTCGGGTATCTTGTGTACATGTATGAATATATATATTTTTAAAAAAATACTTAATAACAGAACGGAACCTGCAGATACGCTCGAAATGAACATGATTCTTCTCGTACTATAGAAAAATATTCACAAGTAACGCCACTAGATGAAATGGAACTTAAAGTTGCGGTCAGTGCGGGGCCAGTTCAGTGTTCAATGGCTGTTTCTGATTCAGGCTTTCGCTTTTACGAATATGGTAATCAAGTACATATTAAGAAGTTATTTTTAATTTGAAATTTAATGTTCTACACAATACGAGTATGGTTCCTGAATTCATATCCTTTTTCAAAAATCAGGTATCTATGACAGCAAAAACTGTTCTCAAGAAACTACAAATCATACTCTTGTGATAGTGGGCTATGGTACAACAAAGCACACAAAGCAAGATTATTGGTTGGTCAAGAACTCGTGGGGTGTGACCTGGGGCGAACAAGGCTACATGAGAGTAGCTCGAGGCAAAAATGTTTGTGCTATAGAATCAGATAACATATATATACCAAGGTCATAAATTGATAATTGCGACGCTATATTTTTCTTCAAAGCGCATACCTTATTTGAATACTGATTCATACGTATGTACCTATCTATTGATTATTTGAAAAATAAATACTTCAACAAAATTGCAGTAATATTTATTATTTTTTGTTGAATATACTGTGTTGGTTTGCAGAAGGCTGACAAAATGTTAGAAAGTCAACCAGATTTTTTTCAAATTTTTCAAATTTGACATAATGTCAGAAAGTCAGAATTTTTTTTTTGATTTTTGTTTATTTCTGACATAATATTACGACCACGGGACAGAAAATCTTGTCCACCCCCCCCCATATTAATAATAAATATAGGTATTTTATATGTACTTATATATATAAAAAAAGGTACTAGGTAGTCACCTCTTGTCCAGGTCTCACACAATTATCTCAACACAGTCCAAACATAGCATCTCATTTTTCGTTTCCTCACATCCAAGATTCATTTTTATCATTTACAGGTATTGAATAAAAAATCATACCTGCCGGAATTAAGTAGAGCGAATAATTTTGAACCATTTTCTGATAGCATGGTAGTTGACTGTTGAGTTCTTTTTTTTTTGGGGGGGGGGTGTTTATCACCTGAGAACACTTGACGGTAAATGGAAATTCTTGGAGATAATTTTAATAGAATTATCATCATGTTCAAAAAATTGATGATAAACCATTTCCATAAAAAAATAAACGGTTAATAATCAATTAATCATGTTATCAGAAAATGATTCTGAATTATTTTATTTCCGTTGTGAAATTATATCGCTCGATAAATCGGGGTCATGCGATATTTTCACCGAATTACATTTAAATCATTTGCCATACTCGTATAATTTTTACGAAAAATCGATTGCAGATCGCTAATAAACGAGACAATATTCAGCTATCATCGACTTTCAACAGGATGGTGAATCATTTGTAAAAAACCAAAAAGTGAGGTGATGGAAAAGAAAGGTTGAAATTATCAGGAGGAAACGGATGAGCAAATGATTGAAAAATTATAAAAATACAGCAAATTAGATTAAAATTGTGATGATTTGGTTTGAAAGAGATACACGTCAAGCCCCGCAGATGATAAAAATTAGTATAAATATAGACGAAATCTCCATTAATTTCACATCAGTGATTTGTTCCATATCGGAAAATTAATTGTGAGTTTGATTATTAGCAAATAGTGTGTTTCTGAAGTACATATCTGCCCATCATATGCGTAGTTATAGGTAAGTACTTACCTAATATACCTATTCCTGAAAATTATACCCAACTTCAACTTTGAGCTAAAAATTCATCCAATGTGATCAAAAAAGTTGAAATGTTTTTTTTGACTTTCTGGCCGAAATTTCAATCAATTTTGATAAGTTGCATGATGCCTTTTCCAAAAATCGCCAAAATCATGACCAAATTTTGGGATCAAATTCTTTAAAAATGCTAAAAAGAAATTTTCTATTGAAATTTTTGAACTCCTGGTGAAATTTCAACCTATTTTAATGAGTCGGATGATATTTTCAAAAACCTCGAAATCATTACCACATTTTGGGCAAATAATTCTTCAAAAATCCTCAAGAAAATTTTTCGTCGAAAATTTTGAATTTCTCGAAAAATTGCACGCCATTTTTAGATTTTAAGGTCACATTTAAATATTTCTAAGGCAGTTTATTTTTTCTCAAAATTGAAGGGAGACACGATTAAAAAAGACTCGATTACGTAATCACCATACCTAACTCAGTCTCTCCAAATGAGGTAAAAAAAAACACGTAGGTATCTACCTGCCTACCTACCTATTATATTAAGCAGGTATACTTAATAGTAATCAATGCTGAAATAGTTTCATATACTAGTTTCCAGTTGACAAGAAACTCGACGGACCAAAATGATGGGAAGATTATCACTTGTGTTATCATTTTACTCGTTCATCAATATTCAACTATTTGTGTATGGTACTGATTTTGATGATCATGAACTTAACCTGCACCAGTGGAATTCGTACAAAGTAAGTACGAGTTCTTGTTTTTTAAGCAAAAAATGTTGATATTTTTTCATGCAATGCAACCAATACCTAAACCTAACCATCTTGTTTGATTTTCATCCTTGTTAGGTTCAGTTCAATAAAATGTACGAATCAGCAGAACATGACCAAAAAAGAATGAAAATATACGTGGATAATTTGGACAGAATTTCCAAGCATAATGAACTTTATGACAAAGGCCAAGTTACGTACAAACTTGGGATGAATCAGTTCGCTGATATGGTATGTACAAAAGCATATTTTCTCGATACCAGTAAAAAAATTCGAATAGCTTAACGAAGAACATAGTAAATCCTGTAACAAAATTTTCAAATCACCATGCCACCTCTAACATCTAAAAAATTTGTGAATTTAAAATTAATTTGAAAAATTTCCATTTCTAGAATTTTTTTAACTCCCATCTGGGGGCCAATTCCACATTCTCAACTTACCATGTTCTTCATTCGGTTCGCTCATTACAAAAAAGTTTAATTTCAGACTTCTGAAGAATTTTCAAATTTATACTTATCTGAAACCGACTCCAGCTTTGCTCAAAATACAAATTCGCGTGTGATATCATCTCTTCGATCAAATGCACAAAATGTTCCAGATTACGTAAATTGGGTACATGAGGGAGCCGTGACTAAAATAAAAAATCAAGGAGGTTGTGGCTCGTGTTGGGCGTTTGCTACTGTAAGTATCTAATGGCAACGTTTCGTAATTAATAATAACCATTAAAGGACAATTTTTCGTGCCATCGAGTTGGAGAATTTGTTCAAACGACACCACGAGCTAAATGCCACGACCAATAATTTGAAAAAAATTACAGGTCGGATTATTGGAGGGACATTTTTACTTGAAAAATGGAGTGTTGGAAGATTTAAGCCCCCAAAATCTCGTGGATTGCGACAGAATATCTCACGGTTGCAATGGCGGTTATGTTACCACTGCGTTAGATTACGTGAAAGAAAATGGAATAGCTACAGAAAAAGAATATCCATATGAATCAGTGGTGAGAATAATTTAAATACATCTCTCAAAAAAAAACACACACACACACACAGGCATCAGAGTGGTCCTTATTTTCGAAGTTGGGATTTTCCTCCCTCCCAACCTCCGAAGTGAGGATCCCTGGTGAGATAATAATTCCTTATTCTTAATTTTTTCCATTTGCAAGAAACTTGGGCTGAGGTGGACTCCTCAATTTTCAAAAATTTTATAAAATACGAATTCACTGTAAAATTTTAAAATTTCGAGTTCTGTTGATATAGTGTAGCTAAGAAGCCCTACGTGTTATAGGGGGGAATAAATCCTTTACCTATGGTGGTGAGAATTAGAAATATTCCTTAGAAGGGGAATATTTCTAAGTACCTAGATAGCTCAGAAGGGTGGTAGTTTTCCTAAACTGCCCTATACATCATTTAAAAAGTGTATACCCAATAAATACGAATTCTGTAATATTTACAAGGTATATTTATAAATTTTTTACATAAATTCATTTGACCTACATGATTCTACATTTGTTTGTTTGAAAGGCCCTAAATGAATTTAAAACGAAGATAGATCTTACCATACGTGTGATGGTATAGATCAACATATTTTTAATCATAGTCCAAAAATATGAGACTTCATCCTACCCCATCTCCGAAGGTGTAGGATTGCTAAATTTTGCTTAAACTAATTTTATTTACACGAGAAAACAACATTTAAATTAGTCATCATAGATTACGACGCCTTGCTCGTAATCTATGAGAGGTGAATACAATATTAAAAGAAAGTAAGTGTATCCTGCTTACCACAAACTGTACGCGTTTTCCATCTCTTTCCTGGTGGCTCACCTAATACTACGAGCCGTCGATGGAACTTAACCAAATGAGACACATTTTAATTCTTTGCCCATTTCGGTGATGTCCGGATACATCCCAAAATGTCAAAAAGGTACACTCGTTATTAACCGTGAATATTTCGGTTAATCTAGGTTGAATTGAAACATTATCCATCAAACGATGAGATGGAAAAAACGAAAGAACTTCTGCCATGAACTCCGAATAGATGTCCATGGCTTAAGTTTTATTAACGATGACGATAGAACTGACGTACGCGCGATGTCAGAGCCAAAGTCCGGAGACTAGATTTAGTTGCCGGAACCATGTCCGCACGCATCCAAAATACATCACAATCTCTTCGCTAGCAGCTTCGAGATCTGTATTATAAAGAGACTTGAGATGGTCAAATCCCTACCCCTATTTCCGGGGGACCAATAGCGTACTTGCTAAGTACACATAAATTAGACAATTTATGTGACTTTACTAATTAATGGCCAAAATCCCTATCTCGGCCTATAAACGTCAAAGGCTGTCAAGAACTGTCAAGGGCTCGCGAACCCTTCTGCTTTTACGTTTGCCGACTCGCGGGTGCGGCCCTATATGCGCGAGTAGATCGCGAGTACCTCGAGTACTTAGCCTATCTAAAGAATTTACACACGTTCCCAACATTTCATTATAAGGGGTTCTTATTATATGCACTACCTTCGGCAGTGGGGCCAATCTGCCCTCTGTCAATTGCCCCTTCGTGAGTTCACTCAGAGGAGAGTATATCATCGAAGTGGATCACGGATCATGAACAAAAGCATAGAGGAGATTGATCCCACGCCGATATCCCCCACCCCACCCTATCCTATATGCATGCCACTGCCCCTCCGTTTTGCGCTGCGATGATTAGCAGTCTAATTTCTGAGGGGACAAACTTCAAAGTTGGTTCGGAGGCGGGACTATTTCGGTTGCAAATGCATTGAACACAACCCCTAAATGCACTTCCATCAAGTATAGGTTAGAGTCAGTCACGATTATTATTCGGTTACGAATAATGTATGGCCCTGATAAAGTTTCAGCAGTCCTGTAGAACAAGCACTCGTAGTAGAGTTACTGAAACTACGTAGTAGTTGGGAGACATAAAAAAGACTGAGGAGCTCTAATTGCTATTCAATGGACAAATAGGTATCGTGCCAAGTACATTGCAAAAATAATCGAAATAGAGGTGAAGTAATCTTAACTGTGGGAACGATTTTTGGGAATCGTATTTTTGAAAAAAGGCTTAATTTGAATCGGGTCAAAAAAAAAAAAAATTTATATCGTCTAGATGAAGGTTGACGATTTTGAAGATATTGAAGCTATTTTCCAAGAATCAAAATTTGGAAAGTAGTCGGGAAGTTGAAGTGGCCAAATAACTATCAAAATTTGGGTCAGTCTGAAGAATAAGGGTTGCCCTTTCCGTTTGCGCTATGTTTGCTAATTTGTGTCAGTTCGCTGTCAAACGTTGATAAAACTTATAAAATTTGGCCTACATTTTTTGAATTTTTGTTTACGTATGATATGATCCTGAATTCCGGTATTTTTTCCTAAAGTTTTTGAGTCTCATGCTGTTGCATTTTCAAAGGTCATACGTAATTGCTATCTATCGTGTAATTTTTTCAGTCAGAAGTGACGTTAAAAAATAGAGAAGATTTGTAAAAAATGATTAGGATTTTCTCAAAAAAAAATTGTCACTCTGTATTTTTAACTTGTTAAAATTGATCGAAATGTTTTCGTACAGTGTGGAGGGTCATAAGATACACTTACTTTTAACAGTAACATATAAATATTATGTACATGATAGAATTAAAGAAAAAAGAAAAGAAAAAGAAGAAAAATTAATAAAAGAAAAAATGAAACTTAAAATAGGTGTGTTTTTTTTTTTTCATTTGTTCATTAGTGGTGTAGTTGGAATATCTCCTTGTGAGTGGATATTGGATCATCATTTCATTTGATTGTTTACGTATCATCTTTTACGTCATCAACTACAGTGTACTTTTTAAACTGTTGAACAAATAAATTTTTAGAATTTTTGAATTTTAATTTTAATCTATAATCTAGAAATTCGGCTTACTACCTTTTGAGTATGTCGAATTTAAAATATCTATTACTAAAACTAGAAATAAGGGAAAATTGATTTTGACACATATTACTCTTTTTCCCGATTTTCTGGGTTTTGTGGTGTTTCTCTGTGGTGAATACCAGAGCAAAAACTTGTCATAATCCCTGCAGCACGACGCACTTCGGGATCCTGCTCTGCTTCTTCCGCCCACGATTGTGTGTTTTGTAGTATAACAGAGGGTTGAAGGGACTCTTCTGGTCTGCGTGGCTGGTCGCTACCATTGGTAATTCGGTGATTTATTGGTCTCGAATTACTAATTTCGAAAGTGTCATCTGACGTTTGGCGGATCGTACAGCGCAAAGATTCGTTTTCGAAATATTTCTTTGCAGCGCTAGTTCGGATCGCTGTAGTGACTGTGACTGGATGAGCTGTATCTAAATTAACAAGTTCAACATTTTTAGAAGTTGATGGGGTCGGGTTATTGTCGACTTCCATCAAAGACAAGTTTGAAGTTGAATTATTAATTTCAGTAAGATTATTCGAGCTAGAAGAAGTCTCATGAGAGGAGGATCGAGGTAACTCGTTTGTGGTCGGGTTTACTGCTGCGGTTGGTGCAATGGATGGCTCATTATTGGCTGCAGGTACTTCAGGTGATGACAGCTGGGTATCTTGCACTTTATTTGCTTCTGGGATGAATTGTCTTCGAAGGGAGTGCATTACATCGTCGTATACGGTGATTGGATAATACGGTCCTGCGCTATTCCATTCTGGTGTGCAGTAATGGTTGAGTGTTTCGAATACACTTGGGATTCGAGTTATTTTTCCACCTAAGATCTGAGACCAATCGTAATTGAGAGCATCTGAAATCTCAGTAGAACGAGTTAAATTCGTGTTGGGATGTAGAACTAGAGGTAATAGAATTAATTCCGACACGTTTAGATTTTTTAACACAGTGCATAATTTTCGCATACTTTCGAAAAATTGTTTGTATGGTGTACCACAATGTACATCATACGTTCCTATCAGGGATGGAAGAGCCTTGAATTCAGGGCTCCCGCTCTTGGCTCTGGCTCAGCTCCCCATTAAGTTTTAGCTCTGGCTCGCTCTTGGCTCTTCACTCTTTTTCTTTACATGTGCTCTTTGGCTCCTTGCTCGCTCCTCAATTCTTTCCAACTCCGCTCTTTGACTCTCAGCTCCCTCTTCCAATTTCTTGGCTCCCACTGCAGCTCCTGCTCTGGCTCTTGGCTCTTTAAATTAGAACTTAAAATTCGTGAAAAATGATGAAAAAAAATGAAAATATACTGCATTTATTTTCATTTTATTTCTCAATGAGATAACAAACGTAGAAATTATTCATTTTCTTCACAAATGTGAGTTGAAAGTTGAATTTTCAATAAAATTGTGCGCATTTTTCCACTTTTTTTTCTACTTTTAGGGAGCCAAAGAGCCTGAAAAATTTTGTGGGCTCCCACTCGGCTCTGGCTCTTTCCAGGTTAAAGACTCCTTATGTTGATGGCTCTCTTGAGTAAAATAAGGAGCTCTTTTGCAAGAGAGCTCTTGATATTTTTCTGCACTTTCATTTACTTGGCTCTTGGCTCTGGCTCTAGCTCCTCAAAAAATCCGGCTCTTTCAGACTCTGGCTCCGGCTCGCTCCCGGCTCTTCCATCCCTGGTTCCTATTGATAACATTACCCTAGTAGGGAAGTCTTTAAAATTCGAAATGAATTTTACGAGTTCGGCAAGTAATAAGTCTTGTCGATAGAGCTGTGTACTTACTGCATCAGCATAGGGTTTACCTAGTGACAAGTATTTAATGATGCTATAGACGTGGCCATCCCCTATCATTAAGATGTTGTAGGTAAAGAGTACTACAACATATGTCTCGTTGCTAACTTCGCATGCCGCCGCTGTGAATCCTTTAGGATAGGAGTTCAGAGGGTAGAAGGGAAGGAGTTCGCTGGAATCCGTTCCGTAGCGGAGACGATATTTACGATGATTGTTCCCTCTCTCGGCTGAGGTACCCTTCTTCTGTTTAGGTGGCGGTATCTTTGCTCTCTTGGAAGCATGGGAACCTGTCGAATCATTTGAACTTTTCGAATTTTCGTCGCGTGGATGATTCGATGACTCAGAGCTCATATGTTGCTTTTGGCTATTACTTTCTGAGGATGATCCAAGTGGATGAGGCGTCGAGGCGCATGAGGCGTACGGTGTCATGGTGGATGGATTTGGAAGTATGGATTGATAGGTTGTATTCGGTACACGTACGAGGTTTTGATTACATAAGAAAATCGGTGGAAGATCGGGAGTTGGGGGTGGAACGTCCATTGGGTGTGAATATAAGGATGATGGAGTAGTTTCGACATGCTGAGGAGCTGAGTAAGTAGGTATTGAAGCGAATGACGTCGGCATTGGACTGTAGATAGGGGATTGGGGTCTATAGCCTAATGGGGTATACGGCCTATTAGGAGTATTTCTCGCACGAATACTTGCATACAAATTACTATTCTGTTCATCAATCAGCATATTGTATCGAGCTTGCAAATTCGTAAGTTCCCTTTGAATATCCTCGTTCTGTGTCCTTAATGTCGTATTCTCAGTCGTAATTTCCGATACCGTGGCTTGTAACCTGGTGTACAAGTCCCGTTGCATCGTCAATTGGTTATTTAATTCTCGAACCCTCGAATCATTTTGCATATAATGCACAATTTTGGACGAATGTTTCACCACCGAAAAGTCAGTTCCACACAATTTCTCTCTACAACCTCGTCGCATACAGGTTATAATTTTCATATTATGAGCAGTCTGCATACTATCGATGTAATAGTTGTAAATACAACTATAATGGAAAAGATGTAGGCACTTTGTAATCGCAATTTTATCTCTACCTGTCACTACATCCGGACCCATATGGGTCAATGGTCGAGAACATTTATCGCATATGAGTTCGCAATGATTCATGATGCAATAGATATTTTCCAAAAAAAAAAAAAATTTCGCAAAAAAAATCAAGCAATCCTATATATTGTAGTGTACCACCGTGGGTTGCTACAATATAGTTTACATGGACGAGACAAATGCTAATATTTGAAAAGCAAAATATAAGCTAAGTCGAAAAAAGAGTCGATCTCACCAGATATCGAAGTAGGTCCTCCTGGCACTAACTTCACTACATATATGGTATTCGATCCTTTTTGCTGGATGTTTTGGACGTGATTTTTGACTATTTCTTTCTCAGGAAAAAATGTCCCTACTCCATTTTACATAAAGTTCTTATCGCGTCTTATTTTTCTCGCGACATTTACGCATATTTGGAGACGAGGGGTAGATTATTTTGTCGAAAATAATGACCAAGAGTGTGAACAGATAGAGGTTTTTAAGACAGAAGATACAAAGTTACGCCTTTAAGTAATAAAATTTTGGGACCACAGAAACGTGATTTTTTCGTAGTTTCGATTTTCTGAAAAATCACTGGTCATAAATGTCATCGAAGGGATGAAGATTTTTGACAAGAACTGTCTCTGTGATGTTTTTCTCACGTACCGATGTCCAATATACTATTTTTAGGTTTCGAGTAATTTTTACTAATTGGGCTAATCGCGTTTCGAATAGGGAGAAAAAAAAAAGGTCAATGTATCGAAAACAATGTGTGTGGTTTACGCAGGCTGTCGCGCACCCTAGCTACCGGTTGTACGTGTAAGGCGTAGGGTCATTAAATAGTTTACTTTTTACGAGCGTGTCACTGTGTCCGCGATCGTAAATGTGTTAACTAGGGTGGTTTCTTGTCTACTGTTGTGACAGTGATTGATTCAAGTGCTAAATATTCTCTCTGCGTAAACGAGGAGGGATACGTTTAAAATATGAATTATTTTGTCTTTCTATAGCGCCTTGGCTGTGAAAGAACGTAATTTTAAATCTATCTGATAAGTACTATATACCTAAGAATAAAGCTATTTTGCCAGGAATTAACATATCTTGAAAGTGCATTTACTCGAATCAGTTGCCATTTTTTGTCTAATAATATTTTGAAAAGTGGGTCATGAAGCATAAATAAGTCATTGTACAACTAAGTCAATGATATCTGTGATGCATTTATTCGCATTTTAAGAATGCAAGTTGAAAAGAACGAGAGTCTTTTTGTGGTATGTTCGTGAAAGTGTAATATATTATAGTTTTACTTAGACAAATTATGGTTCGTGTGTCATGAGCATCCGTTTATTTTTCTTATCGAGTTGTTAGGGCAATTGACAGAGTAAAAAAAAAATTTTGCTTGTGGATGCTCATAACTGTTTTGATTTGAGTAGATGGTGTGTGTGCGAGCATTCATTTGCATTTCTATCAATTGTTGGTTGACAGAGTTAGGATTTGAATAATAATAAAAAAAAATGTATTAACGAATGCTCGAGTGTATGAGTATCCATTTATTGTGATATCGGGCAATTGACATCGGGCAATGGAATAAAAATTTTGTATGATGAATGAATACTCATAATTTTCTTTTTGTCTGTATTTTTACTTCAATTGTTGGGTAACTGGTAGGTTGGTATGATCCAGCTATACAGACGAAAATATGATTTTTATTTGTTTTCGGGTGCTGGGGTGATCGATATGGTGTTTTTATCTATATACCGAAATCAATAACCTCAGTTTTCGAATAACAATACATGCGAATATGCTTACAATTAGTATTTTGAATATTTCTACCGAATTATTACGATGTAATGTGCGTGGGATAGCCCTGCAACATGTACCATCGAAATAATATCAAATATTTCAACGGAGGACGCTGCAAGGTGGTTCCACGCTGTGTTGTGTTGACGTAGCGGCTAAGTTGCATATTGCATGGGGTTGATGAACTGGTTTTTAGGGTGTGTACGTATTTTCAACGCGTGTGTTTGAGAAATACGTCGCGTATATTTTTATATTTTTATAGATTTTAAAATTTTTCGCTTCACATGTGTGTAGTAGATAGGTATGTTATACAATTGGGGAGCAACTGACAAAGGTGTACCTATCTACGTTGCAAAATACCTGGGTATTGGAATGACGTGTATGGAAAAGTGAATTTTTAATCTAAAGAATCCCGTTTGTTGTTATCGGGATTGTCTATGACGTCGACTGTATTGGCTACGAATTGTTTTTTCCAATATGATTCAGATTGAGGTCGCCCTAATCTAGCCCTAACTCTATCAGATATACGGATGATTGGGAGGGGAGGATATCGTGGATTTCTTGCCCCAGCCTGTACATCTTCTTGAGACTGTGTTGCGGGTTGCTGAGTTTCTGCAAAACCTGAGTCAGGGGGAGAATTTTGAGATTTTTTAATTCTCCTAATAATGACTGGAGTAGGTGTTGTTTCGAGATTTTGGGATTCTGTTAGTACCTCTTGGGTGACGTTATTATCTGAATCTCGTTGTGAATCTGGCGAGGTGTTATCCTGGGATTCATTCTCCTTGTCTTTCTTGGGAGGTCTCCCTCGCCTTTTAGTTGTAACAGGTGGTGAATTCTCAGGTGCCCCTTGAGAAGGTTGATCGTTTTCAGATTGAGAAGATTGACTATAGATGGTTTCTTGCGAGTCATTCAAGGGGTTTTTCCTTGGTCTTCCTCTAGGTCTTTTCGTTGGCAAGTTATTGTCTATAACTGCCCCAGAAGAGGAAGGAGGTGGATCCGCGAGAGTTTCACCATCCAGTAATCGAGAGTCTAATTCCTCGAGCGCTTTACGCTCGGCTCGGGCTTTCGCGCGATGCTCTCTTGCTGCTTTTTCGACTTCTTTTATAACAGCTTCGGAAGCTCGTTTGAAGTCTTTATTGCTTACTATGATTTCACTTGTGATGTCGTCTTCCTCAGATTTTGAGTTATTCTCATCATCAGAGTCATCCTCAGTATCATCACGATGATTTGTGAGGAAGTCTTTGATCTTCTGTTCCAGGGAACGATGATCGATGTGAGATTGAAGGCAAACTTCCTTTTTCAATTTCTCCAAATTGTCTCTAGTAATAAAGAGAGTTAGTTGACGGATGTTTGACACTCGGTCATCTGTGGCATCGTCAGTGGGTGCTAGTAAGTAGCAGTTTTGGCCATTCCTTTGAATAACTATGAAGGGTCCTACTTTCTTCTGGTAGAGTTTAGCAGAAGTGCGTTTTTCTCGTGACGATAATTTGTGATTCGTCATAAGGACCCAATCACCTGGCTCAAAAAATGTCGGATCGAGATGTTTTTTGTTGAACGAAGATTCTTCCTCAATTTTCTTGAGTCGTCGTTTTTCGCGAATGAAATTCTCAACTATTTGACGTTGAGTCATATCGAAAGTTCTTTGATTTTGTTCTTCAGGCGTGTAAACAGCTTTCTTGGCTAGAGAATCAGCTATTATGTTAGTAAATTCATGCTTACGTGCGAAGACATGAATAAACTCTACAGCTTCAAATTCTTTCTTGAGTTCAAGAATTTGTTTGAATAATTTCTCGTGGTGAACAGGTTTGTTCCGTGAATTTTTCCAATTATTCGTCTGCCAAGATGAGCATGTGTTATTGAGCGCTTTTATTGCGTAATTTGAGTCGCTCAACAATTTGACTTTTGTAATCTCATTATCTTTCAAAATTTCCAGAGCTGTTTTGATTGCAATCAGCTCTGCCAGGTTATTAGATGTAGGATAGTCTGGGTGAGTTATGCGTTCCGAGACATTCATCAGGGATTCTGGCGCAAAACAAATCCCAATTCCTGCGATAGCATTAGCGTCGCCATTTTTCGAGCACGCACCATCGGCTGTGACTCGAACATAGCCATCCCTGTCTATAATTAAGTCTTTGTTTGGGTCTAGTGTTTGACCTAAACATTGAGCAACTGAAATAGACGGGATTTCTTGTTTTGCCATTTTATCGCGGAGTTTTGTGAGTTCACGATTAAAATTGAATTTCAATTTTTTGTGAGGGATTTGTGAGGTAATTTCATCAGGAATGCCCCACGCCTCATTCGGTTTAAAGCCGAATGATGTCGGGGTATTGTTCAGTTCGAGTTCGATTTCCTCAATTACGTCATACCATCCGAGGTGTGTACGTCGAGGGTCATGAGTGGCATTTGTCTTTACTCTAATTTTATCGCCTATGCTTCTCATAGTTCGCTCTACGGAGGAAGATTGAGGATTGTAGGCACTTGTGTGTGCCACTTGAATTCTATGGGATTCAAGTAAGTCATACCAGGCGTTAGATATAAATTGACAGCCATTATCAGTGATGACTTTTCTGATTCGAACTTTTTGATTTGTGATATCTTTAATGATAGTATCCATCTTCTGGCATACTGACTCCTTTTTGGTGTTATACAGAGTTCGTATCCAGGTACGGTTCGTAAAAACGTCTTTTGCTACGAGTAGATATTTTGGCTCACAGGCATTTGCAGGCAAGGGACCGAATATGTCGACAGATAGTACGTCGCCGAGTGCGTATGCTTCGATTTGAGCATATTCAATTATCTTATGTTTCGCGTAATTTTTGTTAACTTTGCACACAATGCAAATGTTACAAACTTCTCGGATATACGCGAGAGAATTATTGTGGTAATAAATTCTCCTGAAAATTACATCGAGCTTGTTGGCACCTACATGGCCGTGAGCACAATGTAAATAATCAGCTGTATCGAAAAATAACGTATCTGGCAAACATGGAACTCTTGATCCATATTCAAGTTTACGTAGGAGAACTTTCTCGCCTTTGGTATTTATAAAGAGTTCAAATTTCGACATTTTAGATTTTTGAATGTCTCTTTGCTTTTTATTGTTTGCTGGGACTCTTTCTTCAAGGATTTCAATGATCTTTTTGCAGAATGGATCAGTCTTCTGATGAAAAGAAATATTTTTGAGTCGTTGATTGAGCTCAGAAATATTTTCATCTAGAAATTTGAGTTCGTAGGGTTCGATACTCGTCTCAAAATGGTCATCCTCGACTGCTGTTGAATAACTTTCTTCTGAAGAAGAGTATTCAACTTCGACACAATTTATCTCTAAGTCAGGGGCTTTTATATCGTAAAGCTTCTTATTGGATGTATTCATGTCATAGATCAAATCATAACAATTCAAGACAGTGATCCAGTGTGCTGCCTTTCTATGCGTTTGTGCGATTTCTCTGAATCGGTTTACAATAGGTAAAAGGTTCGACCGTACATGGATTCGTCGACCATGTAACCAAATTTGTAATTTTTGGACGCATTTTACAAGACACATCATTTCACGGTCAAAGAGAGTGAAGTTTTTCTGGTGTTCTTTAAAAGCTATCGAGACAAATAGAATGATTCTTTTCTCTTCTTCTTCCATGTAAAAGAGAACACCATTCATCGCGTCATTTGATAATTTTGTATCGAGAAATAAATCGCCCTCTTTAGGTGCTTGTTGAAGTTTAAAGTCCTTGCGAAATTCAGCTTTGAGCTTTTCAAAAGCAGTTTGTTGGACTTCAGTCCACTCGACAGGTACGTCACCTTTGGTAAGTTCGTAGATGGGGTTAACAATTTGCGAATATTCGGGTATAAAGTCCCTATATAGACCTGTATTCCCTACCAAAGCCAGTATATCATTTTTCTTGGAGAGTGAGAATTTACCTCTTTTAGTGTGTTTTTTCTCAAACTCGTCCAATTTCCTAATCTTTTCGCTTTGTTTTCCAACGCCTTGGTCGGAGATAACAAAGCCTAAATGGTCTGCATAATTACGAAAAAATTGGGTTTTAGTCGGGTTAAGTGTTAGACCATGTTCGCGAATTTTTTGGAAAACTTTTTCTAGTCTGGCGATAGTTTCTTCAAAGTCTTTGCCTGATATTTTGATATCGTCAACATACTTTGTGATTCCGTCTTCATTGTCGATCACTTTATTGATCATTAGGACAAATTCACCAGAGGAAATTTTAAGTCCATAGGGGAGTCTTATAAATTCAAAAACCTGCCCCTCGACTTGAAAAGCTACAAATTTTCGCGACTCTGGGTCTAAGACTAATTGCCAAAAGCCAGCTGTGAAGTCGAGTGTGCAAAATAGTCGATCTCCAGCATTGTCGTAGATCATGCTAGAGATGGTATTCGGCTCCGTCAATACATTAATGAGGAATTTATTCAATTCGTCTGCATCGAGGCAGAGGCGAATGTCACCATTCTTCTTCACAACTGGTGCTAGGGTGTTAATATAAGGTGAATGTGAATATTGAATAATTTCGAGTTCTAGCATTTTTGCTATGGCGCGACGTAATGCTGGCAATAATTTTTTGCTAGGTCGAAATTTTTCACCTCTCCAGGGTTTTAGATGTTCACCACCCTCTGGAAAGTTAAATTTTACTTGTTCACCTGAGTACATTCCGGGATTTAAATCAAAAATATCGTAAAATTTTTCTAATCTCTCGAATCCTTGAACAGATTGCTCTTGAGTAATTGAACCATTAGCAACTGCCATTTTTAAATCTTTTCGTAAGTTTTCTCGGAAAGTTTTAACCGCGGTCATTTTATCTTCGATAATTTCTCTTTGCACTTTAGTAATTTGTGCATTAGTCATATCTTCGTAAATTTGTGGATACTCGTCTTGATTTATCGTTACGAGAGAATACACAGTGAGTGCATTTTGAAATTCGATCGTGGGCATAAATGGGATAGTGAATTCTTTAAAAAATTCAGGTTCACATTGTAGCTCACGCTTATGAATATTTAATGACATGCGGAAAAATTCCATGGAAACTCTACCCATTAAAAATGAAGTTCCTGGAGCGTCCATTATATAGAATGGAACGCTCATCAATGCTGGTCCTAATTTCATTAAAATTTCAGCCATATGGGTGGTAGCAGTAATTATTGTATTATCGGCTAGCTTCAGTTGGACCCTCTTCTTTAATTTAATAAATTTGATGAATTGGGGGGCTTCCTTCAAAAGTGTTTTTACTACTAGTTTAGTGAGAACGTTTGGAAGTGCCCCCGTGTCCAACTGTAATGCCAATTTTCTATTTCCAACAAATACTGGCACAACGCATGCAGGGTCGTCTGTGCATTGTTTTACAATTTGACGTGAGATAAATGGCATAGGTTCATTATCTTGAATTATTGCATTATCGATTGCGTCAATGTAGGAAGTATTTTGTCGTTTTGGATTTATGAGAGGTTCTTTATTTTTACGTTTTTTAGCATGTTTTTGAAGCGATTGGTTAATTTTGGATGAAAATAGCTCGCCTAAATTTTGAGAAGATTTTGAGCGAGGGTCGTTCTGCAGTTGTCTAAATGCTGCTCTTACGATTTTTCGTGGTTCAAAATTTTCCTGATTCGTATTCAAAGTTATTTGATTGACTGGTATAGTTGTCATTCCCCAAATTTCACCTTGAGTGTTGGTGAATTTTTGTTCTTGTTCCATTGAATCAACGTGTTCGACCCACGCTTCGAAATTTCGTTGGCGTATCATTTCCATGATGATGGAATTACGAACATCGCGGTATTCAAGAATTGAAGGGAAATAACGTCTTAGTGCTGGAATATAATGGAACTTCTGTTCAATAGGCTGAAGTTCTCTACGATTCCCTAGTTTGGGTCGTGTATAAAATCTTCCTTCATTGCACATGACTTCAGTTTGTAAAAATCGCATAGCGGGGTTTTTCCAAAAAAGTACACTGGGATGAGAAGCGACACGAGCGTATATGTTTTTGAAATCGATGTACCTATACAGCTTAACATCGGGTTCTTCAATATTTCGCGGTTTGACGAGAGGAAATAAGAGAATTATTTTTTCAGCATGGTGATAACCTAACAGCAATTCGATTATATTATTTAATTGTTGTTCAATTACTCGATACGGTTTGCGCGAGAAATTGAATTCTAATTGACCTGCAGAAAGTATGAAATTTGAGTAGGGTTTGAATTCGACTTTCAATAATCGATTGTAAAGTTGTTCGAGTGGTATTTGATCGCGTAAATAATCGGGTAGATCTTTAGATACTATCATTTCTCCGCATGCCATATAATGGGCTAAACCATCGCCAACCCATATATATTGGTTCAAGATGTCTCTGAATGGGGCTAACTTAGCACTAGGAACTGCCCCCGGGCTGCCTAGTGATGATCGTTTCCCGCATCGGAGCTGTCATCTTCCTCATCACTCGGATCAGGGGAAATCATCGATGTTACTGAGCCTACTGCCAAAGTTATTGATTGAAGATCTAACTGCTCTGGTTGCTCCTCAAATAGTTCGTTGAGATAATTACATACTGAGACTGTTTCACCTAAGTCTTCTGGGTCGTTATCGACGATAACATATTTATTGGCTTTTTCATCGAATTCTACAGTTTGAACCGGAGCGGGAGGAGTACGCGGAGGTCTCGATTTATTATTGGTGATTAAATTACCGAATTTATCGACATTGAAAGGTTTTGAATTTGAATTAAATTTTTGAGGCGTACCTTGATTAGAGGTTTGACTAATTTTCGGAGATTCGGGCTTATCTTTGGGATAAGTTGTTGGAGATTGATCGGCTGAATCTTTTGGATTTTCAGTAGAATTGCCAGAGCGATTATTACGATAATTGTTATTATTAGGTTTCCTAGCTTTTTGAGATAGCATATCCCATAAGTTTTGCAATTGTTCCTGAGACGGATACGATTGCTGTCTAGGTGCCTGAGGTGTGTATGGTTCGGAATTCGGATATCTACGAGCTCGAGAGAGGGTTATTGGGACCTCATTTTCTGTATCAATTTGAATTTCTGTCAAATTTGATAATTTTTCGATAAATTGATCCAAAGTTTGTCCTTCTTCCTTGAGCTTATATTGATATGGCTCGGGGGTTTTATTAATGAGTAATTGAATAAGGTCCTCCGTATAACCATGACGATGATGGGATAGAGATCGAGCCCATCGAATCATTTTATTTGCCATATCTTTTATATTTTCCGCGGCATTAAAATGGTATTTGCAAAACTTCATAGCCTCATTTTGAGCCCTCCTGTCCCAATAATAATTCAAGAATTTCTTTTTCAACTCGTTGAATCGATAGACGTTACGGACTGTTTCCAAAAATTCCTTGGCATTTCTTGTGCAAATTACCTTTTTGAATGCGAAAACTTTATGATCTTCAGCTGCATTAGCGTAAGAAAAATATCTATCGAAATCGTCCAAAAATTCGTGCGGAAAATGTAATAATTCATCCGAAAAATAGACACCTGCATTTTTTACAGAACCTGGATCTATTGGATTGGTTTTTACTTTATTTTGTTTGATCATAGGTAAATGGCGAATCGCGGTTTTGATAAAATTTACTTCATCAGAGAGTTTGTTACACTCGTTTGAGTCGCTATGTATTTTTGTGACGAGTTCAGAAATTTTTTGGAGGTTGGAAGAATTATCAGAAGTTTCGGATTTTGTTTCAGTAATGATAACCGATGTTTCATTTAATTTATCAGTTATTTCTTTTAGCCAATCATTAGTACATTCAGCATGTTTAGACTGTTGAATCGAAACGTCTTGTATTTTATCGTTTAAATAAATCGCGGCGTTTTTCGCTTCTTTCGCATAATTTTTGGCCTTAATAATTTGCTGATTATTAATTTTGAAATTCGATTTCACTTCTGAGTGAATTTTGTCATTCCAATCCCAAGTAGTTTTAAAAGTTTCGTAAACTTCCTCGTCAATAAGATCCTTAAATGATTCGGGGTCAAATGGACGCGAATATTCCTGAGTACCGATACCTTCATCGGAAGGTGTATTCAAATTACTATCTTCCTCAACTGGACACGCTTTGGCGTACATTTGAGGTTGATCACCACAAAACGATTGATCTGAAGTATGACTCTCTTTGTCGTTCATATTCAAATCAGAATTCATTACGCGATTGGGCTTGAGACTATTAGTGCCTAAGTCCAGTGAAATAAACGATTTGTTTTTACTTACTCTACTGCGAGTGCTTAAGGCTGGTGGAGTATTCATAAACGCGAAGTGCTTTACGAATGAGTACTGCAACCCACGACGGAAGAACGTAGTATGAATTTCTTGTGGCAAGTGAAAGAATATTTATGAAGAGTTAAAGAGACCTGATCAAGTAGTGGGAGGTCCTAGCATTCCAATAGTTTCTCACCCCTTTTTGAAGTCGTCGCCTTTGGTCATAAAATAGAAAGAATCTGACAGATTTACGATTTCGGCACGCGCCTTTAACTAAAAGGGTGACACTTGTTACATTTTTTGTACATAACAATTAGTATTTATGTATCCTGTCATAATAAATACTTCGGTGAAATATTAAAAAATGAGCCGCCGGTGGTGGCGGGGTTGGTGGAGGTGAAAATGTACTCGAAGTATTCGAATGCACTTCCATGAAATTCCTACATCTTTTCCCTTTAAGTTGCAATACTATTCGCTAATGCGATCTAAGAGGGAAAGATCTACGCCCTCTGAGCTAGGTCTAGGTTGATGGAATTCTCTCCCTTTGATAAAGAATTTAAGAAAAGGGTGTTTCAAGGCCAAGATCTAGCGGCACGTGTAAGAATATTGCACCAAAAATTAGTAACTTAAGAAAAAATATTTCTAACTCTAAGTTACTTAGCTACCTCGTTTTCGTGATTTTTTCCTTCCAAATAGTTCGAAAAAATGTCTAAGTAGCAGGCTGATAAAAAAGTAAAGTGATTTTTCTATTTGGTAATTAGATCTATGTATCTATAATTACGTGATTATCTCGTCTCGCCACTGCAAGCAGTTTGGAAACAAGGTAAAAAATATAAATTATGCCTAGGGATAATTTAAGCTTTGTCAAGTTTATCAATTCGATTCTGATTGGACTCAGAAAGATGTTTAAATGAAAAAGAGTCTACAAAACAGTATCAAGAATTGAGGTAAAAAATATTGCACTAAATTTCTAACAATCTATGCTTATTTCTTACGCATGTCCTATTTCAATGTTGTTTCATTTCCGAGATTAGTCGGCAAAAACACCATTAAAATAAGGTAAGAAGGTGTATTGTATTTTTTCAACTTAGTAAGTTTTTACTTCGTGCTTAAAAAACTTACTACATGCGTCGAAAAAATACAATATACATTCTGGTGGGATTTTGATAATTTCTGTACACGAATGTTCACAATTATCGAATCCATGCGGTAACCTAGAGTTTATAGACTAAATAAATTACGCGAAAAGACACCCTCTTTTTCATTGAGAAGTGTTGATTTTTAATGGTGCTATGGTACATTAAAAACGTCACGTTTCCCTATGCTGCTGTGTTCATTCACACTCAGCATCGTAGCTCCTCTGTCTGTGAAGGACACGGTGCGAGATCCCTAACCTAGTCACCTATTTATTTTGGAACTATTCGTCTCGAAAATATTGTGACGTTTTGGTCAATTTTGGGGTAATTAATTTCGTCTATAATTGTGTTATCCTAAGTAAGGTTAACTAACTAGGCTATTAGGTAAGTTTTATCCTCATTTCGACACTGTTTTCTTCTAAAACATGCAGAAAAATACTTGTCAAAAAACGAGGTGAAAAGATTTTTTAAAACTATGCTTAAATTTTCAAATTTAGTGACTAATTTTTTAGCCTTTGTCAGATTACGTTCCAATCGGTTCTCGGAATACTGAGATTGGTCAGATATCGATGACGAGGTGAAAATCTAAAATTAGATATTTCTAGGTGAATTTAGCTCTTTAACATACATTCCGCCCCATGAGGTTTGGAGAAAATGCTAAATGAGCAAAAAATCTAAGCATAATTTTATATTTAGGGTAGAATTCGTAGTAAGTCCAGACATTTGCCAAACCCGTCTGCAGTGAATATAGTGAGATTATTCCAAGGCTAACCAAAGATCTCAATTTCTTGAAAATCAATGAAAGTGCGATCTACACACCAGGTATAATTTCAACTCTTGGTGCTTAATGTAGATCTCCCTACATTTTTTGAGGCTAACCAAAGATTTTCAGATGGCAAGACTCACTTCGGAGGCTAACTTCCAAATAAAGCGCAATGAGAGTGCAAAGGGCCTCTGTGAGTATCTCAACCTTAAGGAAATCAATGAAAGTGCGACCTACACAAAAGATATACGTTAATACCAATTGCTAATGTAGGTCTCCCTAGAGTCTCGCACTCTTAACCCGAAAAATGAGGACATTAGCGACCCATTTGATTTCAGTCTGGTACAAGTACCCATGTCGAAAATCAGCATTTTTCGTTTTAAAAGTTTGAGAGTACCCTTTTTCCAACAGACGAAATGAACAAAGTTCAAAATTTCGCTGTTTGGAAAATTCTTCTACTTATGATCCGAATTAGAGGAAATTAATCGACTATTTTTATTCGTTTCATAAGTAGGGTGGTTCTAACTATAGGCTCCTTTAACTGAAAATTACGTGAATTTTCAGCTAGAGGGTAAAATATTTTCCTTAATTCACTACAACGTGAGTCTCAAAGTGTAGACTTACTAACCCATCTTTAATTTATAAATAAATTAAAACACAGGTCCCACGTTCAGGCGCCAAAATAATGATATAGTGTAGCTAAGAAGCCCTACGTGTTATAGGGGGGAATAAATCCTTTACCTATGGTGGTGAGAATTAGAAATATTCCTTAGAAGGGGAATATTTCTAAGTACCTAGATAGCTCAGAAGGGTGGTAGTTTTCCTAAACTGCCCTATACATCATTTAAAAAGTGTATACCCAATAAATACGAATTCTGTAATATTTACAAGGTATATTTATAAATTTTTTACATAAATTCATTTGACCTACATGATTCTACATTTGTTTGTTTGAAAGGCCCTAAATGAATTTAAAACGAAGATAGATCTTACCATACGTGTGATGGTATAGATCAACATATTTTTAATCATAGTCCAAAAATATGAGACTTCATCCTACCCCATCTCCGAAGGTGTAGGATTGCTAAATTTTGCTTAAACTAATTTTATTTACACGAGAAAACAACATTTAAATTAGTCATCATAGATTACGACGCCTTGCTCGTAATCTATGAGAGGTGAATACAATATTAAAAGAAAGTAAGTGTATCCTGCTTACCACAAACTGTACGCGTTTTCCATCTCTTTCCTGGTGGCTCACCTAATACTACGAGCCGTCGATGGAACTTAACCAAATGAGACACATTTTAATTCTTTGCCCATTTCGGTGATGTCCGGATACATCCCAAAATGTCAAAAAGGTACACTCGTTATTAACCGTGAATATTTCGGTTAATCTAGGTTGAATTGAAACATTATCCATCAAACGATGAGATGGAAAAAACAAAAGAACTTCTGCCATGAACTCCGAATAGATGTCCATGGCTTAAGTTTTATTAACGATGACGATAGAACTGACGTACGCGCGATGTCAGAGCCAAAGTCCGGAGACTAGATTTAGTTGCCGGAACCATGTCCGCACGCATCCAAAATACATCACAATCTCTTCGCTAGCAGCTTCGAGATCTGTATTATAAAGAGACTTGAGATGGTCAAATCCCTACCCCTATTTCCGGGGGACCAATAGCGTACTTGCTAAGTACACATAAATTAGACAATTTATGTGACTTTACTAATTAATGGCCAAAATCCCTATCTCGGCCTATAAACGTCAAAGGCTGTCAAGAACTGTCAAGGGCTCGCGAACCCTTCTGCTTTTACGTTTGCCGACTCGCGGGTGCGGCCCTATATGCGCGAGTAGATCGCGAGTACCTCGAGTACTTAGCCTATCTAAAGAATTTACACACGTTCCCAACATTTCATTATAAGGGGTTCTTATTATATGCACTACCTTCGGCAGTGGGGCCAATCTGCCCTCTGTCAATTGCCCCTTCGTGAGTTCACTCAGAGGAGAGTATATCATCGAAGTGGATCACGGATCATGAACAAAAGCATAGAGGAGATTGATCCCACGCCGATATCCCCCACCCCACCCTATCCTATATGCATGCCACTGCCCCTCCGTTTTGCGCTGCGATGATTAGCAGTCTAATTTCTGAGGGGACAAACTTCAAAGTTGGTTCGGAGGCGGGACTATTTCGGTTGCAAATGCATTGAACACAACCCCTAAATGCACTTCCATCAAGTATAGGTTAGAGTCAGTCACGATTATTATTCGGTTACGAATAATGTATGGCCCTGATAAAGTTTCAGCAGTCCTGTAGAACAAGCACTCGTAGTAGAGTTACTGAAACTACGTAGTAGTTGGGAGACATAAAAAAGACTGAGGAGCTCTAATTGCTATTCAATGGACAAATAGGTATCGTGCCAAGTACATTGCAAAAATAATCGAAATAGAGGTGAAGTAATCTTAACTGTGGGAACGATTTTTGGGAATCGTATTTTTGAAAAAAGGCTTAATTTGAATCGGGTCAAAAAAAAAAAAAATTTATATCGTCTAGATGAAGGTTGACGATTTTGAAGATATTGAAGCTATTTTCCAAGAATCAAAATTTGGAAAGTAGTCGGGAAGTTGAAGTGGCCAAATAACTATCAAAATTTGGGTCAGTCTGAAGAATAAGGGTTGCCCTTTCCGTTTGCGCTATGTTTGCTAATTTGTGTCAGTTCGCTGTCAAACGTTGATAAAACTTATAAAATTTGGCCTACATTTTTTGAATTTTTGTTTACGTATGATATGATCCTGAATTCCGGTATTTTTTCCTAAAGTTTTTGAGTCTCATGCTGTTGCATTTTCAAAGGTCATACGTAATTGCTATCTATCGTGTAATTTTTTCAGTCAGAAGTGACGTTAAAAAATAGAGAAGATTTGTAAAAAATGATTAGGATTTTCTCAAAAAAAAATTGTCACTCTGTATTTTTAACTTGTTAAAATTGATCGAAATGTTTTCGTACAGTGTGGAGGGTCATAAGATACACTTACTTTTAACAGTAACATATAAATATTATGTACATGATAGAATTAAAGAAAAAAGAAAAGAAAAAGAAGAAAAATTAATAAAAGAAAAAATGAAACTTAAAATAGGTGTGTTTTTTTTTTTCATTTGTTCATTAGTGGTGTAGTTGGAATATCTCCTTGTGAGTGGATATTGGATCATCATTTCATTTGATTGTTTACGTATCATCTTTTACGTCATCAACTACAGTGTACTTTTTAAACTGTTGAACAAATAAATTTTTAGAATTTTTGAATTTTAATTTTAATCTATAATCTAGAAATTCGGCTTACTACCTTTTGAGTATGTCGAATTTAAAATATCTATTACTAAAACTAGAAATAAGGGAAAATTGATTTTGACACATATTACTCTTTTTCCCGATTTTCTGGGTTTTGTGGTGTTTCTCTGTGGTGAATACCAGAGCAAAAACTTGTCATAATCCCTGCAGCACGACGCACTTCGGGATCCTGCTCTGCTTCTTCTGCCCACGATTGTGTGTTTTGTAGTATAACAGAGGGTTGAAGGGACTCTTCTGGTCTGCGTGGCTGGTCGCTACCATTGGTAATTCGGTGATTTATTGGTCTCGAATTACTAATTTCGAAAGTGTCATCTGACGTTTGGCGGATCGTACAGCGCAAAGATTCGTTTTCGAAATATTTCTTTGCAGCGCTAGTTCGGATCGCTGTAGTGACTGTGACTGGATGAGCTGTATCTAAATTAACAAGTTCAACATTTTTAGAAGTTGATGGGGTCGGGTTATTGTCGACTTCCATCAAAGACAAGTTTGAAGTTGAATTATTAATTTCAGTAAGATTATTCGAGCTAGAAGAAGTCTCATGAGAGGAGGATCGAGGTAACTCGTTTGTGGTCGGGTTTACTGCTGCGGTTGGTGCAATGGATGGCTCATTATTGGCTGCAGGTACTTCAGGTGATGACAGCTGGGTATCTTGCACTTTATTTGCTTCTGGGATGAATTGTCTTCGAAGGGAGTGCATTACATCGTCGTATACGGTGATTGGATAATACGGTCCTGCGCTATTCCATTCTGGTGTGCAGTAATGGTTGAGTGTTTCGAATACACTTGGGATTCGAGTTATTTTTCCACCTAAGATCTGAGACCAATCGTAATTGAGAGCATCTGAAATCTCAGTAGAACGAGTTAAATTCGTGTTGGGATGTAGAACTAGAGGTAATAGAATTAATTCCGACACGTTTAGATTTTTTAACACAGTGCATAATTTTCGCATACTTTCGAAAAATTGTTTGTATGGTGTACCACAATGTACATCATACGTTCCTATCAGGGATGGAAGAGCCTTGAATTCAGGGCTCCCGCTCTTGGCTCTGGCTCAGCTCCCCATTAAGTTTTAGCTCTGGCTCGCTCTTGGCTCTTCACTCTTTTTCTTTACATGTGCTCTTTGGCTCCTTGCTCGCTCCTCAATTCTTTCCAACTCCGCTCTTTGACTCTCAGCTCCCTCTTCCAATTTCTTGGCTCCCACTGCAGCTCCTGCTCTGGCTCTTGGCTCTTTAAATTAGAACTTAAAATTCGTGAAAAATGATGAAAAAAAATGAAAATATACTGCATTTATTTTCATTTTATTTCTCAATGAGATAACAAACGTAGAAATTATTCATTTTCTTCACAAATGTGAGTTGAAAGTTGAATTTTCAATAAAATTGTGCGCATTTTTCCACTTTTTTTTCTACTTTTAGGGAGCCAAAGAGCCTGAAAAATTTTGTGGGCTCCCACTCGGCTCTGGCTCTTTCCAGGTTAAAGACTCCTTATGTTGATGGCTCTCTTGAGTAAAATAAGGAGCTCTTTTGCAAGAGAGCTCTTGATATTTTTCTGCACTTTCATTTACTTGGCTCTTGGCTCTGGCTCTAGCTCCTCAAAAAATCCGGCTCTTTCAGACTCTGGCTCCGGCTCGCTCCCGGCTCTTCCATCCCTGGTTCCTATTGATAACATTACCCTAGTAGGGAAGTCTTTAAAATTCGAAATGAATTTTACGAGTTCGGCAAGTAATAAGTCTTGTCGATAGAGCTGTGTACTTACTGCATCAGCATAGGGTTTACCTAGTGACAAGTATTTAATGATGCTATAGACGTGGCCATCCCCTATCATTAAGATGTTGTAGGTAAAGAGTACTACAACATATGTCTCGTTGCTAACTTCGCATGCCGCCGCTGTGAATCCTTTAGGATAGGAGTTCAGAGGGTAGAAGGGAAGGAGTTCGCTGGAATCCGTTCCGTAGCGGAGACGATATTTACGATGATTGTTCCCTCTCTCGGCTGAGGTACCCTTCTTCTGTTTAGGTGGCGGTATCTTTGCTCTCTTGGAAGCATGGGAACCTGTCGAATCATTTGAACTTTTCGAATTTTCGTCGCGTGGATGATTCGATGACTCAGAGCTCATATGTTGCTTTTGGCTATTACTTTCTGAGGATGATCCAAGTGGATGAGGCGTCGAGGCGCATGAGGCGTACGGTGTCATGGTGGATGGATTTGGAAGTATGGATTGATAGGTTGTATTCGGTACACGTACGAGGTTTTGATTACATAAGAAAATCGGTGGAAGATCGGGAGTTGGGGGTGGAACGTCCATTGGGTGTGAATATAAGGATGATGGAGTAGTTTCGACATGCTGAGGAGCTGAGTAAGTAGGTATTGAAGCGAATGACGTCGGCATTGGACTGTAGATAGGGGATTGGGGTCTATAGCCTAATGGGGTATACGGCCTATTAGGAGTATTTCTCGCACGAATACTTGCATACAAATTACTATTCTGTTCATCAATCAGCATATTGTATCGAGCTTGCAAATTCGTAAGTTCCCTTTGAATATCCTCGTTCTGTGTCCTTAATGTCGTATTCTCAGTCGTAATTTCCGATACCGTGGCTTGTAACCTGGTGTACAAGTCCCGTTGCATCGTCAATTGGTTATTTAATTCTCGAACCCTCGAATCATTTTGCATATAATGCACAATTTTGGACGAATGTTTCACCACCGAAAAGTCAGTTCCACACAATTTCTCTCTACAACCTCGTCGCATACAGGTTATAATTTTCATATTATGAGCAGTCTGCATACTATCGATGTAATAGTTGTAAATACAACTATAATGGAAAAGATGTAGGCACTTTGTAATCGCAATTTTATCTCTACCTGTCACTACATCCGGACCCATATGGGTCAATGGTCGAGAACATTTATCGCATATGAGTTCGCAATGATTCATGATGCAATAGATATTTTCCAAAAAAAAAAAAAATTTCGCAAAAAAAATCAAGCAATCCTATATATTGTAGTGTACCACCGTGGGTTGCTACAATATAGTTTACATGGACGAGACAAATGCTAATATTTGAAAAGCAAAATATAAGCTAAGTCGAAAAAAGAGTCGATCTCACCAGATATCGAAGTAGGTCCTCCTGGCACTAACTTCACTACATATATGGTATTCGATCCTTTTTGCTGGATGTTTTGGACGTGATTTTTGACTATTTCTTTCTCAGGAAAAAATGTCCCTACTCCATTTTACATAAAGTTCTTATCGCGTCTTATTTTTCTCGCGACATTTACGCATATTTGGAGACGAGGGGTAGATTATTTTGTCGAAAATAATGACCAAGAGTGTGAACAGATAGAGGTTTTTAAGACAGAAGATACAAAGTTACGCCTTTAAGTAATAAAATTTTGGGACCACAGAAACGTGATTTTTTCGTAGTTTCGATTTTCTGAAAAATCACTGGTCATAAATGTCATCGAAGGGATGAAGATTTTTGACAAGAACTGTCTCTGTGATGTTTTTCTCACGTACTGATGTCCAATATACTATTTTTAGGTTTCGAGTAATTTTTACTAATTGGGCTAATCGCGTTTCGAATAGGGAGAAAAAAAAAAAGGTCAATGTATCGAAAACAATGTGTGTGGTTTACGCAGGCTGTCGCGCACCCTAGCTACCGGTTGTACGTGTAAGGCGTAGGGTCATTAAATAGTTTACTTTTTACGAGCATGTCACTGTGTCCGCGATCGTAAATGTGTTAACTAGGGTGGTTTCTTGTCTACTGTTGTGACAGTGATTGATTCAAGTGCTAAATATTCTCTCTGCGTAAACGAGGAGGGATACGTTTAAAATATGAATTATTTTGTCTTTCTATAGCGCCTTGGCTGTGAAAGAACGTAATTTTAAATCTATCTGATAAGTACTATATACCTAAGAATAAAGCTATTTTGCCAGGAATTAACATATCTTGAAAGTGCATTTACTCGAATCAGTTGCCATTTTTTGTCTAATAATATTTTGAAAAGTGGGTCATGAAGCATAAATAAGTCATTGTACAACTAAGTCAATGATATCTGTGATGCATTTATTCGCATTTTAAGAATGCAAGTTGAAAAGAACGAGAGTCTTTTTGTGGTATGTTCGTGAAAGTGTAATATATTATAGTTTTACTTAGACAAATTATGGTTCGTGTGTCATGAGCATCCGTTTATTTTTCTTATCGAGTTGTTAGGGCAATCGACAGAGTAAAAAAAAAATTTTGCTTGTGGATGCTCATAACTGTTTTGATTTGAGTAGATGGTGTGTGTGCGAGCATTCATTTGCATTTCTATCAATTGTTGGTTGACAGAGTTAGGATTTGAATAATAATAAAAAAAAATGTATTAACGAATGCTCGAGTGTATGAGTATCCATTTATTGTGATATCGGGCAATTGACATCGGGCAATGGAATAAAAATTTTGTATGATGAATGAATACTCATAATTTTCTTTTTGTCTGTATTTTTACTTCAATTGTTGGGTAACTGGTAGGTTGGTATGATCCAGCTATACAGACGAAAATATGATTTTTATTTGTTTTCGGGTGCTGGGGTGATCGATATGGTGTTTTTATCTATATACCGAAATCAATAACCTCAGTTTTCGAATAACAATACATGCGAATATGCTTACAATTAGTATTTTGAATATTTCTACCGAATTATTACGATGTAATGTGCGTGGGATAGCCCTGCAACATGTACCATCGAAATAATATCAAATATTTCAACGGAGGACGCTGCAAGGTGGTTCCACGCTGTGTTGTGTTGACGTAGCGGCTAAGTTGCATATTGCATGGGGTTGATGAACTGGTTTTTAGGGTGTGTACGTATTTTCAACGCGTGTGTTTGAGAAATACGTCGCGTATATTTTTATATTTTTATAGATTTTAAAATTTTTCGCTTCACATGTGTGTAGTAGATAGGTATGTTATACAATTGGGGAGCAACTGACAAAGGTGTACCTATCTACGTTGCAAAATACCTGGGTATTGGAATGACGTGTATGGAAAAGTGAATTTTTAATCTAAAGAATCCCGTTTGTTGTTATCGGGATTGTCTATGACGTCGACTGTATTGGCTACGAATTGTTTTTTCCAATATGATTCAGATTGAGGTCGCCCTAATCTAGCCCTAACTCTATCAGATATACGGATGATTGGGAGGGGAGGATATCGTGGATTTCTTGCCCCAGCCTGTACATCTTCTTGAGACTGTGTTGCGGGTTGCTGAGTTTCTGCAAAACCTGAGTCAGGGGGAGAATTTTGAGATTTTTTAATTCTCCTAATAATGACTGGAGTAGGTGTTGTTTCGAGATTTTGGGATTCTGTTAGTACCTCTTGGGTGACGTTATTATCTGAATCTCGTTGTGAATCTGGCGAGGTGTTATCCTGGGATTCATTCTCCTTGTCTTTCTTGGGAGGTCTCCCTCGCCTTTTAGTTGTAACAGGTGGTGAATTCTCAGGTGCCCCTTGAGAAGGTTGATCGTTTTCAGATTGAGAAGATTGACTATAGATGGTTTCTTGCGAGTCATTCAAGGGGTTTTTCCTTGGTCTTCCTCTAGGTCTTTTCGTTGGCAAGTTATTGTCTATAACTGCCCCAGAAGAGGAAGGAGGTGGATCCGCGAGAGTTTCACCATCCAGTAATCGAGAGTCTAATTCCTCGAGCGCTTTACGCTCGGCTCGGGCTTTCGCGCGATGCTCTCTTGCTGCTTTTTCGACTTCTTTTATAACAGCTTCGGAAGCTCGTTTGAAGTCTTTATTGCTTACTATGATTTCACTTGTGATGTCGTCTTCCTCAGATTTTGAGTTATTCTCATCATCAGAGTCATCCTCAGTATCATCACGATGATTTGTGAGGAAGTCTTTGATCTTCTGTTCCAGGGAACGATGATCGATGTGAGATTGAAGGCAAACTTCCTTTTTCAATTTCTCCAAATTGTCTCTAGTAATAAAGAGAGTTAGTTGACGGATGTTTGACACTCGGTCATCTGTGGCATCGTCAGTGGGTGCTAGTAAGTAGCAGTTTTGGCCATTCCTTTGAATAACTATGAAGGGTCCTACTTTCTTCTGGTAGAGTTTAGCAGAAGTGCGTTTTTCTCGTGACGATAATTTGTGATTCGTCATAAGGACCCAATCACCTGGCTCAAAAAATGTCGGATCGAGATGTTTTTTGTTGAACGAAGATTCTTCCTCAATTTTCTTGAGTCGTCGTTTTTCGCGAATGAAATTCTCGACTATTTGACGTTGAGTCATATCGAAAGTTCTTTGATTTTGTTCTTCAGGCGTGTAAACAGCTTTCTTGGCTAGAGAATCAGCTATTATGTTAGTAAATTCATGCTTACGTGCGAAGACATGAATAAACTCTACAGCTTCAAATTCTTTCTTGAGTTCAAGAATTTGTTTGAATAATTTCTCGTGGTGAACAGGTTTGTTCCGTGAATTTTTCCAATTATTCGTCTGCCAAGATGAGCATGTGTTATTGAGCGCTTTTATTGCGTAATTTGAGTCGCTCAACAATTTGACTTTTGTAATCTCATTATCTTTCAAAATTTCCAGAGCTGTTTTGATTGCAATCAGCTCTGCCAGGTTATTAGATGTAGGATAGTCTGGGTGAGTTATGCGTTCCGAGACATTCATCAGGGATTCTGGCGCAAAACAAATCCCAATTCCTGCGATAGCATTAGCGTCGCCATTTTTCGAGCACGCACCATCGGCTGTGACTCGAACATAGCCATCCCTGTCTATAATTAAGTCTTTGTTTGGGTCTAGTGTTTGACCTAAACATTGAGCAACTGAAATAGACGGGATTTCTTGTTTTGCCATTTTATCGCGGAGTTTTGTGAGTTCACGATTAAAATTGAATTTCAATTTTTTGTGAGGGATTTGTGAGGTAATTTCATCAGGAATGCCCCACGCCTCATTCGGTTTAAAGCCGAATGATGTCGGGGTATTGTTCAGTTCGAGTTCGATTTCCTCAATTACGTCATACCATCCGAGGTGTGTACGTCGAGGGTCATGAGTGGCATTTGTCTTTACTCTAATTTTATCGCCTATGCTTCTCATAGTTCGCTCTACGGAGGAAGATTGAGGATTGTAGGCACTTGTGTGTGCCACTTGAATTCTATGGGATTCAAGTAAGTCATACCAGGCGTTAGATATAAATTGACAGCCATTATCAGTGATGACTTTTCTGATTCGAACTTTTTGATTTGTGATATCTTTAATGATAGTATCCATCTTCTGGCATACTGACTCCTTTTTGGTGTTATACAGAGTTCGTATCCAGGTACGGTTCGTAAAAACGTCTTTTGCTACGAGTAGATATTTTGGCTCACAGGCATTTGCAGGCAAGGGACCGAATATGTCGACAGATAGTACGTCGCCGAGTGCGTATGCTTCGATTTGAGCATATTCAATTATCTTATGTTTCGCGTAATTTTTGTTAACTTTGCACACAATGCAAATGTTACAAACTTCTCGGATATACGCGAGAGAATTATTGTGGTAATAAATTCTCCTGAAAATTACATCGAGCTTGTTGGCACCTACATGGCCGTGAGCACAATGTAAATAATCAGCTGTATCGAAAAATAACGTATCTGGCAAACATGGAACTCTTGATCCATATTCAAGTTTACGTAGGAGAACTTTCTCGCCTTTGGTATTTATAAAGAGTTCAAATTTCGACATTTTAGATTTTTGAATGTCTCTTTGCTTTTTATTGTTTGCTGGGACTCTTTCTTCAAGGATTTCAATGATCTTTTTGCAGAATGGATCAGTCTTCTGATGAAAAGAAATATTTTTGAGTCGTTGATTGAGCTCAGAAATATTTTCATCTAGAAATTTGAGTTCGTAGGGTTCGATACTCGTCTCAAAATGGTCATCCTCGACTGCTGTTGAATAACTTTCTTCTGAAGAAGAGTATTCAACTTCGACACAATTTATCTCTAAGTCAGGGGCTTTTATATCGTAAAGCTTCTTATTGGATGTATTCATGTCATAGATCAAATCATAACAATTCAAGACAGTGATCCAGTGTGCTGCCTTTCTATGCGTTTGTGCGATTTCTCTGAATCGGTTTACAATAGGTAAAAGGTTCGACCGTACATGGATTCGTCGACCATGTAACCAAATTTGTAATTTTTGGACGCATTTTACAAGACACATCATTTCACGGTCAAAGAGAGTGAAGTTTTTCTGGTGTTCTTTAAAAGCTATCGAGACAAATAGAATGATTCTTTTCTCTTCTTCTTCCATGTAAAAGAGAACACCATTCATCGCGTCATTTGATAATTTTGTATCGAGAAATAAATCGCCCTCTTTAGGTGCTTGTTGAAGTTTAAAGTCCTTGCGAAATTCAGCTTTGAGCTTTTCAAAAGCAGTTTGTTGGACTTCAGTCCACTCGACAGGTACGTCACCTTTGGTAAGTTCGTAGATGGGGTTAACAATTTGCGAATATTCGGGTATAAAGTCCCTATATAGACCTGTATTCCCTACCAAAGCCAGTATATCATTTTTCTTGGAGAGTGAGAATTTACCTCTTTTAGTGTGTTTTTTCTCAAACTCGTCCAATTTCCTAATCTTTTCGCTTTGTTTTCCAACGCCTTGGTCGGAGATAACAAAGCCTAAATGGTCTGCATAATTACGAAAAAATTGGGTTTTAGTCGGGTTAAGTGTTAGACCATGTTCGCGAATTTTTTGGAAAACTTTTTCTAGTCTGGCGATAGTTTCTTCAAAGTCTTTGCCTGATATTTTGATATCGTCAACATACTTTGTGATTCCGTCTTCATTGTCGATCACTTTATTGATCATTAGGACAAATTCACCAGAGGAAATTTTAAGTCCATAGGGGAGTCTTATAAATTCAAAAACCTGCCCCTCGACTTGAAAAGCTACAAATTTTCGCGACTCTGGGTCTAAGACTAATTGCCAAAAGCCAGCTGTGAAGTCGAGTGTGCAAAATAGTCGATCTCCAGCATTGTCGTAGATCATGCTAGAGATGGTATTCGGCTCCGTCAATACATTAATGAGGAATTTATTCAATTCGTCTGCATCGAGGCAGAGGCGAATGTCACCATTCTTCTTCACAACTGGTGCTAGGGTGTTAATATAAGGTGAATGTGAATATTGAATAATTTCGAGTTCTAGCATTTTTGCTATGGCGCGACGTAATGCTGGCAATAATTTTTTGCTAGGTCGAAATTTTTCACCTCTCCAGGGTTTTAGATGTTCACCACCCTCTGGAAAGTTAAATTTTACTTGTTCACCTGAGTACATTCCGGGATTTAAATCAAAAATATCGTAAAATTTTTCTAATCTCTCGAATCCTTGAACAGATTGCTCTTGAGTAATTGAACCATTAGCAACTGCCATTTTTAAATCTTTTCGTAAGTTTTCTCGGAAAGTTTTAACCGCGGTCATTTTATCTTCGATAATTTCTCTTTGCACTTTAGTAATTTGTGCATTAGTCATATCTTCGTAAATTTGTGGATACTCGTCTTGATTTATCGTTACGAGAGAATACACAGTGAGTGCATTTTGAAATTCGATCGTGGGCATAAATGGGATAGTGAATTCTTTAAAAAATTCAGGTTCACATTGTAGCTCACGCTTATGAATATTTAATGACATGCGGAAAAATTCCATGGAAACTCTACCCATTAAAAATGAAGTTCCTGGAGCGTCCATTATATAGAATGGAACGCTCATCAATGCTGGTCCTAATTTCATTAAAATTTCAGCCATATGGGTGGTAGCAGTAATTATTGTATTATCGGCTAGCTTCAGTTGGACCCTCTTCTTTAATTTAATAAATTTGATGAATTGGGGGGCTTCCTTCAAAAGTGTTTTTACTACTAGTTTAGTGAGAACGTTTGGAAGTGCCCCCGTGTCCAACTGTAATGCCAATTTTCTATTTCCAACAAATACTGGCACAACGCATGCAGGGTCGTCTGTGCATTGTTTTACAATTTGACGTGAGATAAATGGCATAGGTTCATTATCTTGAATTATTGCATTATCGATTGCGTCAATGTAGGAAGTATTTTGTCGTTTTGGATTTATGAGAGGTTCTTTATTTTTACGTTTTTTAGCATGTTTTTGAAGCGATTGGTTAATTTTGGATGAAAATAGCTCGCCTAAATTTTGAGAAGATTTTGAGCGAGGGTCGTTCTGCAGTTGTCTAAATGCTGCTCTTACGATTTTTCGTGGTTCAAAATTTTCCTGATTCGTATTCAAAGTTATTTGATTGACTGGTATAGTTGTCATTCCCCAAATTTCACCTTGAGTGTTGGTGAATTTTTGTTCTTGTTCCATTGAATCAACGTGTTCGACCCACGCTTCGAAATTTCGTTGGCGTATCATTTCCATGATGATGGAATTACGAACATCGCGGTATTCAAGAATTGAAGGGAAATAACGTCTTAGTGCTGGAATATAATGGAACTTCTGTTCAATAGGCTGAAGTTCTCTACGATTCCCTAGTTTGGGTCGTGTATAAAATCTTCCTTCATCGCACATGACTTCAGTTTGTAAAAATCGCATAGCGGGGTTTTTCCAAAAAAGTACACTGGGATGAGAAGCGACACGAGCGTATATGTTTTTGAAATCGATGTACCTATACAGCTTAACATCGGGTTCTTCAATATTTCGCGGTTTGACGAGAGGAAATAAGAGAATTATTTTTTCAGCATGGTGATAACCTAACAGCAATTCGATTATATTATTTAATTGTTGTTCAATTACTCGATACGGTTTGCGCGAGAAATTGAATTCTAATTGACCTGCAGAAAGTATGAAATTTGAGTAGGGTTTGAATTCGACTTTCAATAATCGATTGTAAAGTTGTTCGAGTGGTATTTGATCGCGTAAATAATCGGGTAGATCTTTAGATACTATCATTTCTCCGCATGCCATATAATGGGCTAAACCATCGCCAACCCATATATATTGGTTCAAGATGTCTCTGAATGGGGCTAACTTAGCACTAGGAACTGCCCCCGGGCTGCCTAGTGATGATCGTTTCCCGCATCGGAGCTGTCATCTTCCTCATCACTCGGATCAGGGGAAATCATCGATGTTACTGAGCCTACTGCCAAAGTTATTGATTGAAGATCTAACTGCTCTGGTTGCTCCTCAAATAGTTCGTTGAGATAATTACATACTGAGACTGTTTCACCTAAGTCTTCTGGGTCGTTATCGACGATAACATATTTATTGGCTTTTTCATCGAATTCTACAGTTTGAACCGGAGCGGGAGGAGTACGCGGAGGTCTCGATTTATTATTGGTGATTAAATTACCGAATTTATCGACATTGAAAGGTTTTGAATTTGAATTAAATTTTTGAGGCGTACCTTGATTAGAGGTTTGACTAATTTTCGGAGATTCGGGCTTATCTTTGGGATAAGTTGTTGGAGATTGATCGGCTGAATCTTTTGGATTTTCAGTAGAATTGCCAGAGCGATTATTACGATAATTGTTATTATTAGGTTTCCTAGCTTTTTGAGATAGCATATCCCATAAGTTTTGCAATTGTTCCTGAGACGGATACGATTGCTGTCTAGGTGCCTGAGGTGTGTATGGTTCGGAATTCGGATATCTACGAGCTCGAGAGAGGGTTATTGGGACCTCATTTTCTGTATCAATTTGAATTTCTGTCAAATTTGATAATTTTTCGATAAATTGATCCAAAGTTTGTCCTTCTTCCTTGAGCTTATATTGATATGGCTCGGGGGTTTTATTAATGAGTAATTGAATAAGGTCCTCCGTATAACCATGACGATGATGGGATAGAGATCGAGCCCATCGAATCATTTTATTTGCCATATCTTTTATATTTTCCGCGGCATTAAAATGGTATTTGCAAAACTTCATAGCCTCATTTTGAGCCCTCCTGTCCCAATAATAATTCAAGAATTTCTTTTTCAACTCGTTGAATCGATAGACGTTACGGACTGTTTCCAAAAATTCCTTGGCATTTCTTGTGCAAATTACCTTTTTGAATGCGAAAACTTTATGATCTTCAGCTGCATTAGCGTAAGAAAAATATCTATCGAAATCGTCCAAAAATTCGTGCGGAAAATGTAATAATTCATCCGAAAAATAGACACCTGCATTTTTTACAGAACCTGGATCTATTGGATTGGTTTTTACTTTATTTTGTTTGATCATAGGTAAATGGCGAATCGCGGTTTTGATAAAATTTACTTCATCAGAGAGTTTGTTACACTCGTTTGAGTCGCTATGTATTTTTGTGACGAGTTCAGAAATTTTTTGGAGGTTGGAAGAATTATCAGAAGTTTCGGATTTTGTTTCAGTAATGATAACCGATGTTTCATTTAATTTATCAGTTATTTCTTTTAGCCAATCATTAGTACATTCAGCATGTTTAGACTGTTGAATCGAAACGTCTTGTATTTTATCGTTTAAATAAATCGCGGCGTTTTTCGCTTCTTTCGCATAATTTTTGGCCTTAATAATTTGCTGATTATTAATTTTGAAATTCGATTTCACTTCTGAGTGAATTTTGTCATTCCAATCCCAAGTAGTTTTAAAAGTTTCGTAAACTTCCTCGTCAATAAGATCCTTAAATGATTCGGGGTCAAATGGACGCGAATATTCCTGAGTACCGATACCTTCATCGGAAGGTGTATTCAAATTACTATCTTCCTCAACTGGACACGCTTTGGCGTACATTTGAGGTTGATCACCACAAAACGATTGATCTGAAGTATGACTCTCTTTGTCGTTCATATTCAAATCAGAATTCATTACGCGATTGGGCTTGAGACTATTAGTGCCTAAGTCCAGTGAAATAAACGATTTGTTTTTACTTACTCTACTGCGAGTGCTTAAGGCTGGTGGAGTATTCATAAACGCGAAGTGCTTTACGAATGAGTACTGCAACCCACGACGGAAGAACGTAGTATGAATTTCTTGTGGCAAGTGAAAGAATATTTATGAAGAGTTAAAGAGACCTGATCAAGTAGTGGGAGGTCCTAGCATTCCAATAGTTTCTCACCCCTTTTTGAAGTCGTCGCCTTTGGTCATAAAATAGAAAGAATCTGACAGATTTACGATTTCGGCACGCGCCTTTAACTAAAAGGGTGACACTTGTTACATTTTTTGTACATAACAATTAGTATTTATGTATCCTGTCATAATAAATACTTCGGTGAAATATTAAAAAATGAGCCGCCGGTGGTGGCGGGGTTGGTGGAGGTGAAAATGTACTCGAAGTATTCGAATGCACTTCCATGAAATTCCTACATCTTTTCCCTTTAAGTTGCAATACTATTCGCTAATGCGATCTAAGAGGGAAAGATCTACGCCCTCTGAGCTAGGTCTAGGTTGATGGAATTCTCTCCCTTTGATAAAGAATTTAAGAAAAGGGTGTTTCAAGGCCAAGATCTAGCGGCACGTGTAAGAATATTGCACCAAAAATTAGTAACTTAAGAAAAAATATTTCTAACTCTAAGTTACTTAGCTACCTCGTTTTCGTGATTTTTTCCTTCCAAATAGTTCGAAAAAATGTCTAAGTAGCAGGCTGATAAAAAAGTAAAGTGATTTTTCTATTTGGTAATTAGATCTATGTATCTATAATTACGTGATTATCTCGTCTCGCCACTGCAAGCAGTTTGGAAACAAGGTAAAAAATATAAATTATGCCTAGGGATAATTTAAGCTTTGTCAAGTTTATCAATTCGATTCTGATTGGACTCAGAAAGATGTTTAAATGAAAAAGAGTCTACAAAACAGTATCAAGAATTGAGGTAAAAAATATTGCACTAAATTTCTAACAATCTATGCTTATTTCTTACGCATGTCCTATTTCAATGTTGTTTCATTTCCGAGATTAGTCGGCAAAAACACCATTAAAATAAGGTAAGAAGGTGTATTGTATTTTTTCAACTTAGTAAGTTTTTACTTCGTGCTTAAAAAACTTACTACATGCGTCGAAAAAATACAATATACATTCTGGTGGGATTTTGATAATTTCTGTACACGAATGTTCACAATTATCGAATCCATGCGGTAACCTAGAGTTTATAGACTAAATAAATTACGCGAAAAGACACCCTCTTTTTCATTGAGAAGTGTTGATTTTTAATGGTGCTATGGTACATTAAAAACGTCACGTTTCCCTATGCTGCTGTGTTCATTCACACTCAGCATCGTAGCTCCTCTGTCTGTGAAGGACACGGTGCGAGATCCCTAACCTAGTCACCTATTTATTTTGGAACTATTCGTCTCGAAAATATTGTGACGTTTTGGTCAATTTTGGGGTAATTAATTTCGTCTATAATTGTGTTATCCTAAGTAAGGTTAACTAACTAGGCTATTAGGTAAGTTTTATCCTCATTTCGACACTGTTTTCTTCTAAAACATGCAGAAAAATACTTGTCAAAAAACGAGGTGAAAAGATTTTTTAAAACTATGCTTAAATTTTCAAATTTAGTGACTAATTTTTTAGCCTTTGTCAGATTACGTTCCAATCGGTTCTCGGAATACTGAGATTGGTCAGATATCGATGACGAGGTGAAAATCTAAAATTAGATATTTCTAGGTGAATTTAGCTCTTTAACATACATTCCGCCCCATGAGGTTTGGAGAAAATGCTAAATGAGCAAAAAATCTAAGCATAATTTTATATTTAGGGTAGAATTCGTAGTAAGTCCAGACATTTGCCAAACCCGTCTGCAGTGAATATAGTGAGATTATTCCAAGGCTAACCAAAGATCTCAATTTCTTGAAAATCAATGAAAGTGCGATCTACACACCAGGTATAATTTCAACTCTTGGTGCTTAATGTAGATCTCCCTACATTTTTTGAGGCTAACCAAAGATTTTCAGATGGCAAGACTCACTTCGGAGGCTAACTTCCAAATAAAGCGCAATGAGAGTGCAAAGGGCCTCTGTGAGTATCTCAACCTTAAGGAAATCAATGAAAGTGCGACCTACACAAAAGATATACGTTAATACCAATTGCTAATGTAGGTCTCCCTAGAGTCTCGCACTCTTAACCCGAAAAATGAGGACATTAGCGACCCATTTGATTTCAGTCTGGTACAAGTACCCATGTCGAAAATCAGCATTTTTCGTTTTAAAAGTTTGAGAGTACCCTTTTTCCAACAGACGAAATGAACAAAGTTCAAAATTTCGCTGTTTGGAAAATTCTTCTACTTATGATCCGAATTAGAGGAAATTAATCGACTATTTTTATTCGTTTCATAAGTAGGGTGGTTCTAACTATAGGCTCCTTTAACTGAAAATTACGTGAATTTTCAGCTAGAGGGTAAAATATTTTCCTTAATTCACTACAACGTGAGTCTCAAAGTGTAGACTTACTAACCCATCTTTAATTTATAAATAAATTAAAACACAGGTCCCACGTTCAGGCGCCAAAATAATGATATAGTGTAGCTAAGAAGCCCTACGTGTTATAGGGGGGAATAAATCCTTTACCTATGGTGGTGAGAATTAGAAATATTCCTTAGAAGGGGAATATTTCTAAGTACCTAGATAGCTCAGAAGGGTGGTAGTTTTCCTAAACTGCCCTATACATCATTTAAAAAGTGTATACCCAATAAATACGAATTCTGTAATATTTACAAGGTATATTTATAAATTTTTTACATAAATTCATTTGACCTACATGATTCTACATTTGTTTGTTTGAAAGGCCCTAAATGAATTTAAAACGAAGATAGATCTTACCATACGTGTGATGGTATAGATCAACATATTTTTAATCATAGTCCAAAAATATGAGACTTCATCCTACCCCATCTCCGAAGGTGTAGGATTGCTAAATTTTGCTTAAACTAATTTTATTTACACGAGAAAACAACATTTAAATTAGTCATCATAGATTACGACGCCTTGCTCGTAATCTATGAGAGGTGAATACAATATTAAAAGAAAGTAAGTGTATCCTGCTTACCACAAACTGTACGCGTTTTCCATCTCTTTCCTGGTGGCTCACCTAATACTACGAGCCGTCGATGGAACTTAACCAAATGAGACACATTTTAATTCTTTGCCCATTTCGGTGATGTCCGGATACATCCCAAAATGTCAAAAAGGTACACTCGTTATTAACCGTGAATATTTCGGTTAATCTAGGTTGAATTGAAACATTATCCATCAAACGATGAGATGGAAAAAACGAAAGAACTTCTGCCATGAACTCCGAATAGATGTCCATGGCTTAAGTTTTATTAACGATGACGATAGAACTGACGTACGCGCGATGTCAGAGCCAAAGTCCGGAGACTAGATTTAGTTGCCGGAACCATGTCCGCACGCATCCAAAATACATCACAATCTCTTCGCTAGCAGCTTCGAGATCTGTATTATAAAGAGACTTGAGATGGTCAAATCCCTACCCCTATTTCCGGGGGACCAATAGCGTACTTGCTAAGTACACATAAATTAGACAATTTATGTGACTTTACTAATTAATGGCCAAAATCCCTATCTCGGCCTATAAACGTCAAAGGCTGTCAAGAACTGTCAAGGGCTCGCGAACCCTTCTGCTTTTACGTTTGCCGACTCGCGGGTGCGGCCCTATATGCGCGAGTAGATCGCGAGTACCTCGAGTACTTAGCCTATCTAAAGAATTTACACACGTTCCCAACATTTCATTATAAGGGGTTCTTATTATATGCACTACCTTCGGCAGTGGGGCCAATCTGCCCTCTGTCACTGTTATCTCTAAAAAGTCTCTTTTCAGTAAATAAATAAACTCTCATGACGATTTTGGCCCCCTCCATTGAAAACCTAGCTGACCCCCTAAAATGGCTGAAATTTAATGTAAAATACAAATTTCAGCTATTCCAGGGAACCAGCTTGGTTTTCTAGGTAGGTGGGTAATATCCTCATGAGAGTTCATTTTACTCAGAAGAGGATTTTTAAAAGTGCTGGAACTTTTGCTTTGAAGCTATATTTTTTCAAATTTTTGAAAATTGAGAGGCCCATCGCAGCCAGAGTTTTTCAAAAATGGAAAAAATAAAAAATATGGAATTATTCTCTCACCAGAGGTCACCACTTTGAGGGCTGGAAGCAGAAGAATTCACGATTTTTTTTGTCATGCATTTAAGGACCCCCCCTATACAAGCATGGATTATCTGAATGTTGTTTTCTTGTTTTTTCTTTAAAAATATAACAGAACACAAGCTGCAGATACGCTCGAAATGAACATGATTCTTCTCGTACTATCAAAGAGTATGTACAAGTATTGCCACTAGATGAAACAGCCATTAAAGTAGCAGTCAGTGCGGGGCCAGTTAAGTGTTCAATGAATGCTTCCGATTCGAACTTTCACCTATACGAATATGGTAATTCAAATATTTTAAGAAGTTATTTCTTTGAAATTTGTTGTTATACACAATACGAGTACTAACCCTAAATTCATATCTATGCTTTTTCAAAAATAGGTATCTATAACAGCAAGAATTGTTCCCAAGAAACTACAAATCATGCTCTTGTAATAGTTGGTTATGGTACAACAAATCACACAAAGCAAGATTATTGGCTGGTCAAGAACTCGTGGGGTGTGACTTGGGGTGAACAAGGCTACGTGAGAATAGCTCGAGGCAAAAATGTTTGTGCTATAGAAACAAATAACATATATATACCAAGGTCGAATATCAATTAAGAATTGTGAAGCTGCATTATTTTCAAAATGCATACTTTATTTATCGTATTATTATGTATATGTATTAATTATTTGGAAAATAAATATTTCAACATGATTGCAGTTGCGATTTCGGCTGACCTGTCAACCAAAATGACCGCCATTTTGTTAGTAGGGCAAACCTTCTCTTTTTTGTCAAGTTTGCTTTAAAATGTTTCTCTAGTTGTCTCACATGATTGAGGGGGGGGGGGGGGTGCGATTATTCCTATTGTCATAAGCCGGATTAGGTACTAATAAAGTTCACTCCCTTCCATTTTATAGAATGCCAATATCATCTCTCCTTTTGTCCAGTAATTTTCTACCCGACGAGAAAAACATCGACTAATGATAATTTTCTTTAATCCCTCCCCTATGATAGCATTTCCCAACAGGAAACCTCTCGTCTTGGAATTTTTTATACAGTAGCCCATATCGCTTTTTAAATCGGCGTGAAATTTCTCGCTTTTGAAAGTCGATTTGCGACGCGAAAAAGAGAATAAAAAAACGCTTTAAAATGATAATAATTATGACTGATGACGAAACGTCAACCGGTGAAGGGGAGAATACGCAGCGTGATTGCCGAAGGGAAAATGTGGAAATGATCCGTGAAATGAAGACTTCCCTCGATGCCAAATTCGGCAGCATACGATAAAGTCAAAAATGAAGACCAGCAGCGGAAAATAAATTAGAATTTATAACAATGTAATCAGTATTCAACGATAACCGTCTTATACTTACCCTTCCTGTTCCTTGTGTTTGGCTCAACGTGTGATGTGGTCTTTGGCCGGTAAATATATATAGAGGGCGCTTCTCTGGAAAAGGGTACGTAGGGTAGGGAGAGAGACAGAAAGAGAAAAAAATGGCAGTATTTTATACGATTATAAAAGCCAACTTCTGGTACGGAAAAATCTTTTATCTTCGGTGTAATCATAAAGTCGAGGTTATAACCATAAAGCGTGCGTCAGAGACGCGAGGTAGCAAGGTGAAGGGATAAGGAAAGGTGAACGTATTCTAAAAACGGTTCATTTCGAAAACTTTTTCGAATCTGTTTAATTAAAAGAAAAAATATTGTCGCGAAATGTCTTCGAAAGTTGAGTCGTATCGCGACTTAAGGCATTTCTTATTTTTTCCCAACACGCAGAAGGTACCAACAACTGCAGCAGAAGCACAAGCAGCAACCGCATCCTTACCAGGATGGGAAAAAAGGGTTCTCATTTCGTTATTAGTACGCTTGTCACGCGCCACATCTGACAACCAGTGTATTCTTTTTAAGACTAGTTTTCTGCAAGTTGGAAAATTTATAACGCGAGAGGATTTGCAAGTGGCCTCGGTGGGGGGGGGGGTGAGGTGAGTCTCCGGCAGCAGGACCAAGGTGCACATAGAGAAATTGTTCCATTCGAAGAGGATTTTACATCGCGTAGAGGGTGCTGTCGTAAAATGTGTAAAAATTGGGATTTACTGGCTATCATATCTTAGGGTTAAAAAGGTAAGTTGAATTCTCGTCTGCGAGGCGAAAAACTCTTCTGGAACGGTGTGAGAGGCGAGTCGATAACAAATATCCATTTCGTCGGCGAATAGCTTTTATGCAAATTACTTCATCGTGTGAATTTCACTACAGCTCGTACTCGTACTTTGGTGCTGTGTCGACAAATAATTCATTTTCATTATTTTTGTAAAATTACCAGCTTTTTCTTTTCCCTCTCTGCAGTAGGTTTTGCTGTGGTGTGTATGCTTTGTTGGGCCTTGTTTTCAAGATTTTTTTTTCACAGACTGCTGCATTTGGCTGAGAAATTGGGGTAGTAAGAGTATTGATGTTTAAATTCTCAACACCAATTAATATTGAATTAGAAGTTTGCTTGGGGTTGAAAACACGAAACATATGAATAGCAACAGCCAAAAATGAACTCTTATTCAATTTGTTGAATTTTCTAGTAATATTTGGAATTTTTTAAATCGAGAGTACAAAGAAAAGCCATCCTAATTTTTTGATGTGTCAATCAGCATAAAAAGTTGTATGTACTTGAAGTAGAGGAGAAGGTACAAATATGGACCCCCTCTAGCTTTTTGGCTTTAAAGGGTAGAAAAAATTATCAAAAATTGTTTTCGAGTATACCATTCGAAAGGCCAAAGACTCTAGTATATTGTATTAAAAAAATATTTTTTTTTGTTGAAAACTCACGGAGAAATTTGAAATTTAAAAAAGTGACATAAAATGGTACAAATATGGACTCGGGTACAAATATGGACCCCCCTCAAAAAATGAATAAAAATTTCAGAAAATTGAACAAAAATTTATTTAAAGATGTTTTTTGATGCTTTGGACTTGTCTTCTTTATTAATAACACTTTTCTCGGTATTCTAAAAACCATTGAATCAAAATTAGATGAAAAAAAATTTAGGGGTCCATATATTTATACCCATGCAAAAAATTGGCCAAGTTTATGAATGAAAAAATCATGGTTCCATTTTCGACACTTTGGACTTGTCTTCTTTGTTAATAACACTTTCCTCGACATTCTAAAAAATATTGAATCAGAATTAGGTAAAAAAATTTAGGGGTCCATATTTATACCCATGCAAAAAATCGGCTCATTTTATGAAAAATGAAAAAAATTATGAAAATCAGTTAAAGTACAGACAAATATGAAAGTATATTGTAAGCTACTTACTTCGCTAATAATTTTTTTCCAAACTTTATTTGAAGTTGATGAATTACTGAATGAAAAACTTGTAAAATTTTCCATTGGCAAGAAAATAATGCGCAAAAAAAACAATTGCTGATGAGAGACACCCAAGTTTGCATGGATCCAAAATAAGTACATGGATCATTGATACTACACTACTATGTAGTATAATTTTTAGTACCCAGCATGACCATAGCGCTAGTGGTTGTACACTAAACCATGGGGGTCCATATTTGTACCTGGGTCCATAATTGTGCCTTCTCCTCTAATTTTTTCAGAATTTTTGAGCATCCTGCCACATCCCTATTGACAAAATCATGCATAAAAACGGGTGTGTTGATTGTGTATGCGTGAATTTGGACTTTAAAAAAAAAAAAAAAAAAAACATGCGGTTCAGCCTGCAAATAGCATGTGTAAAAGTAATGTTAAAGCATGTAAAATGAAAGAAAAATTTAAAAAAATTTGTGCCCTGGGCGGGAATTGAACCCAGGACCCGCAGTTGCTATTGTTCCACACAACCTAACCCACTCAGCTACTTCGCTGCTTGCGAAGAGTGGGGTTATTTCCGCATGAATGTTTGTGAGTTGTGAACTTATTAAATTTTTCTCTCAAGTCCAAAAAGTGCAAACATTTATGGGGAAATAACTCTACTCATCGCAAGAAGTGGAGTGGTCGAGTGGGTTAGGTGATGTGGAAAAATAGCATCTGCGGTTCCCAGGTTTGATCCTTGCCCAGTGCAAACATTTTTTAAATTTTTCTTTCATTCTACATGCCTTGACATTACTTTTACACATGCTTTTCACAGGCTGAATCGCATGCTTTTTTTTGAAAAAAATCCAAATTCACGCATGCTTGTGCTATGCATAAAAGCATGTGTTTTAGCATGCTATTGCATAATTATTGTCAATAGGAATTATATAGGGGAACAAGTTATTTGGCTGCAACTGTAATAGCTGTCTCAATGCCATTGGAAATCAGCATAGAAGCTAGAGCTTTGAAGTGTCTTGCCTGTAAAAGAACCCCATATCTAGAAGAAGAAGAGTTGCATGAGGCTGTTACTATAATCCAGGATTGAGCCTCAAACAAATGGAATGAAATGTGGTTGAAGTCACAGCACGGACTATGGACAAGGAAACTATTTGCCTCCATTGCAGAAAGAAAGAATGTGGATATAGACTAAGATTTAGACTTCTGGGTTGCCCAAGGCCTCAGCAGCAAGAGGTGCTTTTGCAAATTCCTTCAATTCATAAAAAGATAAGCTAGCCCTTACTGTATATGCGGACAACCAACCGAGACAGCAGAGCATATAACAACAGAATGTGTCAGATTTGCAGACAGTAGACCTGAGTTACCTCTAAACCCTGGTGACAGGTCACACATGAGCTATATGAGAGAAGTAGTCAAACAGTTTAGGGAAGAACAAGGGTAGGCACTTGAAGGCCCTATCACAAGGGTGAAGACGCCTCCAAGGCAGAGCCTTTACACAGATTAAGAGGGCAGAAGAGCCCAGCCCTATTATAGTTCCTGAAGGTGTTAAGAGTTCCAGTTAGGTAAGTATGGGTGTTGTAATTTTCCTTGACTTGTTATAAGTCATGTTAAGATATTCCTTGGAGGCAAGCTTGTGCGTGTAATTAAAAATTTCATGTGCAATTATCAACGTTACACGCCAAGTACCGGGGACTACCAGTCATTAGCCAAGCTAATAGATCATGCACACCATCTGTTGGCAGAATCAAAAAGCTGAAACTGCTTCGAGCATCTATAGAGGTCAACACTGAGGAGCTCAGGGTCTCAAAACTACCCGGCTATAGCTCCAAGGTGCTTGTGTAGATGTCACTAGTAAGTAAGTGGGAAACTACTAGTGGAAGCTCAAAAATAAATTTCCATGAGATATGTCATCAACGCAATAGAGGCAACACCAACATAAAGGATGTTAGCCCAAATACCCGATTCGACGTAGGGTTGATTTGTACGCAATACCGCCTCGAGCGGTTATACGACTCGATGATGATGATACCAAAATTAACTTGCCCCACCCATGGGATGTTGGGAGTGGGGTCCCCTTGAAGAAAAAACAAAACAAAAGGGAAGGTGGCTTCAAACGTGATTCTGACCCCTGACTTCAAAAAATCCCAAATATTTCAATGAACCTAAACCAAAACAAAATCCGATCCTTTAAACCCCAAACCTGAACCTGATCTCAGTGATCTCTTAAACCCGAACCTTGAAACTCTGATTTCAATCCTGATCGTGATTCGGGATCTTTTAGATTCAAGGCCAGAACTGCTAGAAAAGAATTGATTGATGAAAAAACTTGAACTGGAACACAATTTTCAGTCAATGTTTTTGAACAGAGTGGGTCATTTTCATTATTTTTGAAAATTTGAGGTGTTCCTAAAATATTGATATCTAACATTTGTGGAACCCCTGATAGCAATTATTCGAATTGTTCCAAGTTCTGCATCAGAGGGTGATAACTAAAATAATGTTTTATTTTTGGTTATTTCAAGAAGTAATGGCTGTGGTTCCTTTTGGTGATGAAATTCATTCAGCCATCACCTTTAAATCAATTTTCATTTCCAAAATTATTTTTTCCTAGTCAAGATGATTAAGTAAGTAATTATGTTTTTAAACCTTGACTATTCGGAATTGTGTTTTAGTGAATAAATATCCACCTTAAGTGACTTGAAGAATTCATCGTGTTTTAGTGATGACATTTGTAATATTGTGAAATCGCAGATTTTACTTTCCAAAATAGTACTCGCATGAAATTTTTTGAACTAGACAACGCTACATCGAAAGAGCATCCAAAAACTTATCACCGGGCCAAAATTTCAAGTGCTAAAGAGCATTTTTCAAGATTTTTGATGAATTTTTAAAAATCACATTTAGGCCAAAAAATGAGAAAAAAAATAAAAATTTTCCCAAATTGACCTAGACAGCTGAAATTTGAGATGTACTATATTTTCGACCAGCCAAATGGATTAGAAACTGTTTTAAACCATCTTAAGCAGTTTATGAAGTCATCAAAACATTTTCGAAACTTGAAATTTCTACAAAATCTTATCAAATGAAGTTGGAAATCCAAAATTCACGCTGCACTCCAACTTAAACACGCTATTAAGTCAGCCGCTCGTCAAGTATAAGTCATTTTGGAGTCTGCAACGAATTTTTGAAAATTCCTACAGAGCCTCCAGACTCCAGTAGATTTTTGAAACTTGAAATTTCCACAACATTTCATCAAATACTGTTGGATTTCCAAAATCCATTCTGTAACTCTTTCAATACCTGGGTACGCTATAAAATCGACTATAAGTAGATTTTGAGTCTCTTTGAAGTCTGTAGCGAATTTTCGGAAATTACATGGAGCCTTCAGAAGATTTTTCACAGCACGAAAATTCCATAAAATTTTACCAACAGAGTTGAAAATCCAAAATTCAAGCTGCATTCCAACTCATATAACTCCATTTCATAAAATTTTGTGAAAATTCAAAGTTTCAAAAATCTGCTGGAGACTCCAGGAATTTTCAAAAAGTCGCCAGAGTCTCCAAAATGACTTGAACCTATCTGCAGTCGACTTGATGGTGGGCTAAAATTGGAGTTCCGAGTTGAGTACGGATTTCCGACTTTGTTTGGTAAAATTTCACGGAAATTTCGAGCATTGAAAATCTGCTGAAGGCTCCAGTTATGTCCAAAAAGTTGCTGGAAACTTCAAAATGACTTGAAATTCAGCTTCAGTCGACTTCATGGCGTATTGAAGTCAAGTTTGTGGAATGAATATTGGCTTTCCAAAAGCATGGGATGAATCTTCTGAACGCTCCAGTTATGTTCAAAAGGTCGCTGGAAGCTCCAAAACGACTTGAAATCTACCTTCAGTCGGCTTCATGGCGTATTGAAATTAGTTTGCAGAATGTTTTTCGGCTTTCTAACTGCATTTTTGATGAAATTTTGTGGGAATTTCAAGTTTCGAAAATCTGCTGGAGGCTCCAAGAATTTTCGAAAAATCGCTGGAAGCTTCAAAACGACTTGAAATCCACCTTTAATCGACTTCATGGCGCATTGAAATTAGTTTGAAGAATGAATTTCGGCTTTCTAACTGCATTTGATGAAATCTTGTGAAAATTTCAAGTTTCAAAAATCTGTTGGAGGCTCCAGAACTGCTCAAAATGGTTTGAAATTGTTTCCAATCAATTTGGCAGTTCAAAAGTAGGATATATTTCAAATTTCAGTTTTCTAGATCAACTTGGTAAAATTTTGATTTTTTAAAATTTTTGGTACAAATTTAAATTTTAAAAATGCACTAAAAATTGAAAAAATGCACTTTAGCTCTTCAAATTTTGGATGGTGACGCATTGTTGCCTACTCCTTCAATTTACCTTTGCCTGCTTCAAATTTCTTTCGAGTCCACGAGTTGCCCTCATCAGATACTAATCAATGAACAGTATCAATATTTTATTGACAAATTATTGAGTTTTTGTTGGCGGATATATCGTCGAGAATATTCGTGTGAAAAAGATTATAATCATTTTTTGCATGCAAGTGCAGTGTTGTAAGGTTATACCCTAGATAATAACGCACTTATAGCTACGAAGTTTTCTGATTTAATCTTACAGAAAACTACAGCGCTGGAACTGCAAACCTAAGATTTCGGCCGACCTGTCAATCAAAATGACCGTCATTTAGTCAGTATAAGGCCAACTTTTTGACAAGTTTTCTTTAAAATGTTCCATTAGGATGTTCCCTTTAAGAAAAAAGTTGTCCCAGAGGATCAGGGGAAGCTGCAATTATTCTAATTGTCATAATGCAAGACCATAGGAATATTCCCTTTTTTAAATTTTGATTAGATTTTCCCCCTTTAATGGGGCACGATTTTGCGTAATTCATGTGAAACTCACATTTCAAATTATCGACTGACAATATGCCCAAGTAAACAAACCCTGCTTTCAAAACTGACCTTAAAATCAGCCAAATCATCTCACTCTTAGTTGCATTTGAAATTTCAAACAATCTCGGCCACTGACCCCGGAAAATGAAATGATCCTCTTCTATTATCACATCAAACTGAATTTTTCCATTCAACGTCGAAAAGAAAGATAGGTAACTCTCAAAAAAAACAAAGAGAACGAAAAAAACCAAGCGGAAAAAAAGCTGGAAAAAACACACCAAAAAAAGGCAAAAGGTAATATGTTTCTTAGCGTGGTAAAATTACGACTTTCGGGAATTAATGAATATAAAATACTACTACAGCGAGACGAGCGAACGAGAGAAAGCACCCGAATGAGCACATCAAGCAGCGAGCACGGTGCAGTGGCGTTGGTGTATAGAGTTAGAAATCTGAATAGTTCCTCACTTGTTATTTTTAATTTGCACTTTTGAATAAATTAAACTTGCCGAGCAGTTTACTTTGGCAGCAGGGCGAAATAGATGTGTATTCCGGTGAGCTGATTGAAGAACACAAAGTTGGAATTGTTGTCGAGTAGCGCGAATTCTGCTACGAAGGGTGGCGCGAAACGGGATCCGGATTAACATAAAATTTTAATTTCGATTCACCTTGAAAACGAAGATGGCGATTTTAATTCGGCGATGAGTTAACCTTAATTTGGCATCGAGTGTGGGGCACAGGAGGGGTAGGCATTTATTTGAAGATGCAAATTAGCTCTCAAGTTTCGGTGCGTTTTCTCTCGCCAGCTTCTTTATTTGCTAAACAGAGAGAAAATACACGCCGACGTAAATAAAATAAGCCCCGACGATGTACACTACATAGGACTACGCGGTGCTTTCGACATTTCGATAGAAAATTAATTAAAAAAGGTAACGTTTTACCAGGCGTTGTTCTGCAAGTCCAAAAGTATACTTACAGAGAACTGAACGAGCGAAACTTTCGTCATTCTCGATTCCCCCCATCCTCACTTCTGGATCCTCTTCTGCGTCTGGATTTAAATTAGAAGAAAATTTACAACGGTGAGAAAATTTTCCAAACGGATAAGACGTCGAAATACGTTAATTACAAGGTAATGAGACGTTTTACTGGGAGAAAAAACAAGCAGAAAAAAATGTTCGTTCAGTTTTACGGACAGTTTCGAAGCATTTTTTCTTTTAAAAGTAAAGAGAGTTCGAGAGAAGCTTAATTCGAGACTTCCAAATTTTAAAATTCAGGGTTTCCAAAATAATTCAGTTTTCAAGATGAGAAAATAATTCTACAACAAAAGCATTGAGTGGACTCTTATTTCCAAAAATTGAATTCAAAACTGAAGTAGCTTCATTTTAAAAAATATATAGATACATGAATAATGCGCACGATAATTTTTTCAAAAGTCAGAAAAATAGGAAATCGTAGCCAATAAACTGTTAATTTTCCAAGATTCGTGTCGTGTCTCAAAATGGGTTGAATTTGATCGAAAATCGAGACGATTGCGTATTTACGGCAAACCGGTTATGCAATTTAATTAACACATCTACACATTGCATAACCAGCCTGCTATGAATCGAAACACAATTTGAAGCAAAAATGAAATCAGTTGAAGGGTAGTTAGGGCCGTCGATGAATCATTCCCAATTACCATATTGAGGAAAATACCCTACCAAACTCTCCTTTTATTTTAATTTTTAGATTTTTACTAAATATTTTTAAAATATGGTATTTTGACAGAACTAAAAACGATTTCAGATACGTACTGAGGAAACAGTCCCGTATACATTTGCAGGTGATACTGCAGTTTTAAGCAGAAGCAAACAGGCATAGAATGACTTCCCGATTGGCACATAATCAGATCCACACTCAGAACCACAGTCAGATATTGCCGTTTTGGCAGTCAGAAAATACAATCTGACTACAATCTTACTGATATGTGGTCATATCCCTATTCAGAATGCACTGTCTAAAAAATGCCATCTTGCCAACCGGGTTAACGAAGTACCATATTGATTGAAGCCTGACCCTGAAGAATGAAAGATTCAAACAAACTAGATACCATATCTGGAACATACCCTACCAAACATATCCTTTTATTTTAATTTTTCAGATTTTTACTAAATATTTTTTGAATGTAAGTATTTTTATTTATCAATTTTTATTTGAAAACCAGTATCATCGATCACTTTTTCCGTCTTTCTAAAACCCCTCCATTTTTCCAATTTCATTTATTTTTACAGAAAAATTCAAATGCACACGCATTAAATTTTTTTACAAAATGAAATTGGAAAAATGAAGCAGTTCCAAATCAGTAAACAAAAATGAGACGGTGCTTCTGTTTTAGTTACTTGTTTTTTTTTATTTGTCGTAGGTACGAAGCTAGCGCGAAAATTTTTCAAAATTTGTATTTTGACAGAACTAAACAGTTTTTTTTTATTGCATAGATTTTATTACATATTCGGCTTGTAAAATTTTAGAATGGTTGAAAAAATTTTTTAGAATGCTGATTTTAAAAATTAGAATGGAACAGGCCCAAGTAAGGGTGAAAACCTTTGAAAATTTGTACTTCAAGATGCATAAAAGCGATACTTTATATGCGAGAAGTTTATTTTTTCACCTTAAAACTTTAAAAGTTAAATCATAATTTTTTTAGAAATTTTAATTTTGAAAAAAACATTTGTTTTGAGAAGTAAAAAACAGGGGTTTCTTCATCACAGGCCCTTCTTTTATCGAGACCTTCATGCAGAAAGCGCAGACGTAGGGCAAAATGTCCCGAGAGAAAGCCTTGCAATTTTCAAAGTTTGCAAATTCTTAGGAAACTATCAATCTTTGAACGCTCATATCTCAAGATAAAATTTGAAACTGTCCATTTGAAAATTTGAAAATACGACTCGTATAGAAGACGGTTTTTATTCTTGGGAATCCAAATGCACGATGCTGCTGCAACTGGGAAAAAATCTGTTTGCACATATTTTCGTAAATATTTGCCAAAAATGTCAGAAGTTTGAAGTTGACCTTTTGAAAGCTCAGTCTTCAAAACCTTTCCAAATAATGGAGCAGTCATTTCAAAAATTTGAAAAAAAAATTCAAAGAGCACATATATTTTCATAATATTAATTGCACCTATGAAATATGTAAAACCATAGGAGTGGGTTGGAAGGAAGGGGAGGTGTAAAGAGCCCCAAAATTTTGGTCGAAATGTAAAATAATATCAAATATCGTGTAACATAGAGTTTCATACGTCTTCAAAAACTCGGAATGCGATTCAAAGTTGCAAAAAATTACTTATCGTAAAGATACAGTTCTTGGATTTTTTTTCCTTCAAATTTTCAAGTCATTGAGAAATCGAGAAAAGCTTAATAAAGCTTGAACTATCGAAATTTTATGCAAATATTTTGAAACTACTTTCATTACCTGTAATTAACTGCCATACAATTTTCTCCAAATTGCAACAGTCTCGAGCAATTACACTCCAAAGTTGGGTAAGTACTTATTACGATGAGAAATTTCAAACGCTGAAAAAAAATCCGTCCCATCAGCCATATAGGGGTGGGGGAAATGATGACCATTTTCCTTATTTCTCAGAACTCAAACTCAACTTTTTCCAAAAAAGGGAACTTTGCTATCAATAACAATCTCAACATCAATTTGAAAATTCATTCATCACTTCTTGATAGGTACGTAGCAAAATAATATCCGATTTATATGAAATCGAAAGTTTATTTCAAAATATAGAAAAATAGAAAATACTTGACTACGTTTTGAAACTTCCTAAAAATTCAATTTCGCCATTCAAATGCAATTTAAACTAATTTGGCAATTTTTTTTATTTTGAAAAAAAAAAATAAACGTCAATGTGGGTGTGGTGTTTTTTTAAAGAAAAAAAATCACAGGCTTTATCGAAATTTTCGGCGAAAAGCCGACATTTTTAGCAAGAAATAAGACTACCTGGGCAATTTCGACAAAATGTACGATTTTTAGTTATTCGTATTTCTGATAGAGAGCGACACTTTGGCTATTTTAGCACAATGACAGGACAGGACATCGAATCTTTCGTACCCGTAAAGTATTTCGTTCACTTATGAGTAGGTAAGGTATCACTTTTCTTTTCTTTCAAAAAAATAAATTTTTGAAAATTTAATCAGAATATTGAGAACAAGGTTGATCTGACATGAAACGACCTTTTCTGGCAAAATCTTGTCAATAGATTCCAAGAGTTGATGAATATTTAAGAATCTGGAATAAAAATACTTATACCTATTCAATTTCTTCAGAAAATTTCTCATTTGAATTTTTTCGAATTTTTTCATCAACCATAAAATGTGTGTAAGTTTTCTCAGAAGGGTTTTCTCCACTTATTATTACTAGGCTGTTTTTTAACCGATGACTTATTCAAGCTTGAAATGAAAATCGAAAGACATCATTCTGAAATGTCTTGAATTTACTCAACCTCACAAGTCACAAGGACTTGGAAATCAACTTTGAAAAATTCAAATTACTGCAAGAAAATAAGGGCATTTTTGACAATTTCTGGCAAAGATCACGACTTCTGGACACAGTTTTTTCGTAAAGAATTCTCTTGTTAAGAATTTTAGTAAAAAGCCAAGATTTTTGTCAGTTTTTGGCAACTATTGGCAAAAAAAATTATGCTTTTTTGCAATTTTGTCAAAAAACCGACAGCTCTCGACAATTTTTGCCAATTAAGCGAGTTTTTTTTAAAACAATTTTAGGAAAAAAATGAGACTTACTGGAATTTCTTGCAGAAAAATGACAAATTACGTCTAATTTTGAAAAGGTTAAAACTTTTATCAAAAGGTAAAACTTTCACAATTTTTGCAAATCGCGAACTTTTTGGCAATTATGGGCGAAAAATTAAATTTTTTTACAATTTTTTTTTTGGGGGGGGGTGTTTATAATTACCAGATTATTACACCCTACGTTTGTCGAGAAAACAAGGAAAATGTTTACAATTTTTTAATAAATGTTGAAAAGACGTGAGATTTTTTAAACAATTCTGCCAAAACGCAAAATTTTTCGAAACATTTTCGCAAAAAGCAAGACATTGTCAATTTTAGCACTGGTTGCAAGAGGGTTTTTGCATTCGCTTTTCATCTTATTTGGATGCTTTAACTGCTGGAATACGCGATAGCAGTTGATTGGGTAATGCGTTCGAAATATATTTTTTTCTTTTCAAACAAAGACTCCTTCGTGGAATGATTAATAAAATAACCGCACACATCAAAATCAATTTAAAAATTCATTCATCACTTCTCGGTTCTCGATCACTTCTTGATACATAAAAAAATATCCGATTTACATATATGAAATCGAAAGTTTATTTCAAATTTAAAAAAAAAAAAATCAATACGAAGAGAATCAAATCACTATTAGGTTAAAAATACGTACTTGGCTATACGTTTTGAAACCATACGTAAAAAGTCAATTTTGCCATTCAAATGCAATTTAAACCAATTTGGCAAATTTTTCATTTTGAACAAAAAAATAAACGCCAATGTAGTTGTTTTTCGAAAAAAATTTCCAAACTTTTCGAAATATTTAGCATCTTCGAGAAAACGTGCGATTCTCAGCTTCCCGTATTTTTGATAGAGAGCAGCACTTTGACAATTTTAGTACATAGCAAGGCTTTGAAACTTTCGCAAATATTTCGTTCAAACTTACTTACAAGTATCACCAGCATTTTTCTTTTCTCTAAAAAAATGAAAATTTTTGAAAATCTGATAAACATGTTGAAAACAAGGTTGATTTGACGTGGATTGACCCTCTCTGGCAAAATTTTGCCAACACATTTCAAAAATTGATAAACTTTTAAAATTCTGGAACAAAAATATTCCAATTTTCAAACAAATTCCCGTTTAAATTTTTTCACATTTTTCTCATTAATTATCAAAAAGGTTCAAGTTTTTTCAATGGCCGGGGGGGGGGTCACTCCAATTATGTAAGACTGTTTTTTACCCAATGACTTGAAGCTTGAAATGAAAATTGAAGGCATCAGCCTTAAATTTCTCATGCAAATTTTCTCAATCTCACAAGGACTTGGAATGAAGAATAAATAATTTTAGGAACCACTGCACACCCAAGGCCAAATACGTGTCTAAATCGAGTAATATTCCTAATAAGAACTGGTCACAATGATCACCCCTTAATCCTATTAATTTCCACGAAAACCTGCAAAATCTCTTTTATTTTCATCCATTTCGAAAAAAAAACTACATAAGAAGCGCAGAAGGAGAAAAAAACTCCACGTTGGCTCACCCGGTTAATTTTTTAGCTTGCAATTGTACCGATATCGTTTTCGTCTGCGATCACGTTTTTCTATGCTGACGGTATACATAGTATTGAATTTGAATGCATTACAATTATTGTAATAGGGTACGTTTTGTGTATCTATTGCAGGGTATCATTGGATGGCGATATCGGCGCAATGTACAAGAGAAAAACGATTGCATTATCGATGTTCATTTCCATCTCGAAGTAACGTTTTTGTTGCCCTTTTTTTTATTCCGGGGTATTTTTCATTATCTCTCTTTCTCCTGTAGTTTTTTTTCGTCCTTTGCACGTTGTGCAACTCGACGTAATCTCTTTGATATGAGTCGCCCTTCCGTCTACGTTTCGTGATCGGAATACGTTTATGAAAATTTCATCTGTTGTTGGAAGAGTGTAGAACCTGGTAATAGTATTTGACAAGGCGCATCAAATTCATTACTTCGTCTTTTTTTTCTCTCTCTTCTTCTACGAATGTTAAAACTGATAATCATCGGAGCTCGTTTTAGCGCTCCCTTTATCGAATATGAGTCAATGAAAGAATTTTTTTTTTATGACTTTCGTGAGGCGATTAAATTGAATTTCTGGGAGGGAAATTCGTCTTCGTCATCATCACCATAACTGACGTCGTCGTTCGTGGTGCTCGATTGAATACAAATTTTTATTATAACATCGATATAATAAATAAGGGTGGGTAATTTCACATAGATAGGTATATATAGGTGTCGTGTGTATGTGAGAAAAGCATTAATATATTACTCGTTCGAGTCATAATTCATCGTTCGTCAGTCATCTCGATACGATGAAGGTGAGATATTACACACGTCTTGGTTAACTGCACATGTAAGAACGCACGAGAGAGTACGAGTTTAATTATAGACCGAGGAGGAGATATGGTCTCCCCTTTGCCCCACTGTCTCGGACCTGAATTAATAATACAAATATTTGGTTATTGATTTTATTGTATTTTTCGTGTCTATCTAATTTATCTCAAATTGTTTTGTTTTGGTTTAGTGTATCTATACACTCGAAAAAGAAAAATTAAAAATTATTTGTTATGAGTCAAAAGCTAACTTATTTCAGACATTTTCACAAAAATTGCATTACTTATGTACTTGGTCACAAAAATTCCATAAAATTGAATTTTCGGTTCACAAAAAATGCATTTATTGGTCACAAAAATTCCATAAAATTGTGTTACTTGGTCACAAAAATTGCATTTTTTGGCCAAAAAAATTCCCTAAAATTGCGTTTTGGGGCCACAAAACATGCATTTTCAAGTTACAAAAAATCTATGAAACTGAATGTTTTGAGTCACAAAAATTGAATTATTTGGTAATAGATTTTTTTAGTCACAAAAATTGCATAAAATTGCATTGTTTAGTCACAAAAATTACATTTCTTGGTCACAAAAATTGCATAAAATCGCATTTTTGGGTCAAAAAAATGCATTCTTGGTTCACAAAAATTGCAACTCTTGGTTATGAAAATTCTATAAAATTAAAATTTTTGGGTCAAAAAAATTGCATTCAATGGTCACAAAAGTTGCCTAAAATTGCATTTTTTGGTCACAAAAATTCTAAAGAATTGCATTTTTTGGGTAACAAAAAAATTGCATTTCTTGATCAAAAAAATTCTATGAAATTGAATTTTTTAGGTAAAAATTGCATTTATTGGTCACAAAAAATGCATTTTTAGGTTACAAAAACTCCATGAAACTGAATTTTTGGGGTCACAAAAATTGCACAAAATTGCATTCTCTGGTTACAAAATTTGCATTTCTTGGTCATGAAAATTCTATAAAATTGAATTTTTTGGTCACAAAAACTTCATAAAAACCCACCTTTTTAACCACCTGTTGCTACTATTATACAATGTAAAAATTCAATTTATTGCTATAAGTAGATACTTACTTCATCTTCACTGACTGCAAATAAGAGCTGCATAATAAATGCTTTCAGGAAGAGGATGATTTTGATAAGGAAATAGGGTATTGCCTGCATAGCATGGAGATTTTCAATTTCAGTGTAGATACCTACATATGTGTATCTGTGTATTGTATATGAAAATCTGTGTGGATATGTATTGTTTACCTTATGTGAAAGTGTAATAATGAGTAGATTATCTTCCGCTATGAATACTAATGAGAAAAATCTCATGGTCCTCATTAAAGTAAAAAGCAAAAGTGAAAAATTAACATTGAAAAATAAAAAAACATACTAAGTACCACATAGTAGCTTTTTATGGCTTAGATACCAAAAAAATTACGATCTTTGGAGATAAATGTTATCAAGATAGGTATTATATGTATTTGTATTTTGTAGTTGACCACACCTACAAAATAACAGGAGTAAAAGCTGGAAATAATCTGTAAGTATCAAATTTTGCTTTTTTAAAACCGCAAAAGTGATTTTACATTTCAAAACATACCTAGGTACAGTGCAATGTGATGTATTTTGTGATATTTTTACACTCAACAGCGTCATATCACTTCCACGTTGTTTCACCAAATTTACTCATCATCATTCATACCTAATTATATTTACATTAAATTGATTCATTTTCAGATACATGAAAAATGATATTTGTTTCACCTTCATAAATAGCAGCATTGTCAAAAGTCAAGAAAATTTAATATACATATGTATATCGTAACGTAACAAACAAAATTTGCAAAATCACTCCAAACAACGATATTCAAGATCAAAGTACAGTATCAGTAGGTAGAAGGTGATTGTTTCAAGATAAGGGAACTGTTTGATTTAAAAACAAATTGAGAACTACCGCAGAATTTGGTATAATCATGATGGATAATGTGCTGTGTCACACAACACAGATTGAAAAGGTACCAACTAACCATGCAACAAACTTGGTGGTGAAAAATTGGCTATGCAAGCTTAACATCATTGAGTACCTATGTGTGCTCTCAAATAAAAAGAGAAGTTAGAGCTTGTAAAATTGTATGAAGCTACTCGAGGCAGTATAGATAATGTAAGTCTAGTGATATGAAGAAGTTTGTGAATCATGTCATAAAATCAGACGATAACAACTACTAGGATACTGATTATTATGATGGATGTCAAAATAGATGAAGTGATTATTCATTTGAATGATGGAGATGACCTCATATTGATGATGATCTCTCTGCTGGCAAATTGTCAGAAGAAAGTGACAAATCTGACTTTTAGCTTGTTCTCTGAGTGAATCAAATTAATATAAAATTACAAATTTATTGTATAGAAATGTTGTAATTGAAAATTTTAAAAAATATTTACCCATATTAAATAGAAAATTTAAGTCAGATTGTGAGATTGATAATATGTATTTTGTAATCGGCATCCTCTTTTAAATTAATTAATCATACCTATTGAAATTTTTATAAATGTTCTCCAAATATAAGGTGCACTGGGGCAAGTCAGAATGATTTTTCGCAATTTCAACTTTGACCAGCTGTTACTCCCCTTCTAATGAACCAATATGGATCAAATTTATTATGTAGGTTCCCATAAGGGTTCTTAACCTATGGTAAAAATTTGAGCGCGATTGACACAGTAGCTTTCGCTCAGTGGAATAAAATATAAACTGTCCTGACTTACCCCAATTGGGGGAAGTCAGAACAGGCTAAACTTTGCAGAGGCGTAGATCACAAACCAAGCGTCCTAGAAAAATTGCATAAAAACAAAATTGTAGAGAATTTAATTCTCTTTGAGATCACTCTCATCAGATTTTCACTAGGACGCACGGTTCGTCCGCTATATGCGAAAAACTAAGAAATAGAAAATCTGTATTTTAGACCAAATTCAAAATAAGTTCAAAACAACAACAAAATACAATTGAACCAAAGACATCTAAAATGAAACTGAATCGCGAAAATTTTTATGCCGTGATGAAGTAGGGGTAGTACCCTCAAGTCACCTTTAGTGGCACTTCGCCAGATATAAACCTCTAGGCGCTAGAGCAAGTTTTCTAACTTACCCCGAATTCCAACTTCCCCCAGTGCACCTTAATGTTCATTGACAGGTATTTTAATTTTTTATAATTGGGGCCGAGCAGGAAGCATGATGCGCCAATTTTTGAACATAAATCAAGCGGGAGACCGCTTGAAATTTAACTTTTTTTCTTATAAAAACATTTTAATTTTTTCAATTAATTTTTGAAACATGTACCTAAATTTCGAACTAGTTTTGCCTAGAAATTATTTTTCTTCCTTAAATAATGTAAAATTACAAGTGGTCTCCCGCTTGAGTCCCACTTGCCTTATCAGCATGCTCGGCCCGAATTTATTATAAATTAATTTTTACAAATTCTCTTGATGATTCAAGCGTCATACATGTTAGCAAGTGTAGTAAAATAAAATAATACAGCTCAGTATAGCCTATTGTGAGGACCCCTGTTTTTGTGACGTCACCTCATTGTTCACATTTTACTGAGGGTCTTCTTTCAATGGACGGACTATACACACAATTACCTACATTTCTCATAATAATTTCAACATTTATATTCTCATGCTCTAGGAGAACCGCTTCAACACGTTTTTTTAGTAATCTTATAAATTATAAATTTGATTTTGTTGTGAATATTGATTCTGTTAAATAAAAATATCAAGGGCAATGTGATTGTAAAATTATGGAAGAAATCTTAATGATATTATTGATCAGTTTTGGAATGTTTGGAATTACCAGTACTGACTTGACTACACAATTCTTTGTGAATGTAATATTGGTGTAAAATAAAAGAAAAATGTAATCGACATGGTTTCTACAGTAAGAGAGATTTATTAATCCAAGGTGATGAAAAATGTTGCTCTAGAGGCGAGTGGAAATTTGGAAAACTGATTAATGTAGGTAAATGTTAGCTCAGATGGTAAAATTAGGTTGGCTATAAGTATAGTTGGAACTAAAATACTAAATTTTACCTATAAACACATGCGTAACGTAATAGTATGTATAAGCTGTATCCTTTAGAAACCTCTCGATTTGTAACAGGTAACATTGTTTTATTTTGCTTTGGGAATGTTTCAAACACAATTTAGGCTGATAATATTTGGCCATTATTGTATGTATTTTTCATGTCCTTGTACTCATCTTAAATTATTATTTTGTTTTGGTTTAGTTGATTTTATATGCCTTGTACATAATTATAAAAGTAAGATTATAAATGTACCTATTAGGTACATATTTATAATGTAAAAGTGAGATTAAAAATGTAAGTATTTGTTATGAGTCAAAAACTATCAAAAACTAACTTTTTTCAGACATTTTTACACCCTCCCTCCCTCGGATTCCTAAGATATGATATCTGTTGCCGGAATCTTAAAAATATCGAGCAGTATGTGTGAAAAAGCTATTTACCAAAGGCTTACATCAGACTATATCTTATACGTATGTATTGTGGTGACTTGGCAAAACGCCAGACTGGGATTTTCACGCAATTGAGACAGGGTTGCGATTTCATGGTTTTATTGGCGATGTTTTTGTTGCTAGTAAGAAGAACGGGCCAAGTGTCTCGGACATTTTAAACAACTGTCTGCGAGGTTTCGGTCAAAAGGTCACATTTTACGTTACCATTGAAGTTGACAATGCTGTGCAAAACGTCGTCGATTCGTTTTCCTTCTTTTAGCTGCGTGTTTTTTTTTTTAATATTCTCGCAGTATTCAACACGATTTTGCTTTCAAATTGAAGACTATTTGTTAGCGGATTTTTTTCGAGCTGAGAAGACGTTCAGTGACTCGTCGAGAAACGCCTTAATGGCAATTTCTCCGAAGGGTGAACGTTGATGCATTGTAAAAGAACACACATTTAAATCATACGACGACGTGTGGTGGTGCCTTATGCACCTATTTTTTCCCCTCCTTGTATTGCACGTTGTCTAGATGCAAAAGACGACGCAATTTCTTACGTGTGTTGTGAGAGGGTTGCATGTGTATATATATATGACTTGCTGTCAGTGGAGTTTTATTCAATAATGAAATAGAAAAAAAATACGACAAAAAGACACCGCCGATTTATTCACAGTAGAGGTACCTTCATATAAGGAAAAGCATCGTTGATTATGAAATAAACAGAAGCTCGTGTTTTTTCATGCACTTGGCCGGAACGATGCCATTTTATGGTATCGTGTGTAAATTTGCTGGCATCATTTCCATACTCTCTCTTCCTCTATGCCTAGAATCGAGGACAGGCGAATGAAAAAAATCATCTTTGGTGTTTTCATCATATTATACGTATGTGTTTCTCTTTTTCTTTTGGGTGCAGTATGCTCGAATATGGTGGCATTTTAGCCCTAGTTTTTTTTCTCTCTCTCTCGGCTTTTCTTCGTATTAATGTATAGCAAGAGATATAGGCTACTAATGTAAAGGCGTTATACACACAAAAGAACCTATAAATTATGAAAATAAGTTTTGCGCTAGCGTAATCGCGCAACAGATGTGCAAAATGTTTCACCAGACTGGTGACTCCATCTTTATTTTCATTTTTTTTTCAACCCTCGTTTTCTTGCGTCGTCGTCGTCTCACTATTACATAGTCCTAGTGCTCTAGCAGCGAGTTGCATATATAGAGGTACCTATAAGAGGTACATATATTAACATCTTGACGTTATTAAAATATATGCACGGAGTAGGTAAAGTAAGGATTTCGTCTTTGGAATATATATATTTTTTTTACTTTCTGACGATTAACGAATTGCTAATTGCGTGACGAAATTTGCAGCGTGAAGTAGTGGAAATGGAAAAATGGAACAAAAGGTATAATAAGGTATGTAGGTGTAAGTTTCACGAGGTAATTTATTGGGTTGGTTTTAATTTCCGGGGTGTTTTAATGAATGTACAATGTACATGAGCTAAGCTAAGGCATTCTTTAATGTTGATTGTTAATGCAATTCACCAACAATAATGCAGAGGAAATTGGAAATGCACATATTTTGAACACATATTACATTAGTTCACTAACACAAAGAAAAAGCAATACCTTGAATCATTTCCGTATAAATAGACAAGTAAAATCAAAATTTAAGTAAGTAATATTATTTTTTCTTGATTCATTATTTGTAATTTTACGATTGAATGGGAATTTATCATTTTTTTTTCAAGTTTAAATTGTACTTATAAAATATATTTAAGGTCAATCGTCAAAAAAATCGGCGGATTTTGACCAAATTCAGGAAAGACCTTCATTTTGGGTTGAAAGCTACGCTAAAATTTTTTTAGATCCAGAGATGCCCTTGGAGAGGAAAAATGAACCCACAAATAAGGAGTAGGTATTTTCGAAAAAATTGTGGGTTTTTCGAGCCTGTCGCTATACCCAACCTGTGTTGGGAAAAATGGTCCAGTTCCAAATGAAAGTAAAAGTATTTGAAATCCTGAGTCGATTTATGCTATTGCCGTCAAAATCCAATACTGCTTTTAAGATTCTACTGAGCGTTTGAAAATTTGCAAATCGCTCATTTTTAGATAAGTACATTTGTGTTTTGAAAATTTTTTCTTCGCAAGCATATTGCATTAATTAATACCTACCTATGTAAAAAATATTGAATGATATCAGTCCTGAAATTGGGGAAATATTTTGATACACAATGGGTGCCAATTTTTGGTCACCTCAAACTTCAAAAAATCCAGAAAAATTGCCAAAAACTTAAGAAATGTTTTCAGTTTTTTCAACTTGACCATAAAAATCAAAAAATTGTCGCCACTGAGTTCCAAAATATTATTTCAATTTCCAAAATGATGTCTTTCAATATCTTGGCTGAATTAATGCGAAATATTTTCAAAAAAAAACATTTTCGAAACACGAATTTATTCAAGAATAAGCAATTTGCAAATTTTTAACTGCTCAACCTGCTCAACAAAACAAAACCCTAAAAATGGTCTTGGATTTTGACTGCAATAGTATGTAGATCGACTCAGAATCTTAAATACATTCATTTGGAACTGGGCCATTTTTTTCAAAACAGGTTAGGCGGGAGCAAGAGCGAAAAAATCACGATTTTTTCAAAAATACTTCCTCTTTGAGGGTCTTCATCACCCTTTCAGGGACACGTCCAGAGCTAAAAAAATTTCCGAGTGCGTAACTGTTGACTCAAAATGAAGGCATCTCTCTCATTATATATATTCATCATTATCTGTGTTTATAAACATTACTCTTAAATTTCTTTGAACTAGATGAAATAACAATTCTTTTCAAAACAATTTTGCAGGTGTTCCCTTGGTCGAAGCTCAAATGAAAAATGTATCATCATTGGTACCTAACTGGATGCGAAAAGAAGTTGATGGCCGTGGATACTACTCGTAATATCAAAAAAAAATCAAGAAGTTCGGAATGTTAACCCAATAGCTGCGTCATCTTTAGAATTTTCAGCAAAACTCTTTAGCGAAGAAAAAATCGCTCAAAAATAAATGAAAAAATTAATAAAAACTGATCAAGAAAAATCATTGATAATAGATGGAAACATTAGGTATGCTAAAAATCAGTGGAAAATGATCACCGAAAATTTGCCTAAACACTAATAGTTAAACCATCGAATCTTTAAAAATTGGGGAAAAAATTGGCGAAAACGTCGCTAAAGTTATGTGGAAAATAATTTGTAATGAAAATTGGCGAAAAATCATTAAAAATTGATGAAACTATCACTAATCGTAGGCAAAAAAAATCACTAAATGTTGAAAAAGAAACGCAGGGAGCTTCATATGCCATCTTCGGACAGATTGCAGAGAGTATACATACCCGAAGATAAGATTACAAGCCATCAGCTATTTGCAGATTGCAAGAGAATTTCTGCTCGCGTTGCCGCTTTCGAATAAATTTTTACTAATTTTTAAAAAATTGAGTGGCAATTTTCCAATTACATTTTTATGACAGAGTAAGGCTTTTCCAATTTCTCAATATGCCAAATTCAGTACCTACATATTATACGAGTAGGTTAGTGAATGCAACTTAAGTTTGGACAAAAATTTGGAACCAGACGAAAAGAATTCATTAGAGGACCCCAAAATATACCACCAGTCATTTCAGTGGCTCAAATTGATTTTTCAAATTCTGGAAAATGTTTTTTTCGTGGGTGTTTGAATTACCTACTTGATTATTACACCCAAATCGAGTTGGTAATGTCAAGTTTTTAAATTGAGTCTAAGAATTTTTTAATTTCAGAAGGGTCGCCTGGTATGAATAGGGATCTTTCATCTATTTGTAAGGATAGTCTGTGCTGATGTAAGGAGGGACAGTGAAATAGTAAGTGTTGGACAGATATAAGTTCTGACAGGCAGAACTGGCATGTGGGTTTTGGGGCCTTTTCATAGAGGTGATTGTGGGTGATTTTTGTGTGGCCAATTCTCAATCTGGTTATAATGATTTCTTCAAGTCTATTTCGTTGAGATAGGTTTTTCCATGCTGAGTAGTTTTTTTTTGTGGTGAAAGAGCGTGTTTGATGTTTGGAGGGACCAAAAGTTTTGCCATTTCCTAAGTGTGTTCTGGGTGAAGATAGGTACGTAGATTTAAGGTCATCAGCTGTGATAAATGTGAGAGGAGAAAGAATAGTGACGGATTTTGCATTTTTATCTACAATTTCATTTCCTGTGATTCCAACATGACTGGGTACATACATAAACTGGATGGAGAAGTTTGAATTTTGTAAATCAAATAGAGTTTTATGAATATTTTGAATTAGGAGGTGGTCAGAAATAGATTTTGGATTGCAGTTAGTGAGCTGAGGGAATCACTCTGAATTAAGAAAGACTTATTTTCTGATTCATAAGTGAATATATCACAGAGGCAGTGGAAAATAGCTGTGAGTTCGGCAGTGTAGATTGAAGAGCAGTTATGGATTTTAAAATTTGAAATTTTATCATTAATAGAGTAGCCAGCATACCCTGAATGAAGTGTTGGTATTTTTGATCCATCTGTAAAGCAGAGATTGAATTTTTTGTATTCTGATAAGAGTTCAAGATAGCTTTGTTTTATTACTAGTGGAGAGTGGCTATTTTTTGAGTAGTTAATAAGTTGTGTATTGACTTGAAGAGGCCTGAGGAGGCAAGGGGGATATAGTATTGGTTTTTGGATGAGTGTTTTAGGATTGATTTGAAGATCATTCAACATTTGTGATGAAATTAGAAATGGGTCCTTCTATATGATCAAAACGTTGGGGGTTGGGTGGGTTAATTGAGTTTTGGAGTGGATGGGAAGGGTTGGTGGATGCATTTGAGATGAATTCATTTGTTATAAGAGTTCTTCTAAAATCTGGGGGTAATTCTGCTACTTCACAATAAATGCTACATATTGGAGAGGAATAGAGGGCTCCTATACAGATCCTTTGGGCTGAATTTTGGATTGTTTTTAGGATACCTATTAGAAGTTTTATTTGAGAAATTTGCAAAACATGGGCTTCCATACTCGATTTTACTGCGAATTAAAGATTTATACAAGTGAATAAGTAGGAGTTTGCAAGATGTATTATACTTAGTATTTTTGATTATTTTAAACAGATTTAGGTGTTTCATGAGATCTGATTTTACTTTTAGGAAATGAGGAGTCCAATTCAGTTTTCTATCAAAAGTTAAGCCAAGAAATTTAGTAGTGATTTTGAATTCTAAAGAGTGTCCTTTGAAGTTGAGAATGAGATCTGGAGGAATCTTTTTTTTTTTTTTGGTGAAAAGTATACAGTGGGTTTTTGACTCTGAGAAGGTTAGACCATCAGAATCTGCCCATGATTCAATTTTTTCAAGGGTTTCTTGGATTACTTGAAGAGCTAATTGAATATTATTTGAACGAAAGGAAATGTTTATATCATCAGCAAAGATTCTCAGAGAAATGGGTCTAAAAACAACATTGGAAATGCCATCAATCAAAAGTATAAATAAAACTGTGCTCAGAACTGAACCTTAGGAGACTCCATTTTCAATTTCAAAAAATTCTGAGTAGGTATGTATTGTTAACTCTTACTCTAAAAGTACAGTTTGTTAAGAAATTCTGAAGAAAGTAGGCCAAATGTCCTCTAATTCCAATGGAATGTAATTCTTGGAGAATTCTATAAAACCAGGCTCTATCAAATGCGTTTTCAAGAATGTTTGAAAACTCAAAAAGCTAAAAACGTGAAAACAAAACAAAATTTTACCTAATCATCCCAGAACGCTGAAATTAGGTTTTTAGCTTATCTTTGATCTTCCAAGTCGATTGGTGATGGTTTCGAACTGTTCTGGCGCCTCCAGCAAATTTTCAAATTTTTCAGTTTTCCAAAAAAAATCGATACCTATGTAGGCTATAAATAAAATCCAACAACCTACAAACTCGATTTCATCATCTTTATGACCATTTCGATCGATTTAGATATCTACTAATAAGTAATTAACAAAATTTTTTCGTGCTGGTTCAAATCCAAAATTTTCTCCAGTCATCATTAAAAAAATTAAATTAAAAAAAATCATCGTTTGCAAACGCCCCGAGCCTCCGGCGAATTTTAATTTTTTTCAAAAATGATCACTGGAAGCCATTTTGGATCTGAACTCAGCAGACACAAAAATATTTTGAAAGTATGTGTCTTAACTCTAAATTGATCGAAAGGGTCACAAACACAAAGACAGTAAATACAAGTTTATATAGACGATGTATTTTGAGTTGACCCATTTATGGCATTTTTTCGAAAAATACAGAATCCAAAAATCCGTTGGAGGCTCCAAAAAAACGGTTCGAAGCCATCACAAATCCACTGAGAAGGTCGAAAATATAAGGTACAAAACCAAATTTCAACTTTCTGGACCAATTTGGTAAACATTTGATGTTTCAAAAATTTTTCACTCAAATTTGAAATTTTGAAAATTCTACAAGAATCTAAAACTGAAATTTCAAGGCCTGAAATTTTGGTTGGAGGTGCATTTAAGGTCTTTCATCGATTTCCTTTTGTCTGATTCAAAAATTTTTATTGGGGTTCAGGATCATTCCTTTGGAAAAAAATATTTTCATGTATTAAAATTTAAATATCTTCATTTCGAGCAAATTGCATTCGCTTCCGACTGAAAATTCTTTCATCGAAAGAACAGCCAATTCTGAGCATTTTTCAATTTTTCGGTTTTGTTTCAAAGACACCAAACAATTGAAAAATAAAAATTACATAAACGCCATTTGAATTTTTTCCAGTCTCCAACGCAAATAAAAGAAAACACCCAAAAAATTACAAATACCCGCAACCGATTTTTTTTCACAAAAATAAATACATAATCAACCAAGCGATTGAAATTCGAACAAAATTCCCCCAATACGTTAGCTATACTATATTCACACGAGCGGAATTTTCTACAAAACAGTCTCACGTTTTAGATAAAAATCAAACCGAGAATAAGTTGCTGGAAAAGGCTAAAAAAAAGAAAGAAAAAAAGAATCGATTTTTATTCAGATAATCAAAAATGAATACGCGAATAAAGGTACGGCCGAGCGCGATATTCAACGCAGCGTGAAATTAAAAAGTAACGCCAAGATCGAAGGAAAAGACAACACTATAATGGTAAACGACGACGAACCAAGAAGACGACGATGGTGGAAAGAAAAAATGAAATTTCCATAAAATTGAGCTTTTTCCCGCTATAATAGGAATATTTTACATTTAATAGATATAAAGCTAAACGGTTGAAGAGATGGCGAGACGTGAGATTGAAAAAAATCCCAAGTAATCTGTGCAACTGCGACGATGCTGTGAGTCGTGGAGAGAGAAAACGTGGCTGATCTAACAAAAGGGTGAATTGGTTTTTAAGGCTATTAACGAGTTCGAATACGTATACACAATAGATATATTTTTTTTCAATACTGGAAAAAAATTTTTTCACAGGAACGTTTTCTGGACATGTTGAATGAATTTTTATTCGTTTTGAAAAAAAAAATGACAGGATACGAAGAAGGGGTAAAGTCCAGACCATCGTGCCAATTAATTTACGTAATTTTATTCGTCGCGTTTCATCGATCAGCACAAAATGCTTGTACTCTTGTATATGGTGAAAAACAACGAACTATATACGAAAGCGAAAAGCGAAAAAAAAATGGTAACGAGGCTGAAAATACATTTGAACTGCGGAACTCGCTTTGGTACAATAATTCAAGCGTTTACCATTGCGCAAACATGATTCGAATTTAATTATTTGTATCGCATTGACCCGTGAACCTTTGTATACGTGACATGTTTAACATAAAACGTCGTTTTGCCCAACTCCAGCATCGTCCCATCGTCGTCGGTCGTCCTCGGTGTAAATTTTGAATCGAACCAATCGATGTTAAAAGTACAAATTTCTAGGATTTCTAACCCTTCCCCTATCCCTTTTCCATTGCTTTTTCGGTTCGTTTGCTGGTTTCTTTTTTTTTTCAAAAAGAGTTTCGAGCCCGCTCCACCAATTTTCCCCATTCATTGTTTCTTTCTGCTTTTCACCCCTCTCCCCCTACCGCTTGCCATCTCGCAGCTTTACTCGTTGGTATTACATGCCAAATGTATAAAACGTATAACGGTAATTTTCACGATAAAAAACAAAAGCAATTTCGATTTTCCCGCAAAAATAAGAATGATGCTGTAGCGCGCGTGGTAAAAGTTTACATTTTTTTATTAGAGACGGCAATTTCATTTTCATTATTCCGCGTAAACGCTTCATTTTATTTAAGACGCGGAATTTTCACTCAGATTCTATCTACCTGAAGTAATTCAGGGGGTGTTAAAATATCGCGAAGACGGATGCAACGTGCAAGGTTCGAAGCGTCGAGCAAATTACGCAGATTTTGTTGCGAGAGATTCGTTTTTTTTCTTGGTCGCGTTTTTTTCCACGGGTATGGAGATTCGTCGTTTGAAGAGAGACGGATGGATTTAGGTTTGTGGAATTTTCGACTGGATGGAGATTTTTATAAAGAGTAGAGTTGGCGCAGGTGGAAATTTTCCAGGGTGATTGGTGGATAATTTATCGGTTATTGGGGTACGAGTCAGTGATTCCAGAATTGATAGGATGGATGCTGGTGCCATGTGATGTTACAAGATAGGAGCACTGCTGTCGAAAACTTAGCAAAAACAAAGTCATCGTATAAAATCACTTGATTTCTATTGAGCAACGTTGCCAGGTTTCGACTCTAGGTGTTCCACAAGGAAAAATCAACTTTTCATTTTAATTCGAAAATTCTTAAACCTAAAATCTGAACTTATTACAAATCATAGACCACTTTTAGAGCCCTACTAACTCGAAAATTGTTCATTTTTACGAAAATTTGTGTTTTGAAAATTTCATCATCTTGAATATTATACGAATTAATTATGACAAAAAATCCAAAGATAACATTTCTAAAACCTGAGGGAATATCTTGGAATACAATGATGCCAATTTTTGGTCATTATTGCCAATTCCAAACCAAACGCTCATAAAAATCTGATGGTTTTTTGAACATTGCCAATTTCAAGAAATCGAGAAAAATCAAACTAAAAATATCAAATTTCAATGATTTTTCGTAATTGGCAATAACGACCATAAAATTTGGCATCACTGCACTCCAAAATATTCCAAAAATGTTAGAAAATAAATAATAGGTGTCTATTAATAATTTGACATAATTAATGTAGGTACAATATTCTAGAAAAAAAATAATAAAACTCGAATCGCCCAAAAACAGGCGATTTTTTTCAATCTTGAAAATGGTCTCGTATTTTGACGACAATGGCCTAGTTCGACGTGAAATCTCAAATAATATTTTTTGAAACCGGGCCCTTTTTTGAGATCCCATACTTCTCCTACAAAGTCACCTCCAGGGCTAAAACATTTTCTGAGTAACATTACACTCCAAACAAAAGACTTGGCGGAATTTGGTCGAAATCCTCCGGCAGCATGGTCCCGTTTTGAAAATTTTTTTTGAAGTCAACTTTTCGAAAAAATGTGTAATTGGACTTACAGATGATCAATCAATGTACCTACTCGGGTATTTTTTTTTTTCTGAAAGTCAGGAAAGCAACGAAAGTAAGTTTTTCAGGACGTGAGATAGATACGAGGTATTTAGGACGTGTCACAGTGAATTCTCGGAAATCCCCTTACATCTCTGAATAAAAGACATTGCGAGATGTCATCACATTCATAGTAATAGTACGTATGCAATGCATGCACGGCCCTTCGCCCTGTGAATGAACTATGATGTCAACGGAGCAGCTATTCGCTGATTGCAAGACAGTTTTTGCATTTGAGGGCTCATTTTGAAGTTAAGATGAGGAATACGAATGCAAAAATTCACTTCAGCAATCCGAAACCCCCTTTTTTGATACTCATGTCGAATTTTTTGAAATTTCATATTCTGAACCCCCTTCTCCCTCTTAAGACTCATTTCGAAGTTAAGGGGAACATAAATTCCAAAATCGACTTTAACGACCGAAAAAAAATTTATGTACATAGATACCAATTTCCTTTAAAATTCGATTTTTGGCCGCTATTTTTTCATTTTTGGACCACACTATTCGATGACAGGCCTTTTTAACAACATATTTTCGATGGAAAAAAGCTCGATGAATGTAAAACAAGAGAGAGCATTTTCCAAAAAATCGTGTTTTTTTCGGAAAACTGATTCATTTTTAAAATCCAGATTCTTCATCCACCCAGCTTCCATTGCCATCAAAATGAAAGACCACTTTCAGGATTCTACGAAAACGGTTGAAAATTTGTTTATCTTTTTTTGAAGATGGGGGGGGGGGTTTAGGGGTAGGGTAAATTTGTGTTTTGAAAATTTCATTTTTTTCTTCTCAAACGTTTCGAATTGACTGAGCTAAAACATGGAAGGCGTACTGTTCTGTACATAGTTAGTTTTCGTAGATACTGATAGAGTACGCTAATGGTTAGAATTATCTTAGTTTATGATTGCATCAAATTATTCATTCGAATAAAGTTGATTGTTATGATACTGAACAATTGGCGCAGTCGTTTTTCAATTTTTCGTTTTCATTAATTTCTTTTTTTTTTTATCAAAGTTAGGTACCTATTTTTTGTGACTATCAATATGGGTGACGAAGCAGCAGCAGCTTTGAACCAGAATCTTATTTATGCTGATGAAAACCCTACGCCTTGTACAAATAAATTGTTTACTGAACTTATACTGACTAAAGTTCTAATACTGACCTGCTAAAAAAGCACCTTAACTCACCTCCACTATAGGTATATTCCTTCACGCTACGCATTCTGGTCAAGAAAGCAACAAAAAAGAGAATCTGTTCTCAACTACATTCTGGCATTACATAAATTAGCTGTTTTTTTAAAAATATCCTGATAATGTTTTTAATACATTGCTACAAGACACTTTTTCATCATTGGTTGGCAAAATACAGGAGTGCTATGATGGAGTTGTCTTGATGAGTAACTCATCAAATGAATTTTTTAGGGGGGGGGAGTGGACAATTTTTCATGTTTTCTCTTCCCCCCAAGAGAGAAAAAATATGTACTTAATTTATTACCATGCAAAAATTGGTAATTGCGCGTAATATTTAAAAAATTTTCTCCCTCATCTCGCTTCGCTCGGGCTAGATCACTTTCCTTTCCTCTAATCAAAGTAAGAGGAGAGAAAAATTGACTTCTCCCATCAAAAATAATGATGTTTTACTCTTGAAGAATTGCGAATTTTCGAAAGCTTCAGCCCTCGCTTCACTCGGGCTTTTATGGTATTCGATAATATATGTACCTACCCTACCAAAGACAAAAATATTTGTGGGAGTATATGGGGGGGGGGTAAAGTGTTACTGAGAATAGGGGGGAACTCATCAAATGCTAAGGGGGATCACAGCACCCCTGGCAAAATAAAAACCATACTTGATCAACTATTAGAAGAACATGATATCGATCTCGAATACTATTCAACTCACTTTAGCTACTGAACAAAAGCCAACTATATGGTGCTATGGAAATTCTACAGAAAGAATCTACACCTCAGGCAGCTTAATAAGTGATCATCAGTCAATAAGTTACAGACGGAAAAACACTATAAGAATAAAGACTACCAAGGATCAGAATAAAACCTACAATAAACCTACATATAAGGTAAAAACTAATCAATCTAAGGTACTACTAAAATTCAAGACAAAAAGATAGGTATTGTTCATGATCTCCATTAGAAAATGTGGGCACCACAAATAGCTTTCTGGATTGAAGTTTCCATCAGTTTCTGCGTTTCTGCATACAAAGCATGGCTTTCATCCTTCAAACGCTGTCATAAAATTTCTAGCAGAAAAATTAAACGATTTGTTTCTCATACAACATAATATCTCATGGACGAACAAGATAGGTAACAGGATTTTACCAAGTTCGCCAAATCAAATTTGAATATTTGAATGATTTTGAACCATTTTGAATAGTTTTGACATCTCCAGTAAATTTTTGAATGCTGAAATTTCAGAGAATCTTTACCTAAGGAAATTAATAAACTAAAATTTTCCCACTAGGTAAAATTTTGCAGAAATTTCAACATGCAAAAATTTGCTGGAAGCTCCAGAACTGCACAAAACGGTTCAAATCAGTTTCAAATCAATTCAGTAGGTTGAAAATGGAGTATTTACCAACTTCAAGCCACGTCACGAAATAATGCAACAACAACCAGCAAGGTAGGTATATAGGTAAGTACATAATTTGTGTTTTAAGTTTGTGAGGAAAGTGTTTAGCTGATTTATTTGCATTTTACAAGGCTATTGCAAACTGGCTGTTATATTGTATATAATATTGCAGCTTATAATTTGCTTGTATTGTCTGTAGACTGTACTACATACAGTAGGTACTTTTTAAACCTAAAGTAAGGCATTTTTAAATCTAAAATTAGGCATTTTTTTGTCTTTTACAGATAGGTAACATGACAAGCCCTGCAACTGCAGCTGTTGAAAACACTGGTAAGTTACTAAATTTATATTCATCACAATAATGATCATTATCAACATGATACTACATGCACAGTGATCTTTCTTTGCATTTAGTAGAAGGTATCACTCCATTAGGCTAATTCACTGACAATTTGGAGTTTGTACAAAAGGGTTTTAGAGTTCTAGCTTGTCTCAAATCACAGCAAAATACTGATCAAAATGATCCTGAAATATCAAGAGTCAATCTAAGATGTTCTCGCAAGTCAGAATAATCCTGAAGTACTAGAGCAGATTGAAGTTACAGAGCAGATTGAAGTTTGAGAGCAAATTGAAGTAGCAGCGACAATAGAAAAATCTTCACCATTGATACATTGAAGAAAAAATCAACCATACCTAGGTAGTAGGTAAGCACATGATTTTTTTAAAAAATGTTTTAATTTCATATGATTGGAAAATGAATAGTTTCCTAGAGAGTTTTGTGGTTGGAAAATACGTCTTTAACGTTGCTATCAAAACAAGTGCGGAAAGTAGTTATTTTCCTCCCTAGGGAGGAAAGTAACTGTTTTCCGCATATGTATACAACTACAAAATTAACAATTTTTTAAAATTTCAGCATTTATTTTCCTCTCATATGAAATTAAAATAGTATACGCGACAGGATTGGACAGTAACGCGATTAACTTGTGCGATTCAAGTCGCTCAGCTTCGCCTCGCTCCTTAAACTTCGCACTCGCTAATCGCATACTTTCCGCTCCTGTCACATAATGTACTATTATTAATAATCGTGATTTTCAAAATTATTTTGTTATTTTAAGTATGATTACCTATTTATACATAATACATAAACAAGGAGGTTAACATGAAGATAGTTATTTATTGAAGAAATCACATTTTATGCTCTTCTTCAAGGGCACTGAAAGCTTTGAATAACATCAAATTTATGTTTTTGGTTTAAATTATAATTGGAGTAAAGAAATGTCTGGTAAATAACCTTACTTGTATTTCAGTTCGAGTTACTCCTATGTTTATTAAGTATTTATGTATTTTGATACCTGGAAAAAATAAATATTTTGTATCTATTTGTTGTAAAGATAACTTCTTTAGACTATGATAATTCACTTCGTGAAAAAAAAGTAGGATTTTGATCAAAATCATTTATTTTTTGTTAAATTCATGTTTTGAAAACTTTTTCTTAGAAAATACATATTTCGCGTTAATTATGCCAAAATGTTGAAAAGTAAGTATCATTCCTGAACCTGGGGAAATATTTTGGAATGCAGTGGCGCCAACTACCAATTTTATGGTCATTATTTCCACTTTCAAAAATTTTAAAATCAACATAAATGTAGGTAGGTACTTAAGTAAGTATCCAAAAAATTTCAAAAATCCCCAATTTTTGAAGTTGGCAAAAATGATTAAAAAATTGACATCACTGGGTTCTAAAATATTTCCCCAGTTTCAGGAATGATATCTTCCAACATCTTGGCATAATTATTGCGAAATATTTGTGAAGAAACAATTTTAAAAGCACAAATTTATCCAAAAATGAGTTTTGCAAATTTTCAACTGCTCAGCAGAGTCCTGAAAGTGGTCTCTGCTTTCATTTGGGCTGGGAAAAAACGAAAAACCCACAATTTTTTCAAAAATGCTTCCTCTGTAAGCGTTTTTATCTCCCCTACAGATGCCCTTCCACAACTCAACTTTTTCTGGGTAACTTTCAATCAAAATGAAGGTCTGTGTCCAATTAAGTCAAAATACGTCTACATTTTTTTCACAATTTTTGCATAGTAGGAATGCAAGATCTTTGGAAAAAAATCACCTAATGTAAGAGTTAATAAAATTTTCACAAGAAATTTCAACCAGGATCCGATAAAAATTTATTTTGGCAATATTCATCTGAAACAAGTAGGGATGAATCGGGTTCCTTTATTCACTGTAATCTGTAGAGTATTAACTTATAAATACTGTAAGCATGTACTTGACTAATCATGTTTTTTCACATTTCAACTCGAGTTCGAGCATCCCCAAGTGATTCAATCTTTGATTATATTTTGATTTAGATTTTGTATACCTAAACATAATTATAAGTACCTAATACAACAGTAGCTAAGTCTAAAAAATATATCGAGTACCTAATCATGGAGATTTTACAATAAGTAGGAAAAAAACGATGGTTTCCAATTTTGATGAAACATTACACTTTGTATTTCCAGGTGTCTCAAAAAATAACCAGCAGTAGAAAATAACCATAATATTATTATGACTGAATAAATTCAGAAGTTCTTTTTAAAATATTTTTTTTTTAGAGTTAGAACTTCCTTTCAAATTGATTTGAAGTTTCAACACCAATTTAAGGGCCATTGTTGAGGTAAAAAAAAATTGAAAAAATTTGGGGGCATTACCCTTGAGTAGGTAAGTATCTTTAATACCTTCACACCGCGTTTCAAATCAATCAGTTCCGTATAGGAGTCACTTGGCAGCTACAGAAACTCAATTTTGAGCATGAAAAGTCCATTTTTCAGCATTTTTCAACATTTTGTATAGGTATGGAGGTACCTATTCCAAAGAAGTGGTCTGGAGAAAAATCGGAAACATCCGAACAGAACGTTATTTATACCTTGGAAGATTGTAACAACATCAACATGTGTGAATAGGTAATTGGATGTGTAGCAATGTAGCATGTAAAAATTTGAATTTTTCAATTGATTTGTTTACGTTTCTCGACTTCCTCAAGATAATTTCCACATTCTCAAGTGAGAAATTTTTAGAAAGCTCGTGCAACAGATTTTCAAATCAGTCCAAGCGAACCGAGAGGACAAACACTTTTAAAAATTGATAATTCGTGAAGAAAACATCATTCTTCACGCAAAAAACGTATTTTTACGAATTTAAAAATACACACACCTGTACACGTAAACGTACTAATCAAATTATCAACGTATGCACAAATATCAGTATCATGTTCACGTGCGTTCAGAGTTCTACATGCGCCCAGGTCGCACTCTGCCCTGCTCTGCTCGTGTATGTGTAGGTGCTGTCAATATATTGAGATACATACGTCTGCGCGTACGTGACCGCCGTCAGATGCGCCGGATTAATCGGCATTTCTATAAAGTATGCGGCCGCGGGGCCACCACATAACTGCGGACGATTGCGAATCGAGTAAATTGGTTCGGCATTCGGCAAAATTAGCAGAATGTGCCATATAAGCAGCTAGGTGCTCTGTTTGTGCTTCCCAAGTAGAGAAAATTGACGAACGATGAAAAAATTTGATTGAAAGAACCGGTTTCGTTGTGTAAGTAAGTCGTAAGCAATACAGTAAAAATAATTGACGATGATGCTAACCCACCTATTATAGAAAATTCAAAACAAACACGGTACCTGTATGTACTAAAAATCCATTAGCCAGTTTGTCCAGTATTGCAATCTGTAATCTAAAATCTATTTACCTACATCATCTCAAGTCCATGTTGAAACACAAGTTCAAATTCCAACCCTGAACGAAGCGCGAATTCTCGAATGAATCATTCGCAAAAATAAGATCAAAACAGTTTCGAAGAAAATACTTCAACCAAGTAATAACACCACAAGCTCGATGGCAAACTGTAATTTTTTTGTTTGGTGTAGAATAGCAGTTCGTGATAAAAGCACAAAATTTTATATGATGAACGAGGACTCTAAAACGAATTTTTTGAGCATGGGAAACGTTCGCTCAATCCCATAGAAAATGGTTCAAAGGAGGGCTCGGCTCCTCATTTTTCAAAAAATGTGATGATCTGATCATTCGTGAGGTCGTTTTCATATAATTCAACCTCACTGAGTTCAAACAAGTCATTACTTTCAAAATGCTCGTAGAGTGGAAATCCATCATCTCAAGCTGTTTTCAACCGATATAATTAGAACTTGGCACGAAGATGAAGGTATTAGAGGGCAATGACCCTGAATTTTTTCATATTTTTTCGACCCCAATAACGACCTTGAAAATTTTCAAATTCTCGAACCACTCTGGAAAAAGGTCCAAAATTAAGTGGGGGGGGGGATTTAATCGATTTTATGTGTTCTACCACCTGATGATTTTTTTTCTTCACATTGTTATTGCGTTAAGAATCAATATCTTTGACCAAAAAAATGAGGAGAGTACAGCGGATCAATTCAGACACTTCACATTCGTATCCAGTATTTCAAAAGACCCCCCCCCCACCTTTAACGAAATTCAACTCCTCCTCGTTTTCTCTTCTAAAATTAAGTATATTTCTCCTGTACTAATATTCCTCAATTTCATCAGAAAAAAAATGCGACCACGAGTCTAGTACTATTTGCGAAGTGAGGCGCAACGCTCTGCGATAAGCATCAGTAGCAGAATGAGGAAGTTTATCATACGTATGTTGTATATTACATTCATACGTATTACATTCCTTTGCGACTAAGAATGTAACCTACCTCAACTTTTCTTGTGTGTGTAAGGGGTCACTCTGTTTTTAGCTCTCCAAAGGTGCACTAAAATGTCCATTTTTTCGTGAAATTACTCATAGGGAGGCATGAATTGAAATTGTGTGAAAAAAATAAAACAAAAATTTTGGTCAAAATGATGACATTTTTTAAATTTTGCTCAAAAGTGTAAGAATCATGACTTTTTTGAATGAATTCGCCAGCCACAGGAAGAAGGGCTTTTGTCAAATTTTTAAGGAATAGGGATCTGAGTGGAAATTTCAGATCAAATTTTCATAATTTTTATTGGATAAGAAAGCACTTTTTTTAAAAAAAAATCACACAGCGTCAAAATTTGTCAGTTGAATTTTCCAAAACTGGCCAAAAAATTTTAAAAATCAATTTGAGCAGCGGAAATTTTGGTTATGGGGGTTCCAGACCATGCTTTTTTAAAAATAAAAATCGTGGACTTGGGTCATGGTCTGAAACCCTCATAACCAAGAATTTAACTAACCGAATTGATTTTTCAATTTTTGGCGAATTTTTGAAAATTCAAAATTCGACTATTCTGGGCAATCAGTGTTCTATTCTTTAAAAAAAAGGGCATCCTTATTCGGTAAAAATTATAGAAATTAGTCTATAAACTAACAGATATCAACTCCTTCGAACAAATTTGTTGTCTTTCTGGAGCCTCCAGCACAATTTTCGATTTCAATAAAATTTGAAAATTTCTTTTAAAGGCGTGAAAATTAATTTAAGCAGATATACCTGAATCCAGTCGTGACGTATTTATGGAGTAATTTAACGAGTTTTATTCACGTGAAACCCCGACTGCGTTTTTCAAATTCAAAAAAAAAAAAACATTAATCAGAAAATTCATGAGGGAAAACATTCAAAAAACTTCAAAATTCAGATTGTGGCTTATTCTAGGCTCACTTAACGAGTTTATCCGCATTTAAATCAATTTCCAGGCGAACACCGCTTGTGCGTTTTTCTGACCAGCCAATTTATCGGATACCCATGAAGAAAAAATTCAATAAAAACTTTTCTCTTTGTAAGGACATTTTTTCTAATTTACGCAATTCGCTGTTTCTTGTCTAAAATCATCACCTCGAATCAAAAGTTCGCAATTTCGAGCCATTCTGGAGCCTCCAGCCTGATTTTCGATTTTTTCAAAATTTTAAAATGTCTCCAGAAGGCGTAGGAATAAATTTGGACAGCTGAAAATCGAGTTGTGGTTCATTCTGAACCAATGTAACGAGTTTATCCGTATTTTCCCCGATTTCCAGGGGGGCAACTCAAGTTTGGTTTTTGACCAGATAATTCACGAGTGAAAAAAATCATTCAAAAAATTGAAAATTTTCTGTTCGGCGAAGGTAAATTTCGGAAATTTTTACGAACGGATTTGTCTCGTCTGAAACCAACTCCCAAAATTGGAGTTTCACTATTCCGAGTCATATTCTGAAGTCTCGAACACGATTTTCCATATGTCTAGAATTTCGAAGAGGAAGATCTGAGGAATGAAAGATTCAAACAAACACAACACGTGATTGAGATATCATTTTAAATTAGGTAAAATCTGTTAGGTATTTTGATTCACTTCATCTCATTTATTTATTTTATAATTTGTGTGAAATCCGTTTACACTTTGTGTACCAGGAGCGTTTTGATGATTAGCGAGAAACAAACTTACGTTATAATTCCCGAGTTAATTTTTGTACTTTGAAATTTGCACGAATTGCTGTCTCTTGTCTTACAATAAACCAACACTTAGAATCCGAATTTCGCTATTTCAAGCCATTCTAGATGAGCCTAAATTGGGATTTTCGATTTCTCCAGAAGATGTGGGAATCAATTAGAGTAGGTAGCTAAAAATCCACTACAGCTTATCCTTGGCATGTTTTAAAGATTCATTTACACATCAGCTGATTTCAAGGCGGACACTTCGAGTGTTTTTTTGACCATCATATTTTTTAATGATGAACGGAGACTGTAGTCATAAAAACGCACTTGGAAGTAGCCGTCTGGAAATCTGCTCAAATGTAGATTTATACTTTAAACAGGTCAAGGATAAGTTACAACTCAATTTTCAACGTCTTAAGTTGATTTTCACTACTTCTGGAGGAAATTTATAAAAATCTGAAGAAATCGAAAATCAAGCTGGAGGCTCTAGAATGGTTTGAAATGGTGAGATACGGTTTGAAGGAGTTGATATTAGTATGTTGACCAAATACGTACTCGAGTATGCATTTTCCAAAAAACAAGTAGGGTCACGGGTGGTTAGTTGTCAAAAAAAAATGTTTTTTGAAGTTTCTGAAGCCATTTATGAATATTTCTTTGCGGTTTTAGGCTCATTTGAAAGCTTGATTCTTTGCGCGTGTTTTCTTTTTTTAAAATTGAATTTTGGTTCATGTGATGAATAGTTAATGGTGGATTTAGTGAGGTACTTTTTTGTGACAACTAACAACCACCCCTGTTGTAAGTTGTCAAACACGCATTCACTATTGATAAAAAAAACTTACAATTCAATTTTCGAAAATTTTCAAAAAGAAAACACGTGAGAAGGACTAAACTTTTAGATAAACCCAAAAACTTGAAAAAATATCCATAAACGGCTTAAAAATTGACTGGTCAATCTTTGAATTTTTTTTTGCGTAGGTAAATCGATCAATTCAACTTTTTATTCGTTTTATAGAATGAAATGCAGAAAAAAAATGATTCAATAATACAATAGATAATTTTCTTGAAATATTTTTCCACTTTGATGCATATTTTGGTAAACTGTCTCATTGACAACTAACAATATTCCCTTTTTTGACAACTAACAACTTCTCGTTTTTCATCTTTGTACCAAAAAATTTTATTCATTTCGAAATTTTTTGTAAATGAACATGTGATTACTGAATCCGTGATGAAATTTCCTTTAAATTGATGTATAATTTATTTACTTTTGACAAATTTTTGATGTTTAAAAACGAAAAGTTCCAATTTAACATGTGTAACTTCGCACCTGTAAAATCACTTTTTTCAAAACTGTATCCCCAAATAGAAAGCTATGTTGCCAATTTTGCATGTTGGAACATTAGTAGGTATAGCATGAAGTTTTATGAAGGTTTCGTGTGGATAGTGTTCATGTATCCTTTTAAAAACGCAATTTGACAACTAACAATTATTGACAACTAACCACCCGTGACCCTACATAAATTTGGAAATAATTTTCAAAAAATCGAAATCTCTTCGAAAATACTCGATAATGAGTCATTTTAAAAAAACAATCAAGATCTCGTACAATTTCAAATTTTCAAAGATGATTGAAAAAAATGTTGAGTAAAATGAACAAAAAAATTACAAAGATTAAAGATATCTATTTTTAAAAATTGTCAATTTTGAATTTTCAAAAAATCGCAAAACATCAAAAAATCAATTTAGACAGCTGAAATTTTGGTTATGGGGGTTTCAGACCATACTATATATTTACAAAAAAAGTGGTTTTGGGTTTGAAACCCTCGTAACCAAAAATCCAACTAACCGAATTGATTTTTCAATTTTTGGAGAATTTTTGGAAATTCAAGTTTGACTTTTTTAGGCGATTCACGCTTGAAAAAAAAATCGCATCCAATTTGGTAAAAATGATGGAAATGAGTCCTGAAACTAATATCAACTCCCTCGAACAGAATATATCACGATTTCTAGCCTTTCTGGAGCCTCCGGCTTGATTTTAGATTTCTCCACGATTTATTAATATTTCTCCAGAAAGCGTGGAAATCAACTTGGGCAGCTGAAAATCGAATTGTGTAGCTTATCTTTGACCTATTCAAAATATTAATCCAGATTTGAGTGCATTTCCAGGCCGACAACATAGCGCGTTTTACTGACCAAAGTAAATATTTATGAGGAAAAATTTTTAAAAAGTCAAAAATTTTCAATTTGTAGGGAAATTCTTGAAATTGTAAAAAAAAACAACATTTAGAATCTGGATTTCTCAATTTTAAGCCTTTCTACAGCCTACCTACAGCGCAATATTTTTGATTTCAAAAAAATTTGAAAATTTCTTTTAAAGGCGTGAAAATCAATTAGAGCAGGTATACCTGAATCCAGTTGTGACGAATTAAGGAATAATTTAACGAGTTTTTAGTCGCATGAAACCCCGACTGCGTTTTTTAAATTAAAAGAAAAAATTTATAAGAAAATTCACAAGGAAAAACATTCAGAAAACAACAAAATTCAACTTGTGGCTTATTCTGGACCCACTTAACGAGTTTATCCACATTTAAATCGATTTCCAGGCGAATACCATCTGTGCGTTTTTCTGACAAGAAAATTTATCGACCAATCACGAAGAAAAAATTCAAAAAAAAAATTTCTGTTTGTAAGGACATTTTTTCTAATTTGCGCAAATTGCTGTTTCTTGACTGAAATCATCGCTTCGAATAAAAAATTCGCAATTTTGAGCCGTTCCGGAGCCTCCAGCGCGATTTTCGATTTCTCCCGAATTTAAAATTTCTCCAAAAGGCGTGGAAATAAATTTAAGCAGCCGAAAGTTGACTTGTGGTTTATTCTGGACCAATTCCTACAAGTTTCTCCGTATTTTCCCCAGTTTTCAGGAGGGCAACTCAAGTATGGTTTTTGACCAAAAAATTCACGAGGAAAAAAAATTATTCAAAAAATTGAAAATTTTCTGTTCGAAGGGAAATTTTGGAAATTTTTATGAACGACTTTGACTCGTCTGAAACCAACCACCAAAATCGGAATACCACTATTCCGAGTCATTTTGATGTCTCTAACACGATTTTCCATTTCTCCAGAATTTTGGAAAGCAATAACTTCAAGAAACTACCCAACGTGACTGGAGGCCTGAGGAATGAAAGATCAAACAAACACACAACGTGATTGAGATTATCATTTTAAATTTAAATCTGTTTGGTCCTTTAATTCACTGCATAATTGGTGTAAAATCCGTTTACATTTTGTGTACCAGGAAAGTTTTGATGATTAGCGAGAAACTTACCTATGTTATAATTTCCGAGTTTATTTTTGTACCTATATACTTTTTTTGAGGGGGAGGGGGGAGCAAAATATTTATAAGGAAAAAAATCAAAAAATCAAAACTTTTCTGTTCGTAGAGAAATAATTTTTAAAATTTGCACGAATTGCTCTCTCTTGTCTTAAACCAACCCCTAGAATCGAAATTTTGCAATTTTAAGCCATTCTAGATGAGCCTTAATTGAGATTTTTTGATTTCTGTAGAAGGTGTGGGAATAAATTAAAGCAGCTGAAAATCAATTATAGCTTATCCTTGGCATGTTTTAAAGATTATTCACATATCAGCCGATTTCAAGGCGAACACTTCGAGTGTTTTTTTTAAACCATCGTATTTTTTAATGGTAAGCTGAGACTATTAGTCATAAAAACGCACTTGAAGTAGCCGTCTGGAAATCAGCTCAAATGTAGATTTATACTTTGAACAGGTCAAGGATAAGTTACAACTCAATTTTCAACAACTTGAGTTGATTTTCACACCTTTTGGAGGAATTTCAATACTCTGAAGAAATCGAAAATCAAGCTGGAGGCTCTAGAATGGTTTGAAATAGTGAGATACGGTTTGAGGGAGTTGATATTTAGTATCTTAATCAAGTACATACTGGAGTCTGCATTTTCCAAAAAAAAAAAAAAATACATTAATCTCCAAAAATTGCCAATTTTGAATTTTCAAAAAATCGAAAAGAATAATAAAATTAATTTAGACAGCTAAAATTTTGGTTATGGGGGTTTCAGACCATACTATTTAGAAAAATAGTGGTTTCGGGTCTCAAACCCTCACTTAACCAAAAATTCAACCAACCAAATTGATTTTTCAATAGGTATATTTGGCGAATTTTTGGAAATTCAAATGTGACTACATACTTTGGGCGATTCATGCTTTAAAAAAAACCTCATCTTATTTGGCAAAAGTGATGGAAAATGAGTCCTGAAACTAATATCAACTCCCTCGAACAGAATATCACTATTTCAGGCCTTTCTGGAGCCTCCAGTTTGACTTTTATTTCTCCACGATTTTATTACCTATATTGCTCCGGAAAGTGTGGAAATCAATTTAGGCAGCTGAAAATCGAGTTGTAGCTCATCCTCAACCTATTCGAGATATTAATCCAGATTTGAGCGAATTTTCAGGCAGACAACATAGTGCGTTTTACTGACCAGAATATTCATGAATGGTTCGTTTGAAGAAAAAATTCAAAACAACTTTTCTGTTTGGAAGGACATTTTTGCAAATCTCTGTTTCTGGTAGGTATAAAATAGGTAAACGCCTCGAATATAAATCTCGCAATTTCGAAACATTCTGGAGCCTCCAGCTTGATTTTCAATTTCTATAAAATTTGAAATTTTTCTCAAAGGCGTGGAAATCAATTTTGAGTAGCTATAGGTACATCGAGTGGTAACTTACTAATAGGTAAGTACGTATTATGGACTAATTTAACGAGTTTTATTCACAAATGCCCTGTTTTCCAGGCAGAAACCCCGACCGTGTTTTTTTTTACCAAAAAGTTCACGAGGGAAAAAATTCAAAATTTTACCTCAAAAGGGATTTTTAAAAAATTTTCCCAGAAGGCTTAAAAAATGATTTGGGCAACTGAAATTAGAATTTTGGCATATTCCGGACCCATTTAACGAGTTCATCCACATTTAAATCGATTTCCGAACGGACACCATCAGTGTGTTTTTTCGACCAAAAAAATTCAACCTTACTTACACAACAATTATACAATAAATTCAAAAAAAAAACTTTTCTGTTTGTAAGGATATCTTTTCAAATTTGCGCAAATTGCTGCATCTTGTCTAAAATACTTATACACCTCGAATTAAAATTTCACAATTTCGAGCCATTCTGGAGCCTCCAGCGCGATTTCGATTTCTCCAGAATTTTAAAATTACTCCAGAAGGCGTGGAAATCAATTTGAGCAGCTCAACCCTTGCAGAAATTCCTTGTCAGTTTTTGTTAGTAAAAAAACTGACAGTTTTTTCGTCACCTTCTCAGGATGTAAAAAACTGTTAGTAAAATCACTAACAATAACTGTTGGTGATTTGACTAAAAATTACCTACATTGTGAAATGTGAATGTAAAAAATTGAAATATGTGGCTTGATGATTGAATTTAGTGCTTCCCTGTAAGCTGCAGTGCTAGAATTGAAGAATTCTTTCCAAAAAAAATTTGAAAAACCTAAAAAAATTTTCCACCTGGGGTAGGGATCGAACCTGAGACCTCCTACACATCACTGCATTATCCACCTAACTTACCTACTGGACCACTGGAGCTGATGAAAGAACTGGTGTTGAATGCTTTTATATGCACCTCTCAACACTCTGGACTTTAAAAATTTTCAAGTGATGAATGATTTCAACTTTTTCTTTTCATTTACCAACATTGTATCACAAGCTGAATTTTGGTATACTGGCTTATTTTTGAACCCTGAACACGAATCCTTGGTGTACCTCAGTTGTCCCTAGCTTGCTGCCCCCATTGTGGATTTTTACCCCCGGAAATAAGGTTTTTCTCCCATATTTCCTCAAATTGCGGTCCTACTCCAAAAATGGAGTCTATAAAAATTGTTTTACGTCAAATTTCCCATCAGATGGCCTTTGAACCAACATCGTCCCCCCGAGGGGGGGGGTGGACCTACAGTTAATTGAATATAGGGAGTTTTTGAATATGAGCCACGATATGTATGAAGGGTGGAAAGAGGTACTCCCCACTGGAATAATTTGAGGTTATAATCCATTCTCCTACACTTGTGTGAGGTCAAAATTGTTGTAAAAAAACAGATTTCGTACCTATCAATTATCATGGACTCACATTCAAAAACCCCTTATATGTATTAGATTGACCGCAGGTCCACCTCCCTCGGGGGACGAAGTTGTTTTATAGATCATTTGATGGGAAATTTGATATACAACAACTTTCATGGACCCCATTTTTCGGGTAGGACTGCAATTTGAAGGGGTAGGGGGAAAACCTAATGGGGGGCTAAAATCCACAATTGGGGGAAAGGTCATCAGGAACTGGTGAGACACTATAAGGAATAAGGATTCGTGTTTAGGGTGTAAAAATGGACTAGTATACCAAAATTCAACTTCCCCCTGAGCGTTTTTTATTATTCGATGCAGTTCGACTCTAGGTCCACCTCCCCTGGGGGGACGAAGTTGATTCATAGGTCATCTGACGAGAAATTTGACGTACAACAACTTCTATAGACCTCATTTTTGGGCTAGGACCGCAATTTGAGAAGATACGGGAGAAAAACCTCATTTGGGGGGCTAAAATCCACAATTGGTGGGAAAGCAAACTAGTGACAGACATCAGAGACACCAAGGATTCGTGTTCAGGTTATAAAAATTGGCCTGTATACCAAAATTCAGCCTGTATGCAAGCGTTTCCCAATCAATGCCAATTTTCTTATGCTAACATTTAGACACTGTCATGACACTAACGGTAACTGTAAGTAACTATCAAGTAGCCGACATGTCTCTGGCAATAACTGTTGGTAACATTTGGAAATCATCAAGAAACTAACTGTTACTGAGTATAACTATCAGCAATCGATGAAAAACTGTTAATTACTTACAGTTTTTAACAAAAACTGTTAATTACTAACAGTTCTTAACAGTAACTGTTATAAAATTGTAAATTACTGTCGGTCATTGTCACAGAATTTCTGCAAGGGAAAATCGAGTTGTGGTTTATTCTGGACCAATTTCACGAGTTGATCCGTATTTGTCCCAATTTTCAGGTGGACCTGGAGTTTGGTTTTTGACCGGAAAATTCATGTAGAAAGTTTGGAAAATTTTACGAAAGTTTTGTCTCATCTGAAACTCCCCCCCCCCCCACGGTCGGAATTTTGCTACTTCCAGACATTCTGATTTCTGAAGCCTCCAACATGATTTTAGATTTCTCCAGAATTTTATTTCTCTGGAAAACCATGGAAAATAATGTTGACAGATTCGTAAAAAAATTTTTGAAATTTGCACGAGTTGCTGTCTCTTGTCTGAAACCAACCCTTGGAACTCAAATTACGCGATTTCAAGAAATTCTGGAGCCTCAATTGGGATTCTTGATTTCTCCAGTAGATGTGAGAATTTATTTGGGCAGCTGAGAATCGGTTGTAGCGTATCCTTGGCATGTTTTACGTAAAGATTTATTCACACATCAGCCGATTTCAAGGTGGACACTTCGAGTGTTTTTTTGACCATCACATTTTTTGAAGTACTTATTGTCTGGAAATCAGCTCAAATGTGCATTTATCCTTGAAAACAGGTCAAGGGTAAATGAAAGCTCAATTTTCAACAGCTCAAATTGATTTTCACACCTTCTGGAGAAATTTTAAAACTCTGAAGATATCGAAAATCAATCTGGAGGCTCCAGAGAATGGTTTGAAATGGTGAAATACAGTTTGAGGGCGTTGGCTTGACCAATTTCCATCATTTTTACTGAATAACTAAGAACATACTCAAGTATGCATTTTCCAAAAAAAAGCTCCAAAAATTGTCAATTTTGAATTTTTAAAAAATCACTGTAGACAGCTGAAATTTTGATTGAGGGGCTTCAAATCATGCTCTTTCAAAAATCGTGTCTTTCGTGTCCCTTTCAAATCGAAGGCAGGTATATCTTGAGAGGTTCGCTCGTGAGCTAAACTCAAATTCTGACTGGTTCATGTATTCCTGAATTATGGATAGCTACTGGCCTTCCACTATCATAATCATCAGCATCATTCTAGTACCAAGTACCAATCGACAAATCGACGCCACTTCGCAACCATTCGTTCGCCTTCGCTTCCCAGTTCCCCTGTTCGCCGGAATAGATTGGGACGTCGGGGACGGGTCAACTGATGAGCCAAATTTTTCGGCATTCGTCGTTAAAACAACCGCACTCGCAGTGATACTCGTTAATTACCCTGGTTGCGGTTTGCGGTTATTATGGTTATGGTTAGTGCAGCGAACTAGTTCAAATGACGCGGTCGAGTCGAGCATCGACAGCGAGTTAAAAAACCATACGAGGCGAGACAGGGCGAAGAGGCGAGGAGCAGTCGCACGCGGCGTACGTGTCAAAGTCCATGTACGCGATCTACTTGTGTCTTATACTCGTCTCGTCTGCGAGCTTGTGTGAGTACATAACCCTGTATATTTAGTGTTAATCGTGCATATGTGATTGTTGGCTGGTGCTCGCTGGTTTGTCCCCTACGCGACCCCATGCACGTCCATATGAGTATATCGCTATCGCTACACACGAGTATCAGCAGTTCGACTTCGCGTTCGGGTTCGCGGTATCCACCATCAAGGCATCAACCATCATTCCCATGGTCTCTTGTGCTCTGACTCCGACTTCGAGTACCAGCTTCAGTTTCGGTAGTGCATGTGTAGTATCTACAGCTAAGCGGACGTTCATCTATTCGTGTAGACGTACTGGCAGCTTGCCTTGCCCTCGCGATCGTGCTTGAAAATTTTTGTGAATCGGCCATCGTGTCACGTTATTGTGCTTTTACGAGTAGTAGGTGTCAATTTGTGATATTCGCCGGTTTGCAGTGCCCCTTTTGCAGATACACCGTTTCGTGTTTGGGTTAGACTTGCGATTTGCATCCAGCTCAAAGGCTAGTTGTCTCGTAATTTGGCCAAATTTGGATTGCGAAAGCCAACCTGTGTTCGGATTCAGGAAGCGATAATTGTTACTCGAAGCAATCGAAGCATCATGACGAACCAAAAATTGTCAGAAGATAGTTTGCCCCCCGCACCACCGCCTCCTCCGATGCCATTGTTGGGTAATTGCCCTCATCAAAATGCTGAAAATTCCAAGAAATCGGTCGCAGCCAACCAATCTGAACATGTTACCTATAAAGCCGACTTATTGTTCCATCTTACCAGCTTTACTCGTTGGTGCTTGGATGTGTTGAGTGCGACGTTGCAGAGAATCAAAAAATCAAACACTTTCAGGTAATAACCTCTATAGTCTATACTCTACCCTATATGTTTACTGTTAGTCTTCTCACATTCGACATTCTTTGAAAGAATTCCTCTATCTGTTTACAATTGTCTCTTGAATGGTCTGGAGACACCAAATCCCTGCTCTGCCAATCCTGCCATGTTTCGAAGTCGAAGGTCTTCTCGTTCTCGTTGATTAGTGTAAGTAATTCCAGCTCAGGTTTCATTCGAATGATGTAACGTTAACTCGGTTTACATTTAATTGAAATAGGGTATGCTGGTGTGAGGGTGTATCGAGTCACAAATGGATAACAGGATAACTGTACAACGAGACAACGACTGCACCATTGTAAAGCGAGTTTCATTTTTCATTACAAAATACCATTCGTAGTGCTTGATACACTCTTCATTCAGCTCATCAGCTGCGATAGATTTTCAGACTCTCCTTCACCCTATCTCTTTGTCATCCTCATTGTTCCTTACTAAAAAGGCATCCCAACTTGTACAAAAATTTTTCAATTGAACAAAACTAGATCGAAAGACCATACGAAAATTTACCAGCATCAGCTAAAACTTTAGATGCCAAAACTACAGTTTTCAATTTTTGATGAATATTTGAAAATCAAATTGGGGTTGAAAATGAGAGATGAAAAAATTCACCAAATTGATCTAGATAGCTCATATCTGAATTTTAAAATATGCCTTATTTTCGACCCCCCCCCCCTCAATCGATTGGAAATGGTTTTAAATAGTTTTGAGAAGTTCTGGTGGAGTCTCTAGCTGAAGTTATAAGCTTGAATGGGTACTCCTTGGTAAAATAAGTGAAATTCCCATATCCTCAGATTTTTGAAGTTTTGATGAAACATTGTTGGGTAGGTACTAGGTACCTTTAAAAATGAAGTTGAACCCAAAAAATATTTCCCCACCCCACCACCCATTGTTCACATTGGCGAAAAAGTATTTTTTTCGGAACGAGTTTTGAACAAAAAATTTTGAATTCTCCCAAAATACATACAAGAGAAGACATGAGTCTAGCCACATGAATTTTTTCAAAAATTTTTGACCTCCCGGAGAGAAGATGACGAAAGAAAATTTTAAACCGGCATTCTATCTAATTTTTCCTCCAGGTGAGTCATCTTCAAAAGTCAAAAAACTCACAAAACTTTATTTTTTGTGTCATGGCACCACCAAAAAAAACGTTATTAGGTACCAGTGATATTGTTTTGAAATGTATCATGCAAGTCTCTAAAAACAGTAGGTATAAAATCAAACAACTTCTTGAAAACCCATATGGTGGTTTTTTCGCTCTAGCCTTTACCAACCTGTTTTGGGAGAAATATCCCAGTTAAGTACGAAAAATAGTACATATTTGCTGCATTTGAGATCGTACAAAAAGCTTATAAATTTTCAAACAAAAATGTAGAATACTTGGTAAAACATTTTTTTTATTTTTCATTTTTTAACTTACATACCTAAGTAGGTATAAGGTAAAGTGGTTAATTGTCTAAAAGTGGCAACATTGGAGTTTTTCATTTCAGATACGTATACTCGTAAATGTAACCTGTGCCAGTGCACTGGCTTCAAGATCATATCAATCAAAATATGAGAGGATTTCACATCTTTTGAAAGCCTTATTTTCGAAAAATTGGTCAAATTTGCGTGGCAATTTTTCTGACTAAAAGTGGTCATTTTAAAAAAGTCCAGCAAAAATTCAAAATTGACCACCCAAAAGTAATGATCGAGCCCCTTAAAAAATGACGAATAAAATTCCGCAATTTGATTAAGAAAGCTGAAAGTTGGTCTATGCCCCATTTTCGATCCACAAAATCGATTAGGAACGGTTTCGAACTGTTTTGAGGAGTTCTGAAGCTACCAGGAAATTTTTCGTTGTTCGAATTTTTGCAAAATTCTACAGAAGGATGTTGCAAAGCAGAAATTTACTTTATGCCCTTATTTTAATAAGCTGAGTCGACCTGGAGGTGGTTTATAGCCATTCTGGAGACACCAGCAATATTTTGGAGATTCCAGATTTTCACAAAGTGCCTTAAAAACTGAACAAATCAACTTTAGCAATAGGTACTTACTTGACCTATTAATTTTTCCAAAATCGGTTTCTGCCACTTTGGACATGTATATTTCGCCAGCGATTTCATAATTGAAAACGTTGAACAATAGGTATACAGTTCAGAACTCACAAATAAAGCTGATTTGGCAAGAATGATTGTGTAATCCGCCAAATCGCTTTTTAACATGCTTTAAACACGTTCACAGGACGTTGAAGTCCATTTCGACAGATTTTATGAGATTTTTTGAGGAACAGAAATATCCAAAAAATTGATGAAGGCTTTAAAGCGGTCTAATAAAACCATTTCCAGTTGACTCGACATGTTGAAATCAGGGTATACAGTGAATTTTTTGCTTTGCAACTTCCTTTAGTGAAATTTTACAAAAATTTCAACACTCAAAAATATCCTGGAGCTTTCAGAACTGCTCAAAATGGTTCAAAAACGTTACCATTCAATTCGGAGAGTTGAAAATAGGGTACATACCGAATTTCAGCTTTCTAGGTCAATTAGGTAATTTTTTAATTTTTTCTGGCCCAGATTTGATTTTTAAAAATCTACCAAGAATCGAAATAAACGTTTGAGACTCTGAATTGGTTAGAATACTTCCGTCATAAGGTGATAGTCTTGTATGCAATCAACGGAGTAAAATTGCTATAAGTAATTGAAAACAAGTAATCCTGATCTGAACATTTTATCTCTCTTGACATTTTTGAAAATTTTCAGCTCATGAATCTAACATGGTGCCAAATCATCTTGCTTTAAAACTTTTTGAGTTGCAACGATTTTCAATGAGTGAAGTTATACTGAACTATCCCTTAAAAATCATCAAACTTACCAAAATCATTACTTGGCTTTAAATTTTTCTGCTTGAATGCTCAAGTGGCCACTTTTTAGAATAGGTGGCCACATTTGGGTATTTTACTTCATATCTTAGGTATCTGTTTCAACTTTGAAAATGACACAAATTTGCAAAGAACCTTTTTTTGTATGTAGAAAAAATTTCACACAAAAGTTCTCCGAGCTTTTTTGGAATTTTTGAAATCGAAAGAGATATGCAAGCAAACCACAAATATGTAGAAAAAAATGTACTTTCTGCGCCACACAAGTATATCATTTTTAAAAATTAACAATCTTGAAATTTAATCCATTGACGTCAAATTGAAAAATGATTTCAAAGATAACCGACCTAACTCAATGCGTATTCGACTCAAGAATCTTTGATGAAAAATTGGTAAATCCATTTAGTAGGTCAAATAGGCTCAAATTCAATTTCAAAATTTCAAAATTTTAGGTTTCGGATTCTACTTGACCTAGCAGTCACCCATGTCCCATAAGGTCATCGTCTGATTTTCTCATTCAATTTTTTTCACAGAAAAAACAAGTCAGATAAAATACGATACACATTCACGAATTAATCTTCTCGTATATTTTTACCTGAATGGTCATTTCTACGAAAAAATCACAGATATTGAAAAACCAGAAGTACCAAAACTGATCGATGACCCCAATAGAATTAATTGGTAAAACCACTAATCTTGCCTTTTTATAAGCACCATCGTCTTAGCACGTAAGGTGCGTATGGTCGTTAAATTCATACATACATATTTTCTCACATCATAATTCTCTACGAATGAAAACTTACGCATACGTATTTTCCAGAACAATTACGATAGATATGCTTAACGTACTTGAATGTAATTACATTGATCGATTAGATTGGTAACGATGCATCTCCAAAAAAAAAAAAATTTAAAATGGTATTTTGATATGGTAAAATTTATTCAATTGAACTTAAGTAGTTTCAGCCTTCATCATCGTTATGATTATGTAATTATTTTTATCGTTCATTATCGACGATATCTCGCTGTTACATGTTCGCTCATTTTTTTTCATCATCGAGTTTGGTATTTTCTGATTAATTTGAACGAATATTTTTTTTTTCAAAATTCGACGTTATTTTCCAAAATCAAACTTTCTAGTCCCTTATCTAGTCCCTTAAAGATCACTGATCAGTGATCATACTTCACCCTTGGAAAAAAAGGCTAATTTGGGCTGGTGCAATGTTTCAAAATACTTTCGTCATTCTTCTGAAAGAGGTATCGAATCGAAGTACGCGAATAAGGTTCGAAAATTCCAACCACATGTTTGTCCTAGCACAATAATCGACTAGGTACACAATAATTTAGGGTAGCTGGGATGTTTTTCTTAACTCCTATTGTTCGTATGAATAAAGAATTACGAATGTGACGTGAAATGAGATTGGAGGACGTTACCAGAGGTTGTTTTTTTTACTTTCGTTTCGTTTAATTTCATCTCGACAATTACGAGACGCAGGTAAACGCTTTGGTGCTTGACGCGTCTGTCGTCTACGTACTAATACGAGTACGTCTACATTAACGAAAATATGTATTTTTTTACGTTCTTGAGATGACGGAAGCAGCCGTCTACGTGCACGTAGTCCATAGGTATTTCACACATAACATCCGTATGCTGAAGACGTGACGTATTACGTTGTTTTTGTTTTTTTGCAAATTACGTAGGTACCTACATACAAGTTCAGCCTCAATATGGGGCATTTTTCGACATTGGTACTAATTTACGCGAATGGCCTCCAGATTTGCATATAAATTCGTTAAATGGTACACTACCTGATACGAATCGACGCGACGCTGACTAGAGTTGGATAAAAACCAATATTTTGGTTAAAAAAAAAAAAAAAAAAACCTCCAGGTCATCAGACACGGATGAGATCGAATTTTTACAGTTAATTGAGAGCTACTGACGATTTATGTATACGAAAACAAGACCTACACGTGTTGTGATTACAGTATAGGCTACAGTTCATTTATACAAAATTTAAAATTTTCCTGTAATTGAATACGAACTAATTCATACGTGAAACACGTGATCATCGAGTACTTGGGTAATGGGTACGGTAAATAAAGTGCTAACTGTATAGAATGATACGATTATTAGGAACTCGAATCCGATCTATTAATTTGTTTGTAACTCGTGAAGTCATGAGTCATGACGCAGTGTTAGTAGGTACTTAGCACATCTATGAGAACCTCGATCCTATCTACGTAATATGTAGGCTACTACGATGTCATAAACACTTCACAGACTCGTTGAAGATGTCACAAACATATGGAAATGCCCAGTTGTTGACTATAAGGCGAATTGGCGCTGAGTAATGACGTCAATGGCTGCCTTGGTCAGGCAAAGCGATGTGAATTTCACATTCATTAGCACGGAGTTCCCCAAAAAAAAATCCATTGATGTGGTACCTTCGATATCGTGCGAATTCTCGTCATAAATACGAGTATTATTTTCTTTTTATGGTCTGGGAACATCAGCCTTTGGGAAATTCTAATAGGCAAGTTGGTTATTTTCGAACATGTTCTGAAATTCTTGGAATCATTTTTCAAATTTTTCGATTTGGAGATGACGGTTCAAATTTACTCAAGCCAGGATCTTTTGGGGTCAAGTGTTTTTTTTTTGTTTTCAAAATACATGTTGCAAGAAGAGAATATAGAAAATAATGAACAAAGTTTGATGAAGAAATAACTTCTGATCATTTCGGCAACAAATAGAACTTTTTAGATATTTTGGCTGTTACTTACCTACTTGCCAATTTTGAAAAAAAAAACCAGACCTTTTAGATGTTTCAGCAAAAAAGCAGGGATTTTCTGCAAAAATGTGGACTTTTTCATAACTTTGCCAAAAAAATGAGATTTTCTGTCAATTCTGAAAAAAAAGAGGAGGGACTTTATCAAAAATTGTTGGCAAACTTCTGGACAATTTGGGTAAAAACGGGAACATTTAGACAAAATTTTTATTTAAAAAAGCACTTTTTGACAATTTTGGCAAAAAATTTCACTTTTCGACAATTTTGGCAAAAAAAAGTCACTTTTAGACAATCTTGGCAAAAATGTCACTTTTTGACAATTTTGACAAAAAATGACACTTTTTAACAATTTTGCCAGAAAATGACACTTTTTGACAATTTTGGCCAAAAATGGGTACTATTCAAACATTTTGACCAAAACTGGAACTTTTGCACAATTTTAATAAAAATGAACACATTTTGACAATTTTGGGTAAAAATTGGACTTTTTCATAATTTTAACAAAAAATGGAGCTTTTTTAAAAACGTTGGTAAAAATGAACACCTTTTTGACAAATTTTATAAATGATATGTTCTTTTTACAATTTTGGCAGGAATGAACACCTCCATAATTTTTATAGGAAATGTGACTTTTCGACATTATGCCAAAAACTGAGAATTTCTGACAATTTTGGCAGCACTGAACATTTTTAAACAATTTTCGTAAAAAATGGCACTCCTTGACAATCACGTCAAGAATTCGACTTCCTGACAATTTTGTCAAGAATGATAATTTTTACAACGATTATATTATAAAACAAACCATCAACTATTTGCTGATTGCAAGACAGTTTTTGCATTTGCTTTCACTATTGGTTGATTGTTTCATTGGTTATTGCTAAACTGGATAGTGGATTGTACATAAATATCAACTTGAAGCTGATCAGAAAGATACAACCTTTGGACAATTTTGGCAAAACATGGTGACTTTTTCAAAACTGTTGATAAAAAGTAGGACTTCTGCACATTTAGTAAAAATGAACAAATTTTGACAATTAAGTATCATAAAAAATATGACTTTTTGACAATTTTGGAAAAAAGGAGACTTTAATGACAATTGCAGCCAAAAATGGGTCTTTTTCAATATTTTGGCGAAAGTAGAACTTTTGCACAATTTTAGTAAAAATAAACACACTCAAAAAATATAGTCCAAGAGCTATACCACTGGGATTGGGCCGAAATAACTGAATGCTGGAGATGGTCTTAAAAGTTAGTATACATACCCCTATTTTGAAAACACTTGGTCTGCCGATCCGCAGCTGCTGCTTTAAAGCTCAGTGAAAGCTCGAAAGTTCAAAATTTTTCTGAACTTTCAGCTGAGAAAACTGATGGCTGAAATTGGTGCCCAATTATAGCATTTTTCGCGCTGAATCCGAATATATCGGTCTGCCGACCCATAAGTGCCGCCAAAGCCCCGCCAGACTGGGTCAAAAGGGGAGCAAATTTGACAAATTTCATGTTTTTGGGCTAAATTCTCATAAAAAGCTACAAAATCGGGTTAAAAATTATTTTCAAGCAGTTTAACGGAATGCTCTATGGCTAAGATGATTTTTAGGCACCGAAATTTTTCAAAATTTTCATTTTTTGGGGGGATGGGCGTGAGGGGAGTATTAATGAATTCAGCAAATATGGCTTTGTGATACATCAAAATATATGTTTTTTGGGCTGTAGAATTCATTTATGGCAATATTTTTCACATTGGAGGACAATACGATCAAAAAACATATATTTTGATGTATCACAAAGCCATATTTGCTGAATTCATTAACACTCCCCTCACGCCCCACCCCCCAAAAAATGAAAATTTTGAAAAATTTCGGTGTCTAAAAATCATCTTAGCCATAGAGCATTCCGTTAAACTGCTTGAAAATAATTTTTAACCCGATTTTGTAGCTTTTTATGAGAATTTATCCCAAAAACATGAAATTTGTCAAATTTGCTCCCCTTTTGACCCAGTCTGGCGGGGCTTTGGCGGCACTTATGGGTCGGCAGACCGATATATTCGGATTCAGCGCGAAAAATGCTATAATTAGGCACCAATTTCAGCCATCAGTTTTCTCAGCTGAAAGTTCAGAAAAATTTTGAACTTTCGAGCTTTCACTGAGCTTTAAAGCAGCAGCTGCGGATCGGCAGACCAAGTGTTTTCAAAATAGGGGTATGTATACTAACTTTTAAGACCATCCCCAGCTTTCAGTTATTTCGGCCCAATCCCAGTGGTATAGCTCTTGGACTAATACGACTTTTTTATAATTTTAACAAAAAATGAGGCTTTTTAAAAATTTTGGTGAAAGTGAACACCTGTTTGACAAATTTTACAAACGATGTGACTTTTACAATTTTGGCAGGAATGAACACTTCTTAATAATTTTTAAAGGAAATGTGACTTTTCGACATTATGCCAAAAACGGGAACTTTGTGACAAATTTTGGCAACACTGAACATTTTTTAAAATTTTCATTAGAAATGGCACTGTTTGACAATGGAGTCAAGAATTTGTCATCACCCTAAATTATAAGACAAGCCATCGGCTATTCGCTGATTGCTAGACAGTTTTTGCATTTGCTTTCACTTCATAGGTCGATTGTTTCATTGGTTGCTAAACCGGGATGTAAAAAAATATCAACTTGAAGCTGATTAAAAAGATGAGATCTTTGGACAGTTTTGGCAAAAAATTGAGACTATTTCAAAACTGTTGACAAAAAGTAGGACTTTTGTACAATTTTTGTAAAAATGAAACTTTTTTTGACAATTACGTATCATAAAAAATATGACTTTATGACAATTTTGAAAAAAAAAATAAAATTTTTATAATTTTGCCAAAAATTGTGCTTTTTTGAAAATTTTGGCAAAAAGTACTTTTGGACAATATTAGCAAAAATGAACACCTCTTTGACGGTCTTATAAAATGCAGCACTGAACATTTTGTAACAGTTTTCATAGAAAATGGCCTTGTTTGACAATCATGACAAAAAGTGGGACTTTCTGGCAATTTTGACAAAGATGAACATTTTGTTGACGATTTACATAAAAAAATTGATTTTTTTTTACAATTTTGGCATAGGATGAGACTTTTTTGAAATTCTAGCAAGAAGTATAGGACCCTTGAACAATTGAGGTAAAAATTAATAATTTCTGGCAATTTTTAAGAAAAATGTGACTTTTCCACAATCATGGCAAAAAATGGAACTTTTTGAGGATTTTGGCAAAAAATAACACATTTTGACACTTTTGACAGAAAATGACGCTTTTTGACAATTTTGGCAGAAAATGGCACTCTTTGACACTTTATTAGTCAAAAATGATGCCATTTGACAATTTTGGCAACAAATGACAATTTTTGACAATTTTGGCAAAAAGTGACACTTTCTGACAATTTAGGACAAAAATGGGTCCTTTTCAAACATTTTGATCAAAACTGAAAGTTTTGCACAATTTCAGTAAAAATGAACAAATTTTGACAATTTTGGGAAAAAGTTAGACTTTTTTATAATTTTAACAAAAAGGGTTTTTTTGAATAATTTTAGTAAAAATGAACACATTTTTTGACAAATTGTATAAACAATGTGACTTTTTACAATTTGGGTAGGAATGAACACTTCTCGATAATTTTTACAGGAAATGTGACTTTTCGACATTATGCCAAAAACTGAGAATTTCTGACAATTTTCGCAGCAATGAACATTTATAAAGAACTTTTGTAAAACATGTCACTGCTTGACAATCATGTCAAATAATCAACTTTCTGACAATAAATTTTGTCAGGAATGATAATTTGGTTCACAACGATTTACTACGTATAAAACAAGCCATCAGTTATTCGCTGATTGCAAGACAGTTTTCGCATTTGCTTTCACCTTATTGGTTGATTGTTTCATTGGTTGCTAAACTGGATTGTAGATATCAACTTGAGGCTGATTATAAACATGTGACCCTTGGACAGTTTCGGGAAAAATTGAGACTTTTTCAAAACTGTTGACAAAAAGTAGGACTTTTGCACAAATTTTAGTAAAAATGAAGACATTTTGACTATTTTGGGATAAAATTGGTCTTTTTTATAATTTTATTAAAAAATTGGGCTTTTATCATAATTTTGGTGAAAATGAGCACTTTTTTTGACAAATTTTATAAACAATGTGACTTTTTTCAATTTTGCAAGAATGAACACTTCTCGACAATTTTTACAGGAAATTTGACTTATCGACATTAGGTAGATATGTCAAAAACGGAGAATTTCTGAAAATTTTGGCAGCACTGAATATTTTTAAAGAATTTTCGAAAAAATGGCACTGCTTGACAATCTTGTCAAGAAATCGACTTTCTGACAATTTTGTCAGGAGTGATAATTTTCCACAACGCTCACTAGATACGTATTTAAAACAAGCTATTAGTTGGTTATTCTTTGATTGCAAGGCAGTTTTCGCATTTGCTTTCACCTTATTGGTTGATTGTTTCATTGGTTGCTAAACTGGATTGTAAATATCAACTTGAAGCTTTTCAAAAAGATATGGCTTTTTTGACAAGATTGGCAAAAAAAGTACTTTTTTGACAATTGCTGCCAAAAATGGGTCTTATTTGAACATTTTGACCAAAACTAGAACTGAATATTTTGGGAAAAAATTAGACTCTAAGTATCATAATTTCAACCAAAAATGGAGATTTTTCAAAAATTTTGGTGAAAATGAACAACTTTTTGACTTTTATAAACAATGTATAAGAAATGTGACTTTTTGACATTTATGCCAAAAACTGGGACTTTATGACAATTTTGGCAGCACTGGGCATTTTTTAAAATTTTCATTAAAAATGGCACTGCTTGACAATCATGTCAAGAAATTAACTTTCTGACAATTTTTTACAGAACTGATAATTGATTGCAAAGATCTCGTACTTATGTATAAAACAAGCCATAAACTATTCGCTGATTGCAAGACAGTTTTCGCATTTGCTTTCACGTTATTGGTTGATTGTTTCATTGGTTGCTAAACTGGATTGTAAACATCAACTTGAAGCTGATTAAACAGATGTGACCTTTGGATAGTTTTGGGACAAAAATTGAGACTTTTTCAAAACTGTTGACAAAAAGTAGGACTTTTGCACATGGACAATATTAGCAAAAATGAACACCTCTTTGACGGTTCTTATAAAAGGCAACACTGAATATTTTTTAACAATTTTCATAAAAAATGGCTTTGTTTGCCAATCATGCCAAAAAATTCGACTTTCTGGCAATTTTGACACAAATGAACATTTTTTTGGCGATTTTCATTTTAAAAAATTGATTTTTTTATCATTTTGGAAAAAATGAGACTTTTTCAAAATTTTAGCAAGAAATGGGACCCTTGAGCAATTAGGGCAGAAATGAATACTTCCTGGCAAATTTTTTTTTAATGTGACTTTTCCACATTCATGGCAAAAAATGGGACTTTTTGCTGATTTTTGCAAAATTTGATGAAATATGTGACCACGACCTCTGAACGTTCCAGCAATAAATGGGAATTTCTGACGATTTCGACAACTAAAGCGATCTGTTTGGTAATTTTGGCAAAATGTAAATTTGATGGCGATTTAGACGGAACATAGGACTTTCGCTAAAACAATTTATGCAAGAAAACCAGGATTTTCTGACTTCTGCAGTCAATAAAACAAGAAATTTTCATTGTTTACTGCATTTTTTCCCCCTTTTGCAATATTATAAGCTCAAATTCTGCAATTTTTCAGTCTTTTTCAACAGTTTTTTGCCTTTTTGAGGATTTTGAAGGGGTTTTTAGCATATTTTGTTCAATTAGAAATTATTCCTTTATGTGAGAAAATAGTTCCGAACAGGTGCAGAGTAGGCAAATTTAAGAGAAGATGCGAGCATGCCACTTTTCTGACTTGGAAAAAAGAGGCCTTCATTGTAATGTACCTTCGATCTCTCCTTCTCTGCCGCGTTATTTGTACAGTATCTAAGTATAATAGGACCTACCCATTTTAGGCGAGGCGTCACTTTTTTTAGAACTCTTTTCCAAACGTCCTATGTGTATACTTAACTATTTCTATCCATTATTTTATTTACCTCCGCATATTTTTAAATATTTTTAACATTTTTTTTCGTTTTTTTGTTCACAGAGTCGTTAGGGGCACTTCGCAGCCCGTTCACGTCCTGTCCATTATACTGGTGGCAATTCTATCAGCGGTTTGCTTTCCACTAGAACGTAAACAGAGTAACTTATTGGCGTCCAGATTTACTTATTTAACGTATTTCACCGCTTTCTCGTTGCACGTCGGATCCCAGTTTTGGATGACCTTTGTTTCTGGTTAGTATACCTACCTATATACTTCCACCTATGCCTACAGATACTTGGTTATTTACTTAGTTATGTACATAATTAGATATTAACTCAATCTGTTTACATTTTCCGCAGGATTATCGTTGTACTTCAATTTAGCTCGTCATGCGTTCGGAGACGTTCAAAAAATCCTTTTCCCTCGATATTTCACCCTAAACTGCACATTGAGCGCTGTCACAGCCATACAGTTCGCTAGATTGTACACTTTTGCTCAAAATAACGATTTCCATACCTTTCTACAAGTAAGTCTCATCACACAACCCTTTCTTTGCTCATACGATAAACAAAAATTCATCACTTACCTATACTATAAGGTACTAAAATCCTTATTTTTTCAAATTACAGCTGATCACATTGACCTTGTGCTTCGCAGTCGAATTCTCCATTCGTGTATTCCTGGTTCCGTCCGTACTTGAATTAATTTCCTCGAAAACAACGATCGAAAAAGCCGCCGGAATCGGTCAAGAAATCGGACACTACGAATTAGGGCCTTTATTAAAATGCCCTCACTATATGTCCCTTCATCGATCATTTCGTAAAGTTCACATGTACACGGCGATCGGAAACATCGTGGCCATAATGTGTTCAGCGTTTCATTTGTACTTTCTCGCTTACAAGTACACCGATAAATTAGTCATTTAAAATACCTATTAACTCAATTTACCTATCTACTTTCCTGCCTAATTTCTCATTTTGTCTTTTTCATATATTCTACTCATCTAGCTCAATTTTATCTTAGAGCATTTCAATTTCGGCAGCTTATTGTACCTTACCTACTCCTATACTTGATTCTACCTACACTATGATAGGTATCGTATCGTATAGTGTAGTTCGTGGTATAGTATCGTTGCCAAAAAAAACACCAAACAGTATTAAGAGGGCGCTCTACGTATTGAACTTTTAAAAAACACAACGTTTTGACAACTCTCCAATCAATTGGTCAATTCTCCAATAAAAATGTATATTATTTGAGGTGTTGAATGGTTTCATTCGCTTGAACAAACTAAAAATTTAAATATTTTGAACCTCCCCCCCCCCTCAAAAAAATAATTCGAAACTGAATCCCTTCGCTAATCAGGGATTTGCCTTGCACTTTTCAGATATCTAAGCTTGTTGGAAAAACGCAGTATTTACTTAGAGCTTCCTCTTGAGTATATTTTGTAGAGCTAGATTACATTATTTATTTTACTGCGCATAGCTGCAGCAAATATGGTAGCTAATTAGCCACCATATACGTTTGTGTGAACCGCTTTCACGGACTTTTTGATAATTAAATTTTTTCCCAAGCGGCACTTAAAATATGGTACTGCTTCGTTTGATAACGCCGTCGCGTCAACATCAACGTCACTTTATTTGTTATCTTTGTCTCGCTAATTAGTTGATAATTATTCGTTTTTATGCATCGATACTAATCAACACGAGTATTGGGTGTCTTTTGAAAACATTATCGAAATCAAAAGTATGTTCATAAATTTTTAGCCTGATTTTCTTAAGAACAAAGGATCACTCACAAAATTTGTTTGGAGGCTCCAAAATCCCATTTCCATCAATATTTGGTACGTTCATGTCCAATCCGTTTTTTTCTTTAAAAAAAAAAAAAATTATTCATGTTTTGTCAGACTATAAAAACATTTTAGCCGGAGGAATTTCAACGAAATTCGCAGAAATTTGGTACCTATTTAGGCTTGGTTTAACGTTGGATTGAAAGGGTTTGAGTGGGTATAACCTTGACCCAAAATTCGCTATGCCCACATTCAGGACTCAATTTCCCCCCCCCCAAAAAATGATTTTATGCACCAAAAGACCTTGAGAAGTGACCAAAAAGCCCCCCCAAAAAAAACATTGCAAATTGAAGTGTCCTAGTTTTTAATTTTGAAATGTATTAGAACTTTTTGGCTAAAAAACGAGACTTTTGGGCAATTTTGTGCAATAAATAAACACAAAATAATTTTATTTAAACAAAAAAAGCTTGAAAAAGTCACCAAAGAATCCCCCCCCCCCCGTGACCATGATTAAAAAAACGGAAATTTTTGACTACAAAATGAGAATTTCTGTAATTTCTGGTCTGACAAAAAACGAAATTTTTGGGTAATTTCTGGAAGAAAACGATATTTTTTGGAATTTTTTTTCAACAAACGACGTTTTTTTTGGCAATTTTTATAAGTAAAAAAATTAAGGATTTTTGTCAATTTTTGAAACAGCGAGAATTTTTGACGATTTTTGATAAAAAGAAAAATTTGACAATTTGAGTAGATAACTGATTGAAGAAAAATTACATGCTTAATTTTGGGTCATTTTCGAAAATAAGGACTTGAGCAATTTAGCTGAAGAGCGAGACAGTTTTATTTGAAATTTTTTTTTCAATTTTTACTCAAAAAGCGACGCTAAAAGCAAAACTTGTACAATTTTTGAAAAAGAAAGGCTTTTTGAAAATTTCTGACTGATAATGAAAAACTTTGAAGGGAATTTTTGGGAAAAAACGATACTTTTCGTAATTTTTTGCAAAAAGTTGCTGTAATAGCTACCTATTTTACGAAAAAAATAATACTTAACTGAGGATATCTGTTAATTTATAAAAAACGATAATTTTCCACAATTTTGGGCAAAAAAAAAACAAAAAAGATAATTTTAGTAGAAATTGGCAAAAACGACAAGTTTGAGTAATTTTTGCAAAATGTGAAGACTTTTCAGCAATTTTGATGGAAAGCAAGAATTTTAGGGAATTATTTGACAGAAAAATGATTTTTTTTTTGTACTTTTCACCAAAAATGAGACAAACAGCAAAACTTGTACATTTTTTGCAAAGGAAAAGGCTTTCAGGAAATTTCTGACAGAAAAGAAAAACATTGGAAACATTTTTGGAAAAAGTGATACTTTTTGGAATTTTTTGCAAATAATTTTTTTTAGCAATTGTGCGATTAATGATTGAGGATTTGTGTTATAATATTTGTGAAAAACGATTTTCCACGATTTTTGGCGATAATTTTAGCAAAAAGCAGCAATTTTTGGAAATTATTGGCGAAAAATACATTTTTTTGTGCAAAAAGTGTGACTTTTTTACAACTTCTTTTTGTTAAAAAACCAGAGTTTGAGGTAATTTTTGTCAAATTTGGAGTAAAAGAGCATGACTTCAATTTTGCTAAAAAGCGAGTAGGCCCATTTTTTGAATTTTTGACTAAAAGCGAGATTTTGACAATTTTATCAAAAAGCAGAACTTTTTGACAATATGCAAAAAAATTATATGTGCCTCTTTTTTTGCAATTTTTGTTGAAAAAGGGCAACTTTCCGGCAATTTTCTCAAAAAAAAAAAAAAAAATTCTGAATAAGTAAATTTGTAGATTTTGGAAATTTTTTAACGACATAAAAGTGGATTCTCGTGTCTTTTTCAACAATTTTTAATTTTCGGTTATCATTGGAGCCTCTCCAAATTAACCTGGAGGGCTTAAATTTGAAATTTTCGACTTTCCAAACCCTCCTCACCCTTTTTAATCATTTATTCTACACGCATTTCAAATTCGGTGCTAAAAAATCTTACTCGGCGGACTCATTTCGTGCCTGATTCAGCTGATTAGCGAGACAAACGAAACCTGCTATTCGAAAAATAGGTAGGAAGTAAATATATTGGCCTACACTTACGAGTATTTTCATTATACCTATTTACCCGGTGTCTTATTTTATAATTACTACTTATTGCATTTTGCATCTAACGTAATCAAACCTTATAAAATTACTGGCATAGCTTTTATCGCCAATACATTCGAGTATTATTATCATTGTTGTTGTTTGTTTTTTTTTCTTCTCATTCGTGTTAACGTGTTATTTGTGTTCGTGTATTGTATCCTTACTATTGATAGTGTGTCTGTGCAAACTCCTGTATGCTGCTGAGGATCAGTTGGTGAATTATTATATTTCCATTCCTTTTACTTTCTATCCCCTTGTGTCGTTATTGTTTCGTTACCTATTCTGATTATATAAGTGTATCGTTTTCGATCGGTTGAAACTGAAATTTTAGTCCGTATCATCGCAAATCTTGTATATTCTATGTTACTTTCGGACTACCTACTCGTAGATTATAATAAGCCAATGGCGAGTGATTTCTTTAGTTTTAACTGACGACTTTCAAAAGCGTGTGATATTTAAGTTTATATTAATGAATGTGTTGTATGTGAATTGTGAGTGTGTGTTTGTGAGATTGTTGTTGGTGTACATAATGTGTGTGTGTGTACCTTTTACAAAATAAGTAAAAATATGTACCTATTTTGTATATTTTCGATAGGTTGCGAACCTCTCGCCGTCTCGTCAGTATTATTTAACATATTTTCGTCAATTTTTATCATGTAGGTATGTACTCTAGATGATGACTGATGAGATGAATCTGCCATTTGTAGGCACTGCTAAAGGTACCTAGCTTATTAGTTAATTATGTACGCATAACATGTATCTGCATCGTATCGGCGCTTCCTGTACCTACTTTTTTAAGATGTACTTTTCGTGTTTCAATGTTTAATAATATAAGGTCAACTTTTTTGTACTTTGTTGTTCTTCTTTTCAACCAAGCTGATCGTTTCATCTTTTCTACGTAGGTAAATGCGCCGTCATGTCTTGCAATAATCAACCTTTAGTATGTGCCGCCAGTGGCGGATCTGAGAAAAAATGTTCACTTACAAGAACATCTTGGCTGTCCAGGTTCAATTTAAAGGAGCATGGTCTGATAACCCAATCACCAAAATTTTGGCTGCCTGATTTTTTATTTTTTTTTAATTTTTGGTGGATTTTTAAAAATCTAATATTGACTATTACTTCAAAAATTGTCCAGAATGAGTAGAAATCAAATTGGGCATCGAGTTGTGGCTGATTCCCAACGTGTTTGAAGTTGATCCTCATTTGATACGATTTGCAGGCAGAATCCTCGAGGGTGTTTTTTGATCAGCATCCTCCAGTTATCTTATCTATATATCATCGAGAATATTCTGGTCAAAAAAAAAAACAAACGCACTCGAGGTGAACGACTGAAAATCGAAACACACGTGAATGAACTCGTTAAATGGTCAAAAATAAGGCACAAATCAACTTTTAGCTGACCAAATCATTATCCACGCCTTCTGTATACTGAAGCTTTAAAATTCCAGACAATTGAAAATCACACTGGAGGCTCTACCAGGGTGCCCGAGGAAAAGTAGTGCAAAATTTCAGATTTGCATATAAATGGTAGGTACTAGGTAGGTAGGTAGGTAGGTAGGTACGAGTAAAAAAAAGTAAGATGAAGAAGTTGCCTATCTTGGAAATTGAAGGGAAAAAATACGTTTTCAAAATCCAAGAGCCAAAATCCAATTTTGACCACGGGGGTCGGTAGTACTTTGAAAAATGAACAAAATCAAGTTACCTATTATGACTTTTTGCCTAACTTGCAAATTGAAGGAGCTACAAATATTTTTTATTTTGAAAAATCGCGATGAAAAAAATAAATGAGGAAATTAATAGACCTATTATTTCAAAAAATGAAAAAAAAATTGTTATGATCATTTTTTTTGTTACTTACTCTTAAATTTAAAAAGGTTTTGAAGCTCAACAATTTTCAATTTACTGAAAATTTTATCAAAATTTACAATTTTTGAGCTTCAAAAACTTCTTAAATTTTAGAAAAATGAAAGAAATGATCATAACAAAATTTGTTTATTTTTTGATGTAGTATTCACTTCCTCATTCATTTTTTTCATTGAGATTTTTTGAAATTGAAAATCATTTGTAGCCCCTTCAATTTGCAAGTTGGGCCAAAAGTCATAATAAGTAATTTTGTTCATTTTTTAAAGCACTACCGCCCACCCCCCCCTCCGTGATCAAAATTGGATTTCGGCTTATGGATTTTGAAAATGTATTTTGCCACTTCAATTTTGAAGATAGGCCACATCTTCGCATAACTTTTTTATTAGTACCTACTACCTACTTGGTTGCGTCCAAATGAGAAAAAAATTCCCCCTAAGTAAAAATTGAAAAATTGAATAACAATTGAATAAATGTGTTTTTGAATTATTGTTTTGATGCAAAAGAAAGTAAAGGATTCTTTTGTGTTTCATTGAAACAATCATACAAACGCCCATTTTTAAAATTATTAATCAATTTTATAATTTTCAAGCAGAGAGTTTCTCTCCTTTTTGATGGGGGGAGGGAGGGGGAGGCGACAACATTTTGTGAGTCCTACTTGGTGCATTCACCAAGGGCCCCCAACCTACCCGGTCTGCCACTGACTCTTGTTGAATTGCTGATGTGTCCCGGCATCCTCTGTATAGGACGAAGGAATGTTCAGTGAGACCAGGTACATGACTGTGTTATCTCGTTTGTATAAACAATTTTCAGGCAAGTAAGTACTTTTCATTTGTTTGTCTTGAAATTTTTCAAATAAAGCATGTTAAGTATTATAATAACTATCCATATACTTTTTTATATATTTTTTTTTACAAAATACTGGAATCATACATACATATATTTATGTGATTTAAAGGTGTTCTGGACCTTCTGCTAAACCTCATCAGGAGTTCTATTGTATCAGCAATGTACATTTAATTAGAGTAGAGCTGTTTTGATTGAGTGAAATGCAACCAGAAAGGGTATGATTTATCGTTACAACAAAAAAGGGGGAATGCACGACAAAAATAAGGGGTCTAAGCGACAGAAAAAATTACTTGAACGACAGGCGTTCTATATTGCACAGTAAAAAAATACATTTAAAGACAAATTATCATCTTACACATCAACCAGATACTGTAATCAAAATTCACAACACAATAATATCTAGAAACGACTAATTTTATGATTAAAAAATGGCAATTTATACAATCAAAAAGAGACTACACCAACTACACATTTGCAAATTGATAGAAAAAAAAGTTTTATTGCACCAATACCATTCCGGATTTAGCTGGCCTCCCATACTTTCGTTTTTGGCCGAAGGGAATAGATTTCGCCTCAAGGGGGGACCCATTTCTGACAACTTTGCATTCCAAGTACATGTTTACATGTTGTTCTTTTCATGAAATAAAGGCATGAGCAAGTTGATAATTTCAAATTTTTCAATACAATGCTGATTTTACAAATTTCCATACGTGAGTTTGAGGAATTTGTCGAAAGTTTTCCAATGTTTGTCTGCAGATTTGAAGAGTTTAATCAATTTGGGAGTAATTGAGTGTTTGGCTGTGCTAGAGTTGGTGAAAAAAAAGGAAGAAGTGTTGGAATCGACTGGAATTTGAATCACTTTTTTGTTTTGAGCAGCCCATTGATACCCAGAGATCCACTCCTTTAAAGACACATCTGGAGAAGTGGCAAAATGTAGACTGTTTTGAATTACAACTTAATCATATTCCATTGTATCAACTATGTGCAGTTCAATCACTATACCCAAGTACAGATATAGTTGTCACTGAAAATCATACTTTGTCATTCTAACACTCATATCTGTCGGGAGAAGTAGTCGTGATTCATAAACAAAAATAGTCATGATGACGACCTGTTTAGTTGTTTAAAAACTTCTGTTTTTAGCATCGACCTTTTAGTTAACCTAGACGGCTACTCATACGCAAAATTATCCCACTGGTTATGTCGCCAACTCTGTGGATTTCAAATTAGAAACAAACACATCTGCGCATGTCTCAGGAAACGTGTGTGTGTATTTTGCTGTCAGTGGATTAGTGGTGGAAGTGGGGATGCTGGTGGTGTTTCCGTTTACTGTTCACAAACATCAATTCCTGAGACATGCGCAGATGCGTTTGTTTCTAATTTGAAATCCACAGAGTTGGCGACATAACCAGTGGCCTTAGTTTGCATTGGAGTAGTCGTCTAGGTTAACTAAAAGGTCGATGGTTTTTAGTACGAAATTTGTTGTTAATACCCCTCTTATTGTCGTAAGACTTGTCTGTCATTAAAACCACCTTTTTTGTCGTTAATTAAATATTTCCCAACCAGAAATATGTCTGGTTATGCATATTGCATTTTACTTGAGAAGAATAGAAGCCATCTCACCAATATGTTTCCTATTAAGTGTGAAAGAGCAAATTATTGCAATGAGAGGCATGTACATAATCAAAAAAAAGGAGGCTGAATATGCAGGAATGAAGGTGGAAGATGTCATAGAAAAATGTAAAAGGTATCTCATTTTGGTTAGATGTAAGTTCATAGTCGATTGGTTTGGTTTTTATTGTTTTTTAACAGTTGACTGGAATAGCCAGTTAATTAATAGTGTTTTGTAGTAAGTAATTCATTTAATGTTAATTGATTTTCAATTTTCAAATATTACCCAAGAAGTCGTCATTTTTTGCCTACATTTACTTAGTTGTCAAAAAGTCTAACTATTGACGCTTTTTTAGCTGAAGTTTATGACCAAACGACTCCATCCAAAGCTGATGAGATAGCTTGTAGTAAGTAATTTATTTAATGTTGATTGATTTTCAAATATTACCCAGATCAAGAAGTCATCATTTTTTGCCCACATGTAGTTGTCAAAAATCCTGAAGTTTATGACCTAATGACTCCATTCAAAGCCGATGAGGTAGCTCGTAGTAAGTAATTCATTTAATTTTAATTGATTTTTAAATACTTATTACCCAAGAAGTTGTCATTTTTTGCCCACATATGCTTAGTTGTCAAAAAGTCCTAACTGTTGACTGGAATAGCCAGTTAATTAATTGTGTTTTTTTCAGCTGAAGTTTATGACCATATGACTCCATTCAAAGCCAATGAGGAAGCTCATAGTAAGTAATTCATTTAATTTTAATTGATTTTCAAACATTACCCAAGAAGTCGTCATGTTTTGCCCACATATACTTATAGTTGTTAAAAAGTCTTGATTTTTGCTCAAATTACCCAAGGCTTGCTTTTTTTTTTTTTAGCAAAAATTGACCAAAAATTACCAAAAGCCGGCAAAAGGTCTAGTTTTTTATCACATTAAGTTTTTGCAAAAAAAAAAAACATTTTTTTGAAAAAATGAAAAATTGCAAACAATTTATATTTTTGTCTCAGAGCATTATGTACATTACCTCACAAAATTGGTAATAAAAACTGAATAAAAGTGGGGTAAAATAATAATTGCAATTATGTAAGTTTGAAAACAAAATGAACATTGTAGGTACTTAGTACCTACATAGTATACAAGAATACTCAGATTACCTACAGAATATTTTGGAAAATTAATGTTATCTAGAATTTTTAATTTAGAATGGAAGTAGATTACATTGAAGTAATGAAGTAAAGGTACTCTCTAAATTTAAAGCAGTCAAATTTCACTGCTTAGCAGTCACGACATTTTGCCTTTTTAAAGCAGTAGTTTTTTTTACTGCAAAACAGTGAAAAATTACTGAATTGGTCAGTCAAAATGATTTTTTACTGACCAATTCAGTAATTTTTCACTGTTTTGCAGTAAAAAAAACTACTGCTTTAAAAAGGCAAAATGTCGTGACTGCTAAGCAGTGAAATTGACTGTTTCAAATTTAGAGAGTAATAGGATGTTTTGAATATATAAGTATAATCAACGTTCATATGATTTTAATGTGTTTGTATGGTGCTTAGAATATCAATATGGTAAGATAAATAGAGTTTCAGATTGGTCTTCTGAAAAACCATAATGTTAACAAAATTGTCCATGGAACACTTTGGAGTTCCTGAAAATGTGAAAGGATCAACATTGGAAAATTTTGGGGCAAGGTTGGTCATTTGTTTATTTTGTTTTTTGAATTATAGGTAAGTTTAGACAAAGTTTGTAGATGTAAATGAATAGAAAGTACTTACCTAGCCATGGAGCTCAATTGCTTGTGTTCTGAATATTGATAAGTAAGCAATTCATTCTATTTGTGTATTTCGAGTTGTGTAGGTACTCAATTTTACAACAATCTTCCTAAATTTATTCTGATAAAAAACGCACACAAAACATTGAAAGGTTTCGTATATGAAACTGATGATGAGAAAATATTTTGAAATGCAGTGGTACCAGGGGGGGGGGAGTTAAATGGAAAAATGGCCTTTGTCAATATTTTTTTGTTTTTCTGATTAAAATGTTTTCCATTTCAATAATTCCACCACATTCAGAAATATTTTGGAAGAAAAATTTTCAAAACACAAATTCAACAAAAAATAATCGATTTGCAAATTTTTACTGCTCAGCACAGAACCTTAAAAAAGCTGTCTTGAATTGAATTTCAATGGCAATGGTCTAGGTCGATGCAGAATTTCAAATAGGTACCTATAATCTTTTGAAACCAGTCCATTTTGTTGTGTAGGGGCTAGAGCGAAAAAATCCACGACTTTTCCGAAGATATCTCCTCTTTGAAGATTCATATCACCCCTTCTCGGAGGCACCTCCTGAGCAAAAATGTTCTCCGAATGACTTTCAACTCAAAATGAAAGTCTTCATTGAATTTGATTGAAATCCTCCGACATATTTTTTTCACGATCCGCCCCAATGGATAACCTATCAATGTTTTGCAACACGTAGGCTACCTAAGTACGTATGTGTAGATATTAGATACCTACCAGCGTAAAAAGAGTCCGCCTGTGCAAAAAAAAAATGTTAAAAAAGGTAGATAGGCTATATCCAATTTGAACAACCTCCTAGTTAGTCTAATTATAGAAATTAATTGTGATAAAAAAATAACACCGGAATCCCTCCGGTGTATAGAGGCAACGTAGCGAGTAATTTCGATAAATTCCGTCGGCTGCTGAAAAAAAAACATCATGAAAAAAAACACGCTGAAATCCTCTCAAAGCGGAAATATTTTTCTCAAATTAAAAGCGTCCGTTGATATAGGTTGAATTCAATTCTCACAACAGAAATATATTTCACGATGATTATTCCATATATATATTCGATATAATCCGCGTATGAAATGTATTTTTTTTTTCACTCCACTCACATTTCAAAATGCCACTTTGACAACTCTTTCTATATAGTAACATAGGAACTCTGAATGGGTGAAAAAAAAAAACAAGCGAGGATGATGACAGAGCCAGGATATTGTCTAAACGAATCGTCTATGCGTTGTATGTGTATATGGACGAACTCTTTATATGTACAATAAATTATAGCATCATTTCCACTTTGTTTGGCGTGTTTTTCTATCGCCCATGTCCGGCTACCGAGCGTATATTTTGCTTCTGTGTTCTAATGTCTTTTATGCTCGCTGTGCCGATGCCGACTCTTTCACTATGAACCGAAACATGATTAATCGTTTTTAGCTTTTTTCCAGCTTCCAATTTCGCCGGCTCAACGATTCAGAATAGGAGAAAAAAAATTCGAAAAATTTTATTCCTACTCGTATCAAATCGAAGTGTACTATACATACCTATTGCATAGCTACGCACAGCAGGCTAGTTTATTATTTAGGGTGCAGGAGTGGCAGAAGCATCTCTTCTGTGTAGGTATTGCGGTGTATTATATATTTTTTATTTTTAAAGCCGTCACGTACGAAATTGGATGATTTTGTTGTTAGGTAATCAGATGTTTATTCCTTGTTAACTACAAGAGCTCCGGTGGTTACCTTTTTCGTGCTGTACAACAAGCTATACCTTGGACCTTACCTACCATACTGGAGCAATAAGTATTAGACTTTGTGTCCATTTTTTCTATTATTTTAAATTAAACTTTATACGTTCGCTTAAATATACTTATACGTATTTTTCATTTTAGCAAATAGCTTCGCAGTTCTATAGTGTAGGTACCTCGTAGTACGTTTAGCAAATATGTAATCAGCTCGCGAGATGGCGAAAAGGATGCGGTAATTACGGTGAATGAAACCCCGAGTGTTAATATCAAACTCAGCTCTCGCAAAAGGTGAGCTATTTTGAAATGAACTTCGCACACGTATTTGAGAAAGAAACGAGAAACGAAAGGGGAGCGAGAAAATTAAAGTTTAGATGAACATGAACGATAAAAAAATTCTACGATGTCGATTACGAAACAAATTTTATTATAAGAAATGGTAGCAGTGAAGTAAACTGAAAGATCTAGAAGGAATAAAGCTGTTGAAAAAATTATTGGCTCAGCACTTGAAAGTTGAAAACAGTCGAAGATGAAACTTTTCAAAATAGATGTCAATTTTTATTTTTTTTGGTGGGGTTAAGTGTAAACTAGAAACATTAAGAAATCGTGTCATGGAAGTTTTGGACCTCCAAAAATATCAACTTTTACAGGTTAATATCAAAATCCCAGACATGGGTCGATTCGCTCATTCTACAGAAGGCTATGTATTGTGAAACATTATTGGAATGAAAATGTGGGAAGATTTTGAACAAATTGAGCAGAGACTTTCATTTTCGGTTGAAAGTCATTTAGAAATTTTTTCAGCTCGAGAGATCTCTGGAGAGGAGATATAAGTACCTACTCAAGGAGGGTATATTTTCGAAAAAATCCTAATTTTTTTCGTTTTAGCCCTTACCCAACTCGTTTTGGAAAAAACAGCCCAGTTTCAAAAGATGATATTTGAGATTCTGCGTCGACCAATCCGACCAAGGCCTCTGCCATCAAATCTAAAGTCACTTTTAGGGCTCCACAGAATGCTTGAAAATTCGCAAATGGCTCATTTTTGGGTAACTTCGTGATTCGAGTATTTTTTCTTCTCAAATATTTAGCATTACCCAGCAAAATCTAAATAAATATGAAAAGAATTTCGAAAATCTTGACCCAATTCGCAAGCCTTTCCTACAGGACCGATTTCGTTCATTTTTTAAAAAATGTTCCTCATGACGATGACGTATAGAAATATAGATACATGTTATGAAACATTTAGAATTCAAAATTTTCAAGTTTGAGCCCAAAAAATTGAAATTGCATTATTTTGGACAATTGTAACTTTGAGCTTTCATTTTTCCTTTTGCTACGCATTTACCATATCGTCAAAGTGAGTAAACCAGAAAAAAAACAGAAAGGAATAAAGAAAAATAAAATGGTGATTTGAAAACGAGAATAAAAAATTAGAAAAATATCAGCAGTGCCCTCCTCAAGTAATACTTGAAGTGAAATGAAACGAAAAATGAAAAAGAATGGAAAATGAATGCATGAGACATTATTTCAAATCTGAACTAGAAAAAAAAATGAAAAGATGCATCCATCTGATTGCAAAAAAGTACCTGTGTTATTGCATTGAAAAATATCAAATGATTTAACAAAATTAATATCTACGTACAACATAGGTATTAATGTTCATTTTTTTCTTCTGAAAAAAGTGATGAAAATTTGCAACAAAATTGAAAGAAACGCGGAGTTGAAAGAAAAAACAATCAGAAAAAAACAACATCAACAAAGAAAATGCCCGTGTCGATGAATCTGAGAAAACCAAAAGTATGTATACCTACATGTCAACAAAAAAAATTGAAATACCTATCTACTTACTTATTCAAAATAAAAGCATAAATGATTGCATAACACTGAGATGATTTTACTTTTTTTATTCAGTAAAAAATGTTAGAAATTTTTTTTACTATTATTGCTCAATTTCAAAAAATCGAGAAAATTGAAAAATTCACACTAAGTACTGCTTTCGAAAATATTTCCCCACTTTCAGAACTGACATCTTTCGAGAATTCTGCTAAATTAAAGCAAAATTCAGAACACGAATTCATCCAAAAATAACCGATTTGCAAATTTTCAATTGCTTTATAAAACCCCAAAAGTAGTTTTGGATTTTGATAGCAATGGCCTAGTTCAACGCAGAGTGGCAGAATCTCAAATATCATTTTTTGGAACTGGGCCAGTTTCTCCCAAAACAGGTTGGGTAGAGGCTAGAGCAAAAAAAATCGTGATGTTTTCAAAAACTACCCTTTTTCGAGAACCCATACTTATCGCTCTTCCGGGAACACCTGCGAAGCTAAAAAAATTTCTGAGTCACTTTCATCTCAAAGCGAAGGTTTTTACTGAATTTGGTCAAAATCCTCCGGCATTCTCTTTTTTTGAGATCCACCTTAAATATCCATATCAGAGATCGGACAAGTCCATGACAATTTAAGAGTCGCTCGAAGCTGCAACTGGGAGTCCTTCTCTGCGAGTCTTCAAAATAGGAGATTCCGAATTTTGGTTCAATCAAAATCAAATTTATAAGTTTTAGATGGAAATGTACGCAAGTTGAGTGTTGTTAATTTCTAAATTAGGGTACTTTAGATCACGCCATAAAAATAAGGACGAGGAATTTTGACCATTAACTCGATGAAGACCTTAATTTTGAGTCGAAAGTAATTCAGAAAACTTATTTGCTCCAGAAGTGCCCCCTGAGGGAAGATATGGGTAAGTACTCAAAAAGATGGCATTTTCAAACAAATCGTGTTTTTTTTTTTGCTTTAGCCTCTGTCTAACCTGTTTTGGGAAAAATAGCTCAGCTCCAATTCCAAAAGATACCTACCTACAGTATTACAGAGATTGTGCGTCAATATCCAAAACCACTTTTACAGTTCTACTGAGCGAGAATGGTTAAAAATGTGAAAATCGCTTACCTGTTCTTGAGTAAATTCGAATTTTGATAATTTTTCGTCCTCTTTTCTCAAATATTTCTGCAACTGAGGAAACAGGAGTCGAATTGACGTTGAGACTTGGACTCGAAAAAAAACTCGCATGAACAATCAGGACTAAAAAGTCGTAAATTTATGAGATTTCGAACAATTGACTCCGAATTTCAGTTCGAGTCAACTCAGAGTCTTCGAGTATTTTGCGAATCTTATTTCCGCAGGATCTTGCGACCTTTAATCCATACCTATCTTTTTATAAAATATAGTGATCTCATTTTTCGATTTTTAGTAAATTTTTAAATGGGTTAAAAAGTTTTTTAAAAAATCAAAGTATTTTCAAGTTGACCCAGAAAGCTGAAATTTGGAATTTTTTCTATTTTTGACTCTCCAAATTAAATAAAAACGGTTTCGAACTGCCTCGAACATAGTTCTGTTGCCTTCAGCAAGTTTCTGAATGTCGAAATTTCCGCAAAAAGTTATCCAAAGTACACCTAGTTGAAAAGATTTAATTGAATTTATACGCCAATTTCAACATGCCAAAGTGAACTGGAAATAATTTTAGGCTACTTTAAACCTTTCGAAATTTTTTTTGAAATTTCATTTCCCCCAAGTCGAAATGAACTTCAACGCCCTATGAACGTGTTCAAAGCATGTTAGCAACCCATTTTTTTCTGATTACACAACCTTCTTCCAAATTCAGTGACGACCAGTTTAGAACTTCATATTGTTCAAATTTTCATTCATGAAATCGTTGGAGAAATATACGTTTCCAACTGGCAGATTTCTAGGTCAATTTGTCGATATTTCATTTTGAATTTTCAAGTGCCCAGTTGGCCACTTTTAGGTACCTACATTTGAATGGTCGTTTTCAAACTTTCTCAAAATGAGAACTTTTGGATAAAAAATGCCAACTTGAAAAAAAAAATGGTCTGAAAATAAGATTTTTTCGAAAGTAAGGGGTTCAAAAAATGCGAAGTCCCCTCCCCCTCCCTTTGATTAATATTACGTATGATTTTAAATGTGAAGAAAATAAAAAAAATTGGTGGCCATATTCGGATCCTTCACCTTCACAGCACCACAAATTATACTTCCTCAAAAATCACTTCGTGAAGACCACATCAATCTATGGTTCAAGAGTGACAAAAACTGCAAACCCCTAAAAAATTTCAGATTAGGAAAACTCTCAAAATTGCTTGGAATTTTGTCCAAAATCATCTAAAAATGTGATAAAATTCTGCTTTATTTTAGCATCATCTATTCAAAACATAAACAACAGATCATATTGGCAATCAGTAAATTACCTAATGATACGAAGTGAGACGCCGAGAGGAATTTTCTAATAATTCTCTCGCAATGCATGACAGGAAATGATATACTTACTTGGTACACCTAAGATATCTAAATCGATAACTTTAACTCGAATGTGTACTTCCAGCTAATAAAATCACAATACGAGAAAACATCTTGGGAAAAATTTTCCAACAATTCTTTTATCAACAATGATTCCAATTATCATCTCACCAGACCCCAGATAGGCTACTTCAGTTCCTATATAATAACAGAGTAAATCGTGACATTTTCATTCTTGTTCTGTCTTCTCATCGAATCAGATCGAATAGAATTTTTTTTTCAAAATGAAATTGTTCGGATCTAGTGTTGTGATTATTTTGTTAGCTGTTGGTAAGCATGAATATTACGAATTGCTTTAATAGTGTTAAACATTAACGATACGAATTAATTTCAATTTTCTTACTCGTAGGTATAAGTAGCATAGGCTATAATTATCTCGTTTCAAAATCTTCCTTATTGGTGTGGGTTTGATAAAATTTGATAGCATTTAATTACATTTTGATCGTAATTCTCAAATCTACTTCGCTGTCTACAGTCTACGTTCCATTAATTTATTGATAGGGTTAACATATTGGGCTAAAATTTGATAGATATTTTGCATCAGTTTTACTTTCACACCAGTTACGTGAATTTTTCACTCGCTTGAATGAAACCTACCAGCTCACTGTTTCACCCAAGTTTGAAATTTTCCATCTCTTCGACTTTTTCTAGGTCTTCAAAGTAAGAATGCAGTTCAGAGCGCCGACGACCTTATCAAACCCACAGAAACACCAGTTGATTCGGATCCTCAAGCCACCACCTTAGCTACTGAAACACCATCTCCATCAACGGCAGAGGCAACTTCCACACTCACCAACATCCAGCAAACGTCATCAGAACTCACCACTTTACCAAACAACACTGTACTGCCACCAGCAACCGAACAAAATGACCACGAAGACCTGCTCGCAGTCGTAAATTCTGAAGAGATAATAAAAACATCACCAATGGTAGAAACAGCCGAAGATCATCAATCATTACGATCCGCAGATAGTCCATTGTCCAATAAGAGCGACACGTTGGTTGTAAACATGATCAGTTCGTCGTCCAGTAAGAAAGACAAATCGGTCCTAGAAACAATCAAGGCTATTCCGCACATCAATAATTCCTTCGTCGTGGCCAATTTGCTCAATTTCTCGTACGATAAAATCGACATTTCTCATATTGGAGAACCTTTTGAACTTGGTTCCATTCGGGATTTGGAATTTCCTAGTACATCGTACGTACTTCATGGGAAGATAACAAGGTTCAGTAATATCCACGCTACTGATGTTTCAATCCAACCTGTTGATATGTTTTATAATAATTTTTCGTGTGCAGCTAAACATAACCGGGTTAGTTTCACTTTTTTCCTCAAAATAATACTTAGGTTTTGATATAGGTACATAAGAATATATTTCATTTTAAAAAAATCTCCTGTGACGTCAAAATGACACCACTTTATCAAATTTTCCATTTTTCAGATCCTACTAAACGTAATCCCAGAGAACATGACCTTTGAGGGGGACTACACAGTAATAGACGAGCTGCAGAAAAATGAACTATTCAACGCTTCTCTCCTATTCAATCAAACCGGAGCCAAGTTATTGTGCGAATTTCCCAATACTTCCTCACTCCATCATAACAACTGCGACATAATCTTCGCCAATGGAGAAGTAAGCCCGATAACTTTTAATATGTACCTATTTTAAAATCATACATCAAATACAACTTACCAATGAAATGTTGCCCCTTTTAGGTGAAATTCACCCAATTATGCGACGACCAATGCGATTTGCTGGCCTCATCAGCTGATATGTTGCACGATGTAAAATTACACATATTGGAACAACTGAGCCGCCTTTTAATAACGAAAAAAGCTGACCAATTCGTCTCTGCGTTTCCTTTCCTGTCGATGTGTTCATCACCAGCCCCCTCCCCTGCAAAGACCAAGAATTATTACGTTATCAAAGAAACCGTTACAAAAACGTACAAATCCAGCCATTTACAACTTGGACCGATGATTTTCAAAGGACTGGATAATTTTACCACCGGAAATGTAATTGCAGTCAAAAGTAGCCTGCGCCATGCCCCGAATCGTTTCCTTATAACGACTCAAATTAATAATGTTCAAGGCCATTGTGACTGGCTTTACTACAAAGACAACCATCGCGACTCGAACAACAAACATACATTTACCTTTATCATCGAAGAAGTAAAATTCGCTATTGGAGTGAAATTCACAGAGACTTGGAGTGTGGATAGTTTCGATATAAGTCTGGGAAAAATAAGTGTACACAGGTTGAATAAAACTCATCCGAAAATACTCGATTTTATGAAATCAATTTTGCAAGATTTCGTACATGATGCTACTATCGATTCTTTGAACGGATTGTTTCGTGCCCAGTTCCCCGAACTGATCCCAACCACTTCGACTTCAGAAGCAACGACAACGTCAACAACGAGCAAAACTGAGGAATATACCACGATCATGAAAACCACCGAAACTAGAAAAGTGGTTTATTGGACTTCTTCTCCTACACAGAATCAAGCTGATACGACTGTCAGTAATGATGGTCATTTGCCTTTACCAAAAAGAAGAGTAGTTAAACCGTGTAGAGATACCAGAAAATGGTGGCAGAAGATATTCTATAGGAATCCGTGCAAAAAAGTCAGCAGCCCGGATGTCGATCAGTTATAAGGAAGGAATAATTTAGTAGGGATTTTTTACTTTCATTATTCGTCAAATTCTAAACTCTAGACTGGTAATTATATTAAGTATAATTGATAACATGTATAATATTATTCTGAATTAGATACTTACCAATGTAATAATTTTAACCTTAAGTAACTTTGGTTTTGAAATAAATAGTTATTTCTGCATCATAATTTTGAATTCGTGAACGCATACACTTGAAAAGCCAAAGACATTCTTTTTTTTTGAGTGGGGGGGAGGATTAATCCCTTCACTCCACATTAATTTATCAAATTTATCATTGACTGGGTCCTTATTTTATTTTATTTAAAATTATTATCCTCTCTTCAATCTTTGTATGATTTATGAGGGAACTTTTTAAACAGATACTCTCCAATTTGAAGGAAAGTAAACGAGATCGAAAGACCACGTCTCAAAATCTCCCTCTACCAAAATTTCAAATACGCAATTCCATTTTTTAAATTTTTGGCGAATTTTTGAAAATTTCAAAAAAATTAAAAAAACGTCCAAGGGCGATCTTTAACATTTTTAATGATGAATTTTTTGAGTAAAGTGAACAGTGAATCAACAACTACTGAAAATAAAAAAAAAGTGTTAGACCATTCTGGAGCCTCCATGGAACTTTTTAATAAGCTCCAAAGTTAATAAATTCCAGAAAAAGTGGGGAAAAAATTAAATTGCAAAAACTCACCGAAGGCTTCAAACGAGCCAAACCTTCGATGTGTTAAATAATTTTTTCTGTGTTTCTAGTTTATACGCAGATGGTAAAATGATTTTTTTTTTCGAATTCGAAAGTTGCAGGATGCATGAAGAGGGGGAGTGGGAAATCGACGTTTTCTTTTTAAACAGAAGAAATGTCGGAAACACCGGCGTTTCCCAGTACAAATCAAATGTTCCAACTTGCATACCTACGTGTACTTACTCGTACTCGTATGTCTATTTTTTCAACATATGTGCTATATTTTTTCGAAAATGAAAAGAAAAAACAATACTGATTCAATATTACTCTATACTGGGACTTGAATGGACAAGTTGACAGTGTTGGGATGATGAAAAACTCATTCAGCTGAACCATACCTACCTTATTGACTTGTATGTTGTAGAAGTTGCCTATTCGTAGAAATTTATTGCTTCACATGTCATGAAAAGATGGCAAGGTTAAGAGAAAACTGTAAACTTGATTTTAAAAACTCAAACCTACGGACAATTTGCGATTATTTCCCGTTCAACCAAAAAAATCAAGACCAAGTAAATACGAGGGAAAATTCAGTTTGATTGGAATTTTAAAAAAACGATAGAACAAGATTTTTTCACGAATCTTCGCAGAAAAAAAAAGAACTTATTGCAATAACTTTTTTTTGCAATTCTTACAATAACAAGACTAATTTTCGTAAACGAGCAAAAAAACAAGACTTTTTTGTAATTTTGGCGAAATGAACACACGACTTTTCGAAATCATTCCATCAAAGCAAAACAGGTTCAAGAAAATAAGTCATTTTAAATTTTGTCACGAAAAAAGTGATGAATTTTTACGAAAGTTTTTGGAATCATTTTTCTCCATTTTTTCTAAAATTGCTTGATTTTTCCCTTTGATAGTTTTAAATAGAGGGGAAAACACCTCTCTCCCCGCCTTAAAATGGCACTGTTCCTGAGAGATATGTTTCGCTGTTTTATTAATTCCTATATCCCAAAGTTTTGTTTTTCATGAAAAAAAAGAGTTCTAAACTCCCCTCTCCTTATTTTTTAAAAATGATTAAAAATAAAAAAAATAATTTGTTAGGTTTTTACACTATATATATGGTCACTGGATTTGGTCGATTTTTACCAAGAAAGTAGGTTCCATTTAATGGTTCAGACTCTTCAGATGATAAAAAAAATGGAATTTGGAAAAAATCAGGAATTTTTTTAAAAAACTTCCAATAGATAAATCGATTTTTGAAATTTAATTGATCGATTTTTGACCCAGAAGTCCCTTTTTTCAGACTGATATGGGATCAATTTTTGATTAATTTGAGACAAGAATTGATTTTTCAATTCAAACGTAATCGTTCATATAAAATCAGAAATTCACGAATAGATCGATTACCAATTGATATTCAAATATTTTCGATCATGATCGATTTGTGATTGAAAAGTCCAATTCATAAGTGTAAAAGTGATGTTATGTGGTTTTGATCGATCAAAATGGGATAAAAAATAGTTAATGAAATCGATTTGGGGTTCGATTAATCGTTAAAAAATAAAATATGAACCTTTCTTTTAAAAAAATAAAAATAAAAAATTCATTTTTTTATAAAAAATTACAATTGATATTATGTTTATCTTTTCATTGAAAAAAAAAAATGCCATTTAAAAGTTCTGACCTTCCTCTTCCCCCTGCTCTCCCACATGATGAAAAAGTGGAATTTTAAACATTAAAAAAGCACGCAAAATTGAAAAGTTTTATTTTAGCATTTCAATCTTTTATAGATTTGATTTTTTTTTTTTTATCAGAAAGACACTATTCAACAGCTCTGACCCTGCCTCCGTCTTCTACATAATCAATTAGTAAAATTTGGACCTTAAAAATTTTTTGAACATTTTTAAAAATTCTACTCCCTAAATTTATGTTACTTTTCGATAAAAACACTACTTATTTAATGTTTCTGACGCCCCGCCCCCACCCTTCCAAACGATGAAAAATTGGAATTTAGATCTCCTCAAAAACATAAAAAGAATTTCAAAATTTCATTATGTATTTTTTATTTTTTTCAATTCCAATTCATGGATTTAATTCATCAGAAAAATTTATTTTAAGCTTACCAATTCCGACTTTTGACCCCCCTCCCCCTCCAACTTCTTACATGATAAAAAAAGTACGGTTTGAATTTCGTGTCAAGATTTTGCCAATACGAACGAGGTAAGAGTATTGAACAAATTTCTAGTTCAAATGCATACAATATACAATATACATGCTTAATTCGTCATATTTTTTGGGGGAAAACATTACACCTATTTTTAGAAAGAGCACGGTCTAAAAATTTTTTGATTTTCGGTGAATTTTTTGAAAATTTTAAAATTTACTAGGTATTGTTAAAGATTTGTGCTTTTTTTAAAAACATACTCAAGTAAGTATTTAGTAAAAATGATGGTTAGTCCTGAAACAGATACAAATTCTTTCAAACTGAATTTCACCTTTCTGCCCATTCTGGCGCATCTATAGCGCAATTTTTCATTTCTCAGTAAATTAAAAATGTCTCCAGAAGGCACGAAAATCGATTTTTGGGAAACTCGAATAGTGACTTATCCTCGACCTGTTTAAAGGATTAATCCACAATTTGAGTCAATTTCCAGATGGACACCTCGAGTGCGTGATTTTGACCAACATTATTATTTTAGGTTGTTTTGTACATTGTATATTACAGTACGTTAGTACCCGTAGAAACTCATAGAGTACGCTACTTTGGTTAGAATCATCCTAGTTCACGAGTATAAATTGCATCCGATTATTCATTCGAATAAAGTTGATTGTTATGGCGCTTATTTTTCAATAATAAGTGGTGGATGCTGGTCGAATAAATACACTCGAGGTGCCCGCCCGGAAATTGGGTCAGATTTGGATGAATTCTTCAAATAGATCGAGTATGAGTCACAACTCGATTTTTAGTAGGCCAACTTAATACACAATTTGTATCTATTACAGCTAAACACTGATTAAAAAAGACTGTTTGCTTTCAGCTTGTATTTTGAGTACCTCACACATTGATTTCTCAAAGTTTGTAATTTCTTGAAACAAGTTTTCACTTCGTGTTGGTTTTTCTAGTCTAAAAATTTTTCAAATTTGATCAATGACTTCTCAAAATTTCAACTTTGCAGAAGCCAACCTATTTAGTCCTATTAAATCGAGGACAGAAAGCATTCCAAAATTTTTGCTACACTGATTAGGGGTGGTCCTTATTTTCGAAGTTGGGATTTTTCTCCCTACCAACCCCCAAGTAGTGGTCTTTGGTATGAAAATAATTCCCCATTTTTTTTCATTTCCAAAAAACTTGAGCTGCGGAAGGCCCTCAATTTTCGAAAATTTTATAAAAATACAAATTCACTGTAAAGTTTAAAATTTAAAAATTTCAAGTTCTGTTATCTCTAAAAAGTCTCTTTCCAGAAAAATAAACTCTCATGAAGATTTTAGCCCGCTCCATTGAAAACCAAGCTGATCGCCTAAAATAGCTGAAATTTAATGTAAAATACGAATTTCAGCTATTCTAGGGGACCGACTTAGTTTTCTAGTGACGGAGTTAACATCCTCACGAGAGTTCATTTTACTGAGAAAAGACTTTTCAAAGTGTTGGAACTTGAAATTTTTGAATTATTATAAATTTTGCTTTGAAGTTGAATTTTTGAAAATTTTTTGAAAATTGAGGGGCCCGCCGCAGCTTGAGTTTTTTAGAAATGGAAAAAATGAAAAATAATGAATTATTTTCTCACCAGAGGCCACCACTATGAGGGTTGGGGCAGATGAAATCGCGATTTTTTTTTTCATATATTCAAGGACCACCAATGTCGAAACTTTTATTACAATAGTATTTCAATTACGCTTTTCCGTAAGTAATCCATTATTTTTTCGAATCAATTATTCTTAGAATTATAATTATTCAACACCACAAAAAAAATCCGCTCCAAACCAAAATTAAAAATGAAACATAAACAGAAAAACTCGCTACACGAGCCAGATGAGTAAGTACGTAGCAAAATCATCCTCAAATCCACGTGGGTTAAAGTTCTACGAGTAAATTCAAAGATAAAGTGGCAAAATGGCTTCTTAACAATTCGCTCGTTTAAACGTTCATTAAGGGAGAAAACATCGTTTCACTGTTCCAGATGACTCAATTGTATTGTACTCGTACCCTGCAGTAAGACACTGTACAAGGTGTTGCAGTCGATGATGATGTAAAACGAGGTGCAACAAGCACTAAAAAGAGGATACAAATTTAAAGCTAATGTGCTCTTGTAACATCCATTAAAACTAAAACGACCCAGTATCAACACACAGATGGTATTTATAGTCAAGTTGTTAAAATTACACTCGAATGACATTTCAGCTTTTTCATCGAGTATTATCCGTCTCGAGGATTATGTCATCGCTTCCCCCCACCCTCAGCCCCTCCATAATAAGTAAATATCGCCAAAAATTTGATTATTCGCGAGCTCACCTTCAACTTCTCGTACCTACCTACCTAATATTATGTTATTGGTATAAACTGAAAAGAAAAACGATGCGAATTTTCTAAAGGAAAAAAATTAACAAGCGGAGTGATTATTTTTACAACGTGTAAAGTGCCATTTGGCGCAATGAATCGTATATACTTCGCTGATGGTATTTTCTTTTCATAATGTCGAGTTTCTCTTTTTTTCCGTCAGCTATTTCGAGTATATTTTTTACTCGTATTTTGGAAATTGGCGAAAACGCGAGCGTTGTTTCAATAGTACCTTGTTCGTTGTTTATACGTAGGTACATAAAATTGAGGTATAATTTTAATGAGAGTGTGTTGTGTGCTTGAATAGACGAAAAAATATAAAAGACAACGACACATTGAAGGTAGAAATTTGCCCAGATTTAGTCTACGCGAGATGAAGCTGACGACGAAAAGCTCGAACGACGAGGTGCGGTAATTTATCACGACGACGACGACGCGAAAAAAAAGTAATTTATTCGAGTATTTTAAGCTCATTAAAAGTAGGAAAAAAATTCTCATATTCTTATCTTTTCAAGTAAACGCATCTTCGCCTGTGCCACGTCTGCCTCTTCCTCCTTCTACTGCGAATAAATGTTGGTAAAATGAACTCTTTTAAAAACTTTTTTTTTCCTTAAAAAACTCGCATACGTTTGATACAGACGAGCAGAGGAGTAAAATTTAAATAAAATGTAAAACAGAAAAGTAACGGTAAAAAAATAGAGAAATAAGAAGACTAAAAATAAATGAAACTGAAAAGAGAGAAGAAAACGAAAAGAAAAGCAAGAAGGAAAGAAAAAAGGAAGTGCCTTCATTAGGAAAAAGTAACTCAGTTGGAAAACAGATGACAAAAAATTTACTCTAGCTAAAAAAAAAAGTCGAAACACTTGCAGCGGTTTCAGAAAAGTAAAAACTTTTATTAGAAATTCCCTTTGAAAAGTACAACGTACTAAAGGTGGAATTTTTTTCTACTTTCTTCAGACACGCGAAATAACGAGCGAGGGAAAAATTTCTTATACGCGATTTGCAAAGCTTCTTTTTACCTTTTTTCTTTTTCTTGGTAAGCCAATTCTCAATGACGATAGTTGATTTATACTTACACTTGAACTTGAATATTTCCGAGTGTTTTTTTTTTCTTTTTTTTTCGGGTACGAAGAAACGTTAATTAGAGGAAATTTAACGCGTGGCGACTCGAAGGCGAGAATTTTCGCGAAAAGCCAGCTTGACTTTACGATGAATCGAGTCTCGAATGGTAGATTGAAAAGGCTGAAATTACAAACGTACAAAAAACGTGATAACATCGATGTGAAAGTTCTCTTTCAAAAACGACTCTAGAAAACTTTCCTTGTCACGAAAATTTGTAATGAAATGTTAACGAGATTTTTATCAACGAAGTACTAAATGAAGGCAGTTTCGTCATTTTTTTCCAACTTTTTCCTTTCTCGCGCTTATTTGCCGCTTGCCGTCTATTTTAAGCACCTATTATGTGTGTTAGTTTCATTGTTCGAGTTACAAAACGAGAATATCATCCGCAGAAGTGACTGTGAATTTTAAACGGCGTTATTTTTTTTATTCTTTTATTGATTTTCTTGCCTATTTTTTTCGCAGGTGATGAACGAGTCGAAGTCTGGGCGTAGACGATACAAAAATGACGCGAAAATAAATTATCAGAAATTTGTTTTGTTTCTATAAGCGAAAAACACTGATTAAAAAAGACTCTTCTGCTTTCAATTTGTATTTTGGGCGATAATAACAATTTATTATTTTTTTTAAATAGGTAGAATTTAATTTTACAGGATCGGGAGGAGGATAGGGTAATATGTATTTGTGTACCCCAACCTCATAAACATTATTTGCTTTCAAATAAGCAGCTTTAAAAGCTATTTGGTTGTAGAATTAACATTTTTCAATTTTATGGATTTCAATTCAGTACGCACCCCAAAAACTTTGGGATTTTTTTCAATAAATTTCTTAAGCACAATAAATGCTAAAGAAATTGAAATTTTGAAGGAGGAGAGATATAAAATAGGGTGGGTCGTCTTTGATTTTTTTTTTGGAAAATTGAAAGGGGATTCGAATAAAACGTAGTAGGGAGTCTCAAAAGATTGCAAGATAAATTTTTGGAATTTGGATCCCTGACTTGAACTATCACTTTTCAATCGGGTTTAAAATTTTAAAATTGACATTGAAAGTGAATAAAATTTTTTGAAAGAAAAACATGGATAATGATTTAAGTGTACCTATTTTATCCACTAGGAAGTAAGAAACCAGTTTTCAAATTCTTCCAGCTTTCCAGGGAATTTGTAAGACTTACCAAAATGATAGGTATGTCTATAGACCTATTCAGAAGTCCTGTAAGTACAATGGGTAACCTAAAAAAGTGAAATAAATTCAAAAACTATGTTCTCACTTTCAGGTGGGTAAAATATAATCAATCACACAAAAATTTTTTCAAAATATTTTTTTGATTTTTAATGTCGGCTACCTAAATTTTAAAATTTTAAATCTTAGTAAAAAAGATGATGGTTTAAGCCAGAGATCCAAATTTTTCCTGCAGGCTTTTGAGGCCTCCATACTTTAAAAGAAGATTTAAAAGATGCTGTCACTGGAAAAAGGATCACAGAAGAACAAGCGCAAGAAGCCTTCGAAAAATTAATGGGTATTCCAAGACGTCTTCTCGAAGTTTCCTGGAAAATACACCGGCGATAAAGTAAAATTGCTTTGTAAGTACCTTTCATTGGACCCCCCTCTCATTTTTCAAAAAAAAAAAACAATAATAATAAATAAACGAAGAACACCCACCCTATTATGAAACAACCACTGTGGCCATGAACTTTGTTGATGATCTTTAAGAAATTACGCAGAGAAAATTCTCTAGCTTCTGAGAACTATTTTCCTACATTTCTTTTAGAAAAAAATTTCTTGGTTAACTTCAAATCAAATCAAATTGTTTATTTTTGCAATGGGCAGCTATGCTGCATTTACAAAGTTAGCTTATAATTAAGTGAATGTACAGCATTTCAACTAATTATTCTAACATTTAAATTTGAATAAAATAAAAAAATAAAATAAAATAAAATAAAACAAATATAAATGGGTACAGTACATATGTAAAAGGTAATGATACCTACATGTTGGAGTAATTTACCATAACTTACTCCAGTTGTAACATCTCATCAATGCTGTAGAACGCATATCCCTGCAACCGTTTTTTGAGTTTATTTTTGAACAGTTTACCAGATGTCAGAGATTTAAACTCCTGGGGGATTTTATTATATATTTTAGATGCCATAAAATCAACATTATTCTGCATATTTTTTGTCCTTAAATTTTCACTTATTGTCAAATTTCGATGTCTCGTATCATAGGTATGAGAAGGTGTCTTGAGTTCTATTGTTCTATTTTTTACATTAATACACATTTGCAATATGTACTCACATGGGACTGTTAGTATCTTGCTTTCAATAAAGAGTGGTTTGCAGGATTCTCTTGGATTTTTTCAAAACATTATTCTAACAAATCTTTTTTGTGCTATCAATACTCGTTGAAGCAGATTGTGATTTCCACCCCAAAGTGATATTCCATAGCTCATATTTGAATGAAAAAGGCCATAGTATGCAAGTTTTAGAGTATTTAGGTTTGTGATATCACGTAATTGCTGTATTAAGTAAGTATAGGGAGATATGGGAATAGATAATATGGAGGCAATTATACAAAATCAGGGAACATAGTAAGTACTCATAAGTAAACACAAAATAGATACAAGTACTTAATATGCTTGTGTTACATACCTGCTACAAGTACGTTTGTTTACTGTTTTCAGGGATTTGGTAACCCAAAAATCTAGTCACACCATAGAATGGTTGGGCTAGTCCCTCCTACAATATTCATTGTTTGGAATTTTTACCAAATGTTACAAATTTTGCTGTGTAGAGTAAGGTATTATTCTTTCTACTAAGGCACCCACACTTTGAGTGTCACTAGAATTTTCAATAATACATTTGTTTGTTTGAATAGGTATTAGGCAGCATTCATGTTTCATTGAGAGTGAATATTTCATGGATTGATTTTCTCACTGCAACTTTTGTTAAAAGTTAAAGCGAAAAAATTAAAAAAAAATTCCCATCCTGTGTAATTAAAGTAGGTAATAGAGCTGAAAACGGTTACACTACCCACTAACTGGTATCTGGTTAAAATACCGGCTAAACCCGCTAGTGGTTGTATCGGGTTAATTCGGGTACAGATAGTAGTGTATAGCGAACACAACCCGAATGTTTTCACACTTGGTCTGTGCACAGACCCCAAATTTTGATAATGCGTAAGTGGGAGGAGTTACGCTTCGACACCTGTCATTCACATGTGTGATTGACATTTGACATGATTGATGACAATGTTGATGTCATGCCGGTATACACTGGCTACGCATTCAATGCGCTACTAGCTGTAATGTGAACCGGTGCGACATTTTTTCAACTCGCTACCCGCTACCAGCGAGAAGCGAGAATTTACAATATGGGTAACGTAGTTACCCACTGTCAGCGAGTACTGTTTTCAGCTCTAGTAGGTAAGTACATGTTTGGCATAGCTATAAAAATTGCACTCATTGATTTTCTGTTTTCAGATAGAAGACACCATACTCTTAAAGAGTGGCTGATTCTGAGGCAGACTTGACCTGCAATCCAACACAATTTTGCAGCATCAGAAATTGATTCTGAATCATCAACAAGTTATTGGACATCACCAGATAGGTACTATTTTACTTCGGAAAATAAACTAAAAATGCCATATATGTAATTAAATACCCCTCATGTATCCCCACAAGTCCAAAATGTGGTGTAAGTAAGCAAACTTTAATTTAAACTCTATCAACCAGTACGACATTCATGTGAAAGCTGCTAGTGTCAACCATCTCAGTACCCTGTGACAACGTGTCTCAAAGAGTATGGAGAGTAGGTACCCTACAGTCCCTAATAGAGAGCGTTACTAGTCTCAAGTTTTATGTAGGTACATAATTATTATTTTGTCTGTTTGTAGATATATATATGTATTTAGTTTAAATGAAACTGTTTAAACATAACGTTGTCATTCATATTTTTCAAAATCATATTTTGCCGTCAATCATTGAATTGATCTCCAGCCAAGATGGCAAAATCAAAAGTGTGAAACTCTGCACCATTTAACTATTGTCAAAAAGACAAAATCAATGATTGTGAATTCGCTGTTCGAGAAAACAATTTCTCACCCTCACCTTCACTAGTCACATGATTTGTGATTATCAACCAACACATTTTATTACCTCAAATGAATCATGAATTAACATCAAAATCTAGTCCAATTGAGATAGAACTCTGATGTTTGAATTTTTAATTTCATTTTAGCTTCAGCAGATTTCTGAAGTTACTATGATTGAAAAAATTGCTGGCCCACTCAGCAAAGTTGCTGTCATCCACCTGAGTCACCGAACAATGGGATGCATAATTTCTACCAACTACACATCAACAATCTGTTGATTGCTGGAGAAAGTTTTAATCAGTGGAATATTTCTGGAACAGCTGAGAGCAGACCTTGTGATTTTTTGTTACTGAGTAGGTCTAGGTACTGTTGCACAAAAGTAAAATTATTTGAAGATTGTTTCACTAGGGTGAGCCATCTTTGATCTTTTTTTTCAGAAAATTGGAGGGTGGGATTAAAAGAAAAGTTGAGAGTGACCTTATAAGGCTGTGGGAGAAATTTTGCATCTCAAACTTTTATCACAGCTTTTATATTCAGATAACAAATTTTAAAATTTACACTGAAAATCAAAAAAAAAAGATTACTGTTCATAATTATATCCACTCAGCTAGAGGTATGAAAACAGTTTTCTATGTATTTTTTTTTTCACATTTCCAGAGGTTTCACATGACTTCCCACGTAGAAAAAACTTACAGAGGGCACTGGTAATTCACTACTTAACAGTAGTGCTAAGTAGTAATTCACACCACATCAGTAGTGATTTCAGTACTTGATTCATTACTGGACAGTAGTGTTGCACTGCAGGGCAGTATGACTTCTGCAGTAATTTACTATAGCTTAGTAGTAGAGTAGTAGTTTTTAACTACTACTCAATAATACTTCACCATTCAATACACCACTCAACAGTGGTGTTTACCTATTCAGTAGTAGTGGTTCAGTAGCTATTTACTACAGCTTAGTGGTAGATTAGTAGTTTTCAACTACACATTGGTAATATTTCACCATTCAATGCACCACTTACAATGGTGTTCACCTACAGAGTAGTATGGCTCAGTAGTTACTTACTACAACTCAGTAGATGTGTTGTAGTTTTTTACTACACATCAATAATTATTTACCACACAATGTACCATTCAATGCACCACTCAACAATGGTGTTCACCTACAGAATAATATGGCTCAGTAGTTACTTACTACAACTCAGTAGATGTGTTGTAGTTTTTTACTACACATCAATAATTATTTACTACACAATGCACCACTCCACAGTCATGTTTGCCTACTGAACAGTAATGGTCTAATAGCTATTTACTAGTAAACGACCTTACCAGTAATGTCATCAACCAATTGCCCTGTTAACTAAAAATCCCCCAATTAGGGTGGGAGAAGAGGAAAACAATTCAAAAGTTTTGAAGAATGCTATGCAGATACGAGGGACAATCAAAAAGTAAGTTACACATGGCTGTAGATTTTGAACGGATGCACATTTTTTGACCAAACTTGGAGGAAATGTACTTCAAACATCCGACCAGACCTGACAAAATTTATTTTGCATTTGGGTGCGTTGTTCGTATTTTACAGCGTTATTAGTGAAGTGCTGATAACAAACAATCGTCCAAAAGTGGTTTTTGGTCGGAAAAAAAATTTGGTAGTTGCAATAATTATGAATAAAATTCATCAAGAATTACTCAAAACATATCATAGTAATGTTATTTCTAGTTAGGAAGTGATTTGGCGCTGTAAATTGTTCTTGTTATTGTTGCAAAATTTTAAATTTCTGGTGCTGAATGCCTCATTGCCTCATCCATGGAAGGCTGACGTTCAGCAGATTATCACCGAACAATCAATTTTAGTTAGGTGCTGCTTAAATCAAAATAATGTTTGTACGTCATGTCTGGAATGGTCCTCAATAAATTTTTCGATAAATTTCTCTTTTTCCAGCTTAAAAAATCAATTTTTTCTCGAATATCATTTTTGGACGATTGTTTATTATCAGCACTTCACTAATAACGCTGTAAAATACGAACAACGCAACCAAATGCAAAATAAATTTTGTCAGGTCTGGTCGGATGTTTGAAGTACATTTCCTCCAAGTTTGGTAAAAAAATGTCCATCCGTTCAAAATCTACAGCCATGTGTAACTTACTTTTTGATTGCCCCTCGTATCAGATTATGTGTATCTACGATTTTGAACATGAAGGACTGCATATTCAAATGTACGGTCTAATAGATTTTGAAACCGATATTATACTTTTTTTTTGAGAAGATTTGCAATTTTACACCTTTTTGAGGCTCATTTTGGGTTTTGGGGTCACATTATCTTCAAACATCATTTCTGGGCATTGAAAATCCCAATTTTGATACCAATATTGTACTATTTTTGTATATTTTTGGAAAATTTTCGACTTTGTACCTCCCCTTTGAAGTCCATTTTGGGAAGTTCAAATCAAACTGTTCTCAAAAATGAATTCTGTGTCCAAATATATAAGAAAATTTAATTTTTGGTTTTGAATCTCTGCTGTGGATATCGTTTTGGGGTTTACGATCAAATGATTTTCAAAAATGAAGTCTGATCTACACCATTGAAAATCCAAATTTTCAATACACACCAATATTGCACTTTTTTTTGGAAAATTTTCATTTTTGTTCCTCCCTAGCTTTGGAGCCCATTTTCTGGTTTGGGATTGAATGGTCTCCAAAAATTGATTCTGGGCCATTGAAAACTCAAATTTTGATATCAATAACATACTTTTTCAAAAATTTAAAAAATTTTTGGTTTTGTACCTCCCCTTTTGAAGCCCATTTTGGGATTTGGGGTAGAATGCTCTTCAAAAATGGATTCTGTGCCATTGAAAACTCAAATTTTGATATCAATAATGTTCTTCTTTAAAAAGTTTACAATTATAATTTTGTACCTCCCCCATTGGTGCCCATTTTGGGGTTTGAGGTCAAATTGTCTTAAAAAATGAATTCTGAACCCATAAATTTGAGATTTTGATACCCATATATATTTTTTTTGATAATTTAATTTTTGGTTTTGTACTTTTGTATACCCCCCTTCTGGAGCCCATTTTGTGGTTGGGGGTTAAATGGTCTTCAAAAATTGATTCAGAGCCATTGAAATTTCACATTTTGACATCGACAGCGCACTTCTTTAAAAAATTTGCAATTTTGCGCCTCCCCCCTCTTTGGAGCTAATTTTGGGTTTGGGATCAAATAGTTTTCAAAAATAAAATCGACACTCTGGAGAACTTCGCCAATTATTCATAGTTTCAAGTTTCAACATTCAAATTCACAAACTGTTGAAATTGAGTGTTTGCAAACAAATATATTCTTTAAATGCCCTATCTACTGTAGTGCTCTAGTAGTCAGGTGGTTAGGGTTGAATAGTCAGACATCCGTAGGTCCCTGGTTCGAATCCCCGCGAGGTATAGGTGTAGGAATTTTCTAAAAATGTTATAGGCAGGAAAAATCATACATGACATGAGCATCACAATGATGATAGGGAAATTCAAAATAAAATTCCCCAACCCTATTTTTTTGATTTTTGAAAATTATTGCACCCCACTGATACTGATAGCATGTAGTGAAACACTTCTGACACACACTTGGAAATGAGTAGTGTTTCCTAGTAAGGAATTGCCAGTGGTGATTTACTACACACATACTAGACAGTAGTGAAATACCATTGATTTGTGTTGGTGGATCAGTAGTGCTACTCTACTGAGAAATCAGCAGTAATTCATCACTCATAATTTTGAGTAGGAGAAGTAAATCACTAGTGGCAATTCCTTACTAAGAAACACTGCAGATTTTCCAGTGGACACCAGTGTACTTTTTCTACGTGGGTTGGAAAAATGATAAGTTATGATTTTTTACCAATTCAAAACTTGTGTAAAATAACCCAGAAAAATGAAAAAAATGTCAAAAATGGATTTCTTACTTCCAAATGGATATGATATGACCAATTATCACAAAAAAAAAATGTTGAAAAAACTTTTTTTTTATTTTTAAAAAAAAATGTTAATTTTAAAATTTGAAACACTGGTAGAAACGTGATGGTAAAGGTAAGTTGGAGACCTGAAATTGTTTCCACAGTCTTTCAAGATTCCCTTACAACTTTATTTCAAATCCCATCTCCAATTTTCCAAAAAAAAAAAAAAAAAAAAAAAGTCGGGTCGGAAGACTCCCTCTGTATAGATCTTTACTAGTATGCCTCAAACAACATTCTGTGATCCTGATTCCCAAGAGATTACTACTTTCAGTACATTATTCGGCCTGTTCCGTTTTAAAAGGTTCAAACGAAACTTCAAAAATTCCAAAATGAAATTTTTTCAGAATCAAAAATCCCGATGACATTTGACTTACAAAGTTCCATTCCAATTTTGTCATCAATGTTGAAAATGTTCCTCTGCAGCTCTCACAGTCTTCAAAAATCTTCAATGAAAAGCTGTGTTTTGGAGCATTACATTTTTTCTTTTCAGTGCTCCATAAAAAACTGCTGCAAAAAGAATCGAAAAAATTTCCAAAAAATGAAATTTTATTACAGCATTTTTTTTTTCAATTTGACCTTTTTATTTAATCTGCGTATTCAAACTTGGCGTTGGAAATACACACAATCGTTTTGAAAAATTGTAAATTTTCAAAACAATAGCTGACTCAAATTCAGTTTTTTTTTTCTGTGAAATCATCGCTTGTATTTTTTGTGTGTGTTGAAAGGTGAATTTTGTGAATAAAAGTGTAAAGTTTATTCCCCAGAGCGGCAGAGGGTACTGGGGGTTTGTTTTAAAAATCAGTGGACATCAGATTAAGGTTGAGAAATGATAATCGTCAACAAAACTGTCAATCAAAATTTAATCAGACATACTGTTTCGTCTTATTTCGGATATATTCGGCTATATTGTAAGCTAGTCGACGTATTATTTGTACATTAATGTTCGTGCCATTTGGCTACCTGGTAAGATTTCTTTTTCAATATTCTGTACGGAAAAAACACTACGTTAAAAAGTTGTCCAATCACCTTCTCCTCCTCCCCCCCCCCATAAAAAAAGACATCTTCGAATAGTCGAACCGTCTGTGTTACGCCTGCAATAACGATAATACCTCAAAAGTCGAATAAATTGCCTACACACGTAATGAGGCAGGCAAATCGTAATAAGAATACGAGACGCTGATTCAGTCGAACTGAAAGAAGATTATCTAGAAAAAGGTGATCCAGTCTGTTTGATGTTTCGAAAGTAAGTACATACGAGCGTCGAGCTTGTATGTAAATCAGATCGCAAAAAGGGACAAAATTCTCGGATATGCTCAAAGTTTTTTTCCGAATATAAAAGACAAACGTTATAAGTATTAGACAATCCGCTTCACAAGTCGATAAATAAAGGTGATCGAGTATGTACCGGATAGGTTAACATACGATAGAAAAATCTTACTCGAATTCTAAATCCAGTCCACATACATAAAATGTACTCGAGTATCGGTAAGATGAGGATTTATCGGCGCATATATTTCTCTCTCAAGGTATAAAGTATGGTGTATGTGTACAATCGTATTTATGTGACTGGAACGAAAAAACACAACAGACCACGAGAAAAGGATAAAGGAAATTTATTTTTGCGCTCTGAAACCAACACCAAATAGAATTAAGTACAGGTACCACAGATGGTCAAAAATAATGCCAAGTTTTTTTTTGTCTAGCTTTTATATGTACCTATCTACGTATGTATTAAGTATGCTAAAAGAGAGAAAAAGGAGGTATTTGGAGTCATTAGATGGAATATGCGAAAATAAGACTTGACGAATCGTAAATTGGGTATTCAGGAAAAACGACGAGCACAGCAGGGTGCAGCCAAATTTAAAAACCACGTGCTCTCTCCCTCTCAAATTTTCAGTGAAAATGAACTGTTGTGGAATTTTTCAAAAATGACCTTACGACCCAATAAAAAGAGTTGGAATTTCTCGAGAAATTAAAATATTTCGACAAAAATGCTTTTTGGGTATTTTTGAAAAATTATTAAGTCAAAAATTGATTCTTGGTATTTCGAAAACGTATCATGCGATGAATCAAAATGGGTTGAAATTTCGCGATCTCGTGTTTAAATATTTCAGCAAACATTTTCTTTGAGAATTTTGAACCTGAAATTGGGTTATAATCAACTCAAATTCGTTCGAGCTGAATTCTTGAGATGTGTTCATACAAAGTTGAGATGAAAATTTGATCCTTTTTAGAAATTTAACCCATTACGATGACACGTTTTCAATAATTCCACGAAATCATGGCTAAATTCTAGAGTCAAGTTCAATATAAATTTTGACGATATTCTGCCGAAATTTCAGTCCTTGTTGATAGATTGCATGAAACTTTTTTCTAAAACGCCGAAAATCATGACCCTATTTCGTGCACAAATATGTATAAAAAAAATGTATAAAAATTCTTCAAAAATTGTCCAAGAAAAGTTTTAATAGAAAATGTTGATTTCCTATCAAAATTTTACCCACTTTTGATAGGTCACATGACACTTTTTTAAGAAGACCGAAAATTATGACTCAATTTTGACGTTACATACCCCCTGCAACTTCAATAAAAAATTAACTGTTGTAAAATTAATCGAAAGTGACCTCGAGAGCGATCAAAATGGAGTAAGATTTCGTGAAAAATTCAAATTATTTCGACGAAGACGATTCTTATTTATTTTTATGGGGTTTGAACTTGAAATTGAGTCATGACTTTTAGAATTTCTGAAAGTGTCAGAGAATCTATCAAAATAAGTTAAAATTTTGTGAAAATTCAAATATTTCAACGCAAACGTTTCTCGAGCATTTTTGAAGAATTTTCATTCCAAATCAAATCATGATTTTCCATATTTTTCGAAATTCTCATGTGATGGATGAAAATGGCTTGAAGTTTTGTAAAAATTCGAATCAAAAATTTTTTTCGAGCGTTTTTTAAAGAATTGCAGCTTGAAATTAGGCTGATTTTCAAAAATGATCATATCTTTTTCGAAAAATTGACTCAATTTCGAGACCCAGTTCTTTAAAAAAGCTAATAAAAAGTTTGGATAGAAATTTTCGTATTTTATGTTGAAATCATTTACATCTTTTTCGATAAATTGCGCATAAATCTCATCAATCGTGACCCAAGAATTTCAACGGAAAAATTTTTCAGAAAAATAATGTTGCAAAGGAAAATTTTCCAGAGAAAAACAAATTTTGAGGGAAAACTTCTCAAAAAACTTTTCCAGAGCAAACATTTGACAGGGGGAAAATTCTGCTTCGAAGAGAAAAAAAAACACAGAAAAAATTCAACGAGGAAAATGACCAAGAAAAAACATGAAAAATTCACAGAGAAAAATTCCTCCGAGAAATTGGAATAAGGCATTGTCTAAATGAAAAATCTTCAAAAAAAAAAAAAAGCAGCTGATTTAACGGAACAAAAAAAATCAAAATATTCCATGTATGTAAGTAGGTAATGAAATATTCCTGAGCAAAATTTGACTATTCTGCAAAAAATTCTCAAAACAAAAAAAATTTCCAGAGAAAAAATTTGAAAAATACAAAAATTTTATAGAAGAAAATTCCCTTGAAAGAAAATGGAATGGAGAACGGAGGTCGGGATACAATAATCTTCGAAAGAAAGCTATTCAGAAAAAAATATGACAAAACAGAACTTTTCAAAAAAAAAAAAAAACAGAACTGAATTCGACAATTCTTTAGAAAATTTTCTTTAAAATTCCCCCATGGATTGAAACACTTTCTCGAGCAATAATTTCACAAATAAAAATTCTCCAAAGAACAAAAATACCAAAGAAAATCAATGTCCAAAGAAGAAATTACAGAAGAAAATTGTGGGAAGGGAAAAAAATACTTCTGAGAGGAAATTTCCACAGCAAACGTTTCCCAAGATGAGTGCTCCAGGAATAAAATTTGGCTAAGAAATATCCCCTATAACACATTTTTCAGAACAAAATTTCACTTATTATACAATCCTTGCTCGTTGGAGGCGCAATATTCTCTTACTAACGATATGTTTGTTAGATAAAATCATTCAAAAAAGGGGGGTCGCACAGTGGGCTGTGAGCACCCTCAAAACGGGCGTAATTCAAAAACTTACAATGAACCCTAAAAAAATGGTACAATGATATCCTCCCTTATGTTTTTGGGGTCGCAAAATACGAATTTGACAATATTTTTTTTGTAGGGGTGGGGGGTGAGGGGGTAAGGGGAGCGAAAAATTCAAAATTTGACTATAATGATGTGTGATATGTCGAAATGTATGTTTTTGAGGGTGTAGATCACGAATCTGACAATATTTTTTTCATAGGGGGTCAATGGTGGGGGCTGAGGGGGTGAAAATGTTTAAAAATTCAAAATTTGACTATAATGATGTGTGATATGTCGAAATGTATGTTTTCGAGGTTGTAGATCACGAATTTGACAATATTTTTTTCGTAGGGGTGATTGGTGGGGGATGAAGGGGGTGAAAAATTCAAATTTTGACCATAATGATGTGTGATATATCGAATTGTATGTTTTTGAGGGTGTAGATCACGAATTTGACAATATTTTTTTCGTGGGGGTGAATGGTGAGGGATGAAGGGGGTAAAAACGGTGAAAAATTCAAAATTTGACCATAATTACGTGTGATATGTCAAAATGTACGTTTTCGAGGGTGTAGAAGGGGTGAAGGGTGGGGGATGAAGAATTTTCTATTAGGGAGCCGTCAAAGTCCCTGGAAGAAAAAATTTGTCACATTTTAACAAAATTCACCAAGATTTTTCACTATAATCGACTGTGGAGGTCGCCGGAGCACTTTGGAGCAAAAATGGCAATCAACATCTTGAAATACACTATCTTAAGTATTACCAGCCACTGGAATTTCCCGTGCATCTACGTGCAAAAATTTTTTCTATTCCTATTTATGCAGCAGAGTAGGCAAAAAACGGAGTTTCAACGTAAATTATACCTCTATAATTACTTTATAACAACTAAAATCGAGTAAATTGATGAAAATTACTCACTTTTAGTTGAATTATTCATATTCGGTACATTTCGACATATCACACATCATTATAGTCAAATTTTGAATTTTTCACCGTTTTCACCCCCTTCAGCCCCCACTATTGACCCCCTATGAAAAAAATATTGTCAGATTCGTGATCTACACCCTCAAAAACATACATTTCGACATATCACACATCATTATAGTCAAATTTTGAATTTTTCGCTCCCCTCACCCCCTCACCCCCCACCCCTACAAAAAAAATATTGTCAAATTCGTATTCTGCGACCCCAAAAACGTAAGGGAGGATATCATTGTACCATTTTTTTAGGGTTCATTGTAAGTTTTTGAATTACGCCCGTTTTGAGGGTGCTCACAGCCCACTGTGGGTCGGAAAAATAAGTTATAAGATGAAAATTCCAAAGAGAAAAAATTTTGAAAGAAAATATCTCGAAATAAAAATTATCAGAACAAAATGTAACATCGTGGAATAGTTCAAAAAGTAAAAAATATCGTTTTTGATGAATGAAATAAATTTTTCTGAGTTTACCACAAAATATACTATTTTTTAAATTTTTATTTAAGAAAATGAAAGAAACAATCAAATTGTCATTTTAAAAAATTTTTAACCGGTATGAATGATAATGATTTTTTCAAGGAAATAATGAAGATCAGTCCCTTGAAAGGACATGAGCCCCTTGAATAAAAATGATCAATCAAGATGCATATCAACTGCACGCAAATTTCTGTTGAAAATGATTTTTTAATATGGTTCATCATTTTATTTTTAGACTCACAAGCAGGTTACCCAGCTGCAAAGGCTTCACTTGCTTCAACTTTTGAAAAAAAAAAAAGTCAAATTGTGTTTATACCAGACGCGTTTGATGATTTTTTTCTCACCATGATCAAAAACTTGGCCACGAATGCTTTTCATACGAAATTAGCCTCAGAATACATCCTATACCAACTGGGTATTTTGGGCTATTCGTAGTAGGTAATCCCATACATTTTCACCCAATTCTACATATGAAAATTGCATAATGTTTGATGTCTTTGTAAGTACCTCGTCTATTTATTCACGCGACGATTAATCGTTGCACTGGATTTTTCTTCAAAGAATGAAAACACACATTGGTAACCTAAAAAGAAAAACTATTCAAGGTAACGTTTCGGCAGATTTATTTGAGATCGAGCGATATCGCACGATATTGATAGAAATGCACCGAAACAATAAACAACCGAAGAAACAACTGTTTGTGTACAATAAATACGATCACATGTGTACCTAAATCGTGCGGGAAAAATATACAACTAAAACATACACAATGTAATACTCGTAGACGTGTCATACATCGAAATGTCCAACATATGTGTTTTAATTATAGAAATTCGATAAAATTCTCATTAATCGTTTACCAGTGTATTTATCGTAATGTTTAATAAGTTGAATTATAAACTCAATGGTTATCACGAGTGTTTTTTTATGTACCACTTTCACTGCATTTTGGGGTAAGTGAGCATTCGTTTGTTTAATTTTTATATAGCCTATCGATCGATATTCGTGATCTCTTTTTCTGAATGATTTTTTCATTTTTCATGAAACAGGAATGAACCCCTATTCTGTAAGAATGACTCCAAAAGGTAATTGTACCGAATGTTGCCCTATCGAAGAAAAAGAAGATATAGGCTTCTATCTTTATACCAGGTATATAAAAAAGTAATTGACCAAATGAACCTAATTTCAAAAAAATCGCTTAAAAAATCTATTTTGTCTTGTCTAGGTCTAATACGATGACACCGCAACGTCTATGGGTGGATAATGCTACCTCTTTATACGAATCCAATTTGAAAATGTATCACCCGACGGTCATTTACGTTCACGGGTTCACTGAACAAGCCAATGCCAAAGGAGCAACGACCGTTAAAAATGGTAAGTACGTAGTACGTACCTATTTGATTATATAATGCACTAAGTGTACCTTCAGGTAGAAAAAAAGTCGGAGCATTTTGACCAAATTCACTGGACACCTTCAAATTGAGTCGAAATTCATGCAGGAAAAATTTTAGCTCCGGAGGTGCCCTTTGAGGAGAGATATGGGTTCTCAAGGGAGGGGGGGAATTTTTGAAAAAATCGTGGTTGTTTCTCTTCAGTCATTAACCAACTTGTTTTGAGGAAAATGGCCCAGTTCCAAAAAATTTGTACCTATTTGAGATTTTACATCGACCAAAACCATTACAAATAAAATCCAAAACCACTTTTAGGGTTCTACTGAGTGATTGAAAATCTGCAAATCGTTTATTTTGAGGTAAGTTCGTGTTTTGCAATTTTTTTCGTCTCAATATTTTGCACTAATTATGCTTAAACATCGAAAAATATCGTTTCTGAAACTGCAGAAATATTTCAAAAAACGGTGGTACCATTTTTTTGATCACCCATTTTGCCCATTTTGCCAATTTCAAAAAAATGCGAGAAACCAAAAATTTGACAAAATTAGGTTTTTGAAATTGTCAACAATGTCCAAATTGTATTCCAAAAAATGTTTCAATTTTCGAGAATGAAATCTTCGAAGTCTTGGCTCAATTGATGCGTAATAATCAAAATGGCAAATTATTATGTACAAAACCTATGCCCAAAAATAATCGAGTGGGGTCATTTCACGTCAATTCGACCAAGAAGTGGTAAGGGGGGGCCGGCGATTTTTTTGAAATTTTTTCTGTGGAAAGACCTTCCGAAGAGATGATCAATGGCGCAAATCGCAGCCCTCTAGCTCTTCTTTAAAGGCTGCCAGGGGGTGTCAAAGTTTTCAGTGAACTTGAAATATCTTCCATTTCAGCACTGGATTACTCGATAACCGCGATACCTACGAAAATGTAATTTTTTTCAATATAGTTAGTGGTTTCAAAGAGCTTTTCAATGATATCATGAAAGTCAGTGTTGCCGTTTTTTTTCGTATGAAAAATTAGCTAGAAAAGTTTCAAAACGTAGTTTTAATATCGTTCAAACTCTCAAAAATTCTGAAAAAAATATATTATGGAGAACTTTTCATGCTGAACAACATATTAAAAAATTGGGATGGCATCATGTCGAAAAGTCGATTTAAAAAATTGAAAAGTTGCAAAAAAAATCGATTTTTTGATTTAAAACATGAAAAAAAGGTTTGAGTGAAGTTGACCCATTTGGCCCCTATTTTTACGTATCCATTGAAAAAGTTGAAAACCCCCCATTCTTTCGATGGATGAACTCATTTTAAAAAAAATCAAAATTCGAAAAATTCAAAAAATAAGCGAATTTTAATTTTTTGCTATGAGCTTGATTTTTATCAACCTTTTTGTGAAATACGTCAAAAAGAGGTCAAAATAAGTCAACTGAATAAATTCAAACTTTTTTTGATGTTTGAAATTGAAAATTGAATTTTTTCGAACTTTAATTTTTTTGTGATGAGTTCATTTTATCGAGTGAAAGGGTTTTTTACCTTTGATAAACGGATACGTAAAAATAGGGGTCAAATGGGTCAACTTCACCTATCAAAACTTTTTTTCATGTTTTAAATCAAAATCGCTTTTTTTCCCGCAAACTTTCAATTTTTTTAAATCGACTTTTAGACATAATGGCATCCCAATTTTTTAATATGTTGTTCAGCGTGAAAAGTTGTCCATAATGAGTAGGTATATTTTTTCCAGAATTTTTGAGAGTCGGAACGATATGAAAACTACGTTTTGAAACTTTTCAAGCAAATTTTTCGTACGAAAAAAAGTGGCAACACTGATTTTTATGATATCACCAAAAAACCCTTCAAAACCCCTAACAATTGAAAAAAGTTAAATTTTCGTAGGTATCGCGGTTATCGAGTAATCCACTGCTGAAATGGATGATATTTCAAGTTTACTGAAAACTTTGACAGCCCCTGGCAGCCTCTAAAGAAGGGCTAGAAGGCTGCGATTTGCGCCATTGATCATCTCTTCGAAAGGTCTTTCCACAGAAAAAATTTCAAAAAAATCGCCGACCCTCCTTACCACTTCTTGGTTGAATTGACGTGGAATGACACAGTGGCAAATTTTTAAACACCAAGTAAACCTCAAAAAAGTTATGTGGGATTTTCATGGCAATGGTCTATCAACGCAAAATCTCAAATACTATCTTTGGGAATAGGAAAATTTTTCCAAAACAGATTGGGTAAAGGGACTAGACCAAAAAACCTACGATTTTTTCGAAAATTAGCCCTCTTTGATAGCCCATATCTTTTCTCCAGGGGCACCTCTGAAGCCAAAATTTTCTCCAAGCGACTTCACAAACTCGTAACGAAAGTCTCCACTGATTTTGGTCAAAATCCTTCAATCAGTTTTTTTTTTCACAATCCATCACTTTTTGTAACTAAAGCCAAAAATAAATTCTTTATTGATTAATTTTCGAACACGATTTTCAGCTTATTTAATGCGAGGTTCGTACAACGTCATTGTGGTAGATTGGAGCCCTCTATGTGCATTTCCATGGTACGCTCACGCCGTCGTAAATACTCACGCTGTCGGATTATATTTAGCGAAATTCGTCAGATTTATCGTCAGACACGGTGTACCCATAAAAAGCATACATTTGATAGGTTTCAGTTTAGGAGCAGAAATCGTCGGATTTACCGGAAAAGATACGACCTTTGGAAAATTACCAAGAATTACAGGTACCTGCATAATAATCTACCAGAACTTGATTATTTCACACCAGTTTAGTAGCTTCTTTTTTTTAACAAAATGTTTTGAAGCGTTTTTTAGGCATCTATACTATAAATCTGCAAAAACCCTAATTTTCTGAATAGTTTGTACCTAATTTACCTCTCAACAGCCAATTTTTATATTTTTGGGAACGTGTGCAAAATCAAAGATCCCTGAAAATCTCTGGAATAAATTCTTGAAGTAATACACAAACCTGGGACAGTGATAGCAAACTGATAAGCAATAACCAATCGAAAATTATTTTCAATGCACATGGGCAATAATCGGAATATTCCTTAAGGGGATATTCTCAATACATGGTAGTATATCTGTCCGCCTGCCAAACTTCAAACACATAATTCAGAGCCATTTTGTGCATGGAATGGCTTCAAATTTGGAATATACGTTTTTCAAGACATTGTGAACAATCCTGTGCATTCATTTGTCGATACGTTGAGTAGTTTTCGAAAAAATACGATTTAATGGAATGTTGGACTTTTTGAGAAAAATCCAACATTTCTTGAAATTGTATTTATTGAAAAACTATTCAATGTATTGACAAATGCATGCACAGGGTTGTTCAAAATGTCTTTAAAAACATGTATTTCAAATTTGAGCCCATTCCATGCATCCGTGGCTCTAAATTATAACATTAAAATTTGTCCCATTCCATCCCATAAGACCAATGTAAAATCAAGGCATTTTGGTTATGCTATGAGAAAATTTGGTGTATTGAGAATATCCCCTTAATGTGTCTGGCTCTCACAATTTTACTCTCGCGATACTCTTGAGTCATAACTAAATTCAACATTTTATTCAGGTCAGTAAATATTTATACAAAAAAAAAAAAAACAGATAAAAGTACTTAAGGCATTCCCACCTAAAAAAAATAACCTCCAGTTTTTCAACTTGGTAAATTTTCTCTTTCCGCAAGCAATTTTATAAAACTGTATTTTTTTCAGGGTTAGATCCTGCTTTCCCTCTATACATGTTCTCGGGGAAACAAGGTCATCTAGCATCAACTGATGCGGAATTCGTTGACGTCATTCACACGGATGGCGGCGTATTTGGATTTCCAATCGCTTTGGGTGATGCTGATTTCTTCCCTAATGGACTAATCGTTAGCCGCCGCAAAATTGGATTTTACTCCGACCAATGAAAACGTGTTTTACATTTCTGTAACCTCCCACTAAAATTGTGACTGATAACACTGTTGTGCGTGTTGGGACCAGGACATTTGACCCATGCGACATATGACCCATGCGACATTTCACCCATGTTTTTATCAATTTTGGATGTTCGCAAAACGACATTTGACAATACCACCTATAGTAAAAGGCCTGAGCGCTGAATCGTTATCACCTTCTGACGTCACCACTAGTAGATGACTCGATTGTGTTTACCATTTGAATTTTAACGTACATTTAAATGGCGAGTTCGTGAAACAGAGTAAAACTTTCGTTAAAAACGTTAATAAAATGATGACATTTTAATTAATATTTGTTCTAAAATGTGTTGTAGTGATGAGATATTGTTGTTTTCAACTACTGGTGGTGTTGGATTACTTTATTTTTGTACAAAGTGAATTTTTCGCGATCTGTTTGTGTTGTGACATTGTGTGATTCGGATGTGTAGATATCTTGTGAAGTGAATAAAAATGAAAACTGATGTGTACTAGTGCCTGTGTTTTACTGGAATAACATCGCAGTGAAATGAATAGTGAACCATATAATCTAAAATGCGTTTTAAATCTGCATTGTGAATACAACCATCCAACTACAATGGATGGATAAGGTTATCTAATCAAGAATCAAGAAACCATCAACATCTCAAACCAATTAGATGATTTTAGTGGGATTTTGACAAGATTCGACGATTATTTAATTATATTTCACCAGTGAGTGTTGTAATATCCGCCAAAAGGTATAATTTTGTCAAGTTTATGTATAACTTTCATCTTTAATGTTGAAAAACAGTGTTGTTTATAACCTAATTTCTTCATTTTTTTTCATTAAAATCATTCCTACATGATCATGAATTCATTATTCATGTAGATAAAATATGAAAAATAAAATTTTCCCAGGATTTAATTCGTTTGAGTGCATTTTTCATTCAATTCTATAGTGTATTATGATATGTTAGATACGTAAGTACTACCAAGTAGCGATGACGTCACAAAACAGCGCTCAGGCCTTTTACTATAGGTGGTATTGCATTTGACCCATGCGACATTTAACCCATGTTCTGATAGATGTTTGCATCACATCAATATGCGACATTTGACCCATGCGACATTACACCCACATGAATATCCGATGTGAAATAGACATTTCGCCCATGCGACAATTGACCCAGGGTAAATCAAAATAGCGACATTTGACCCAGGCAACGATTTAATTACAAATTGGGACATTTGACCCATGCGACATTTGACCCATGATGTTATTTTAATGCTGAAACGTCTCCTTTGCGACATTTGACCCATGCGACATTACACCCATCTCGGAACGTTGTGCTTAAGGCAAGATCCAGGTAACGCAGCGCCGCTGCCAACCTTAGATTTTTGAAACGTTGAATTTACCAAGCCAAGGATGGGAGTTGTCAGTGTATGCAACTAACACGAATGTCTCCCTTTTAAAATATGTACTTGATTTGATTTTAGATGGTAGCGGATGGGTCGATCCTGATTTTTTTTTCAAACTGGTTTATTTAGAAATGCGACGGACGGAAATGCTTACTGTAGCTATGGTACAGCTACTTCCCTCTGTACACCCTCTACCTCCTCTATACTAACTATGTAACACGTACTAATGTAACAGTAAACTCAAAACTGCTAAAGACCCTTCGGACTTCACCCTTCCCCCCGATCACCACCCATGAATGAATGAAATAGGAAGACGCGAAGTCGCCAATGGTTGAATGGCGGAATCGTTATTTCAAGCATAGGTATTGTACCTATGTATGTAGATGTACATAAGTACATAGTTAATTTTAATTTTTTTAAATTAACGTAAGTTGGATAGATTAGAGGATTAGACAGAGACGAGACCTGTGTTGATGTTTTCCTCCGGCGTTATACATATTTATACGAATGTGATACGTAATACCCTAATTTTAAGTAGCCTACTTACAAGAAAGGAACCCCTTGAAGTGTCCGCCTCCGATTTGAACGGGGCCGCGATTTTCGGAAAGAGCCATGGTCTAACACCCCCTAAACCAAATTTTCAGCTGCCCAACTTCATATCTCGATATTTGGCAAACGTTTGAAAATACAAAATTTGACTGTTTTTGGTGATTTATGCTTTCTTCAAAAACGTACGTATTTGATGAGTAAAAATGATCAAAATAAGTCCTAAAACTGATATCAATTCCCCAAATCCGAATTTCACCATTTCCAACCATTCTGGAGCCTCCATCGCGATTTTTCAATTTCCCCAGAATTTTAAATTTGCTCCAGATGATGTGAATATGAAGTTGGGCAGCTGAAAATCGAGTTGTGTGTTATGCTCGACCTGTTTAACGAATTTATTCACATTTGAGCCGAATCTGGAAGGGACACCTCAAGAGTGATTTTTTAAGCAGCTTTTTCTTCAAAATAAAAATATCCAAAAATCAAAAATTTCCAGTTTGCGAGAAAATTTTCTAAATTTGCGCGAATCGCAGTGTTTCGTCATGAATCAAACCACGAGGGGCAAATTTCGCCATTTCCAACCATTCTGGAGCCTCCAGAACTATTTTTCAATTTCTCCAGGGGCTCCAGAAAGGCTGAAAATAGGGAAATTTACCCTCGTGGGCTTGATTAATGACGAAATACAGCGAATCGCGCATATTTCGATAATTTTCTTGCAAACGCGAAATTTTTGATTTTCGGATACCTATTTTTATTATGAAAAAAGCTGGCCAAAAAACCACTGTTGAGGTGTCCCTTCCAGAATCGGCTCAAATGTGAACACAATCGTAAACAGGTCGAGTATAACACACGACTCGATTTTTAGCTGCCCAACATCGTATTCACATCTTCTGCAGCAAATGAAAAATTCTGGAGAAATTGAAAAATAGTTCTGGAGGCTCCAGAATGGTTGGAAATGATGAAATTCGCCCTCGTGGGAACTGGAAATTTTTGATTTTTGGATATTTTTATTTTGAAAAAAAGCTGGTTAAAAAACTACTCTTGAGGTGTCCCTTTCAGAATCGGCTCAAATGTGAATAAATTCGGGAAACAGGTCGAGTATAACACACAACTCGATTTTTAGCATGTCCAACATCGTATTTACGTCTTCTGGAGAAATTGAAAAATCGCGCCGAAGGCTCCAGAATGCCTGGAAATGGTTAAATTTGGATTTGGGGAATTAATATCAGTTTTAGGACTTATTTTGATCATTTTTACTCATCAAATACGTGCGTTTTTGAAGAAAGCATAAATCACCAAAAACAGTCAATTTTGAATATTCAAACGTTCGCCAAATATCGAGATATGAAGTTGGGCAGCTAAAAATTTGGTATTGGGGGTTTTAGACCATGCTCTTTCCGTAAATCGCGGTCCCGTTCAAATCATTCTTCAAAACATCCATTTTGGGAGTAAAATCAAAATTCATCAACTTTGAACAGAATAACGAGGTAATAATAATAACTGCACGATATAGGTAACTATACCTACCCAAGCAAAAATTTATTTCCCTCCTAATTCGTGGTCACTGAATTCGAATTTGAAGTCAATTTAAACCTCAATTCTGCAATACGAACAAGCCCTTACATTGTCAAATTTCACCCCAAAATTTTTTTTTAAACAGTAGGTATAGGTACCAACATATCGCTAATGTAGGTATATTGCTATATTTCAAATTTTTGATCTAATAGTTACAACGGGAAAAAATGATTTTTTCACAGTTTATATTTTATTATTCACATCCATACGTTGAAGAAGTTTAGTTCTGATCACTTTTTCTACTATACGAATCGCTAACTTACAAAAGGACAAAAAAAAATTGAAAAAAAAATCAAAATTCGTCCATTTTGAACTAAATATAACCAGAAAATAAATGCGAAACAGGTCTACCCACTAATTCGAGGTCGCTAAACTCGAATTTTGATTCCATTTTTATGCAATTGTAAACCCTGCCCCCTCAAGCGCATTTTACCACAAAATTCACCCCCACTCTTGACAATTTTATTTTTGTTGAAAAAATAATCTACAGGCCTATCAATGGTGTTTTGATTCTGCCATATACAAAAATTCAGCTCATTCGGTTAGGTTGTGACCAAAATAACCCCAAAAAACGCATTTTTGGTACATTTCTCGCCTAAGCGAGAAATATCCATGTGCTGTATATGAGCTGTAGTCCACTTTGCATCGTGATCTTAAAAACGAGTAGAAATAGTGAAAAAATTCATTTTCCGAAGTTGTAATCGTCGGAAGAGCCTGAAATCTGGTACATGACTGTTCCAGTACCTCATTGATGCGTGTGTACAAAAATTTTTCCAAAAAATAAATTTCAATAGGAGGGGGGCGAATCTTGAGATAAACTTTGTGGTGAGAGCTCTGGGTTGAAAGTTGGGCTGAAATGGAATCATAATTCGAGTTCAGCGACCTCGAATTAGTGGGGGACCTGTTTGGTGTTAATTTTCTGCTCATATTTAGCTCAAAATGGACAAATTTTAATTTTTTCAAAATTATTTTTTGATCAATTTATAAGTGAAAGAATTGTTTAATCAAAAAAATGATGATAACAAAAGTTGATTAGCATCTCGTGTACTAATGAAATACATGGATTTCAAATGATTATTACCAACTTTCGTCTACCTACTTCCCACCAAGTTGGGTAGGTAAATGAAATTAGGAAATTAACACTCGAAACTCTCATATTCCACTAGTACTTGGCATGCTAAACAAGTTTTGTTATTGCATTTTTTTCGATTAAGACAGCCATTTTCTTATAATTGAGCAAAACAGAATTTTAAAAAAATTAAAATTTGTCAAATTTTGGGCCAAATATGGCCAAAAAATTATCGCGAAACACGTTTCCTCACTAATTCAAGGTCGCTGAACTCGAATTTTGATTCTATTTTACCCCAACTTTAAATAAAAAACCCTCACCATCAAGTTCGTCCCAAAATCCACCCCTCCCCTCCCAAAATTTTTTTTTTTGTAAAATTTGTGTACAGACACATCAATGTTCTACTGAAACAGTCATATACTAAATTTCAGCTTGTTCGTTTAATTACAACCCCAGAAAATTATTTTTTTCACTATTTCTGCTGGATTTTTTAGATTGCGATGTATAATGGAGTACAGCTTATACTCTTAAAGTGGATATTTCCTGCTCAGGCGAAAAACAGTATAAAAATGTGTTTTTTGGGGTTATTTTGGCCGAAAACCATCCGAACAAGCTGAAAATTGGTATATGGCTCAATCAGAACATCATTAATTAGCCCGCAGATTACTTTTTCAAAAAAAAATTTCTTATGGGCGGGGGGGGGGGTGGAATTTGTGGTGAAACACAATTGGTGGGATTGGGGAGTGCAGGGTGTATAGTTGTGTTGAAATTGAATCAAAATTCATGTTTAGCGACCTCAAATTAGTGGGAACGCATGTTTCGCGATAATTTTCTGGCCATGTTCCGCTCAAAATTGATGAATTTTGATTTTTTTCAAAAAATTTTTTTGATCTATTTCAAGTGAAAGGACCGTTTAATCAAAAAAATAATGATAACAAAAGTTTTTCAGCATGTCAATTACTAGTGGAATATGTGAGTTTCGAGTGCTTATTTACCACTTTCATTTTCCTACCCAACTTGGTTGGAAGATAGGTAGGTAGACAAGAGTAGGCAGGCCTTTTTTTGTATTTCTTTTCTGACGGGGACGCTGAATTGAAGTTGCGAGCCCCTAATTTTCATCCCCCCCCCACTCGGTCTCTGTACATAATTTGAATTTTTGAGAGAAAAAAAATCGAAGTTTCAAACTTTAAATTTTTACAAAATTTCATCAAATGGAGATGGAAAGCTGAAATTTACTTATCTACACACTCCAATTTTAACACCTTCTGAAGACGACTTCAGGTTGGTTCAAGTCATTTTGGAGCTTTCAGCGACTTTTTGAAAATTACTGAATCTAGTAGATTTTTTTGAAACTCGAAAACGGAGATGGAAAGTAGAAATTCATTCTGCAAACTAATTTCAATACGCTACGAAGTCGACTGCTGGTGGATTTCAAGTTGTTTTGGAGCCTCCAGCGACTTTTTGAAAGGTCGTACGGCGTTTTTGGGAAAATTGAAATTTCCAAAAAGTATAGCTGGAAGCTTCAAAACCATTTGAAACCGCCATGTATGCGACTTTATATCGCATTGAAATTACTCTGCGAAATAAATGTCACGTTCAATCTCCAATGATGAAATTTTGTAAAAGTTTAAAGTTTAAAAAATCTGCTGGATCCTCCAGTAATTTTCAAAAAGTCACTGGAGGCTCCAAAATGACTTGAACCCACCTGAAGTCGTCTTCAGAGAGTGTTAAAATTGGAGTGTAGAGTAAATTTCAGCTTTCCATCGCCATTTGATGAAATTTTGTAAAAATTTAAAATTTAAAAAATCTGCTGGAGGCTCCAGAATTTTCAAAAACTTGCTGGAGGCTCCAAAACGACTTGAAATTTACCGGCAGTACTTCGTAGCGCATTGAAATTAGTTTGCAGAATAAATTTCTGCTTTCCAACTATTTTCTGGAGGCTCCAAAACTGCTCAAAACGGTTTGAAACAGTTTTCAATCGATTTGGCATGTCAAAAATATGGTATATCCCAAATTTCAGCTTTCTTGGTCAATTGGGTAAAATTTTGATTTTTCCCTTCATTTTTGGCCTGAATTTGATTTTCAAAAATTCACCAAAATTCGAAAAATGCACTGAAGCACTTGAAATTTTGACAGATGAAAAATTTTTGCCTGATCTTTCGATCTACCTTGTAAGGTTTAGAAAATTTCGTGCAAGGCCTATGTTGGAACGCAAAATCTGTGATTTCGGCTGATCTGTCAATCAAAATGTCCGCCATTTTGTAAGTAGGGCCACTTTTTTTTTTAGTACAAGGGCTAGAAATGTTCCTCAGGACTCCCCCTTTAAGAAAAAAGTTCTCCCAGAGGATCGACGGGGGGGGGGGGGGGTGCAATAATTCTTGAGCGGGCTCCCCGACGTGCAAAATAAGTACTGAGGTACAAACTTGAATGCTAAATTTTAGATTTACGAATCTTCATCGTAATTCTGATCTCGTTTTCGCACTTTACTATTCCGATAATTCAACATTTTGTTTAAAAAGTTACCAAAATTTATTCATTTTTTCATTTTTTTCAAATTCGTTCAATTTTTAGTTTTTATGGAATTTTTTTGATAATTTCGAACTTTTCTTGGGGGGGGGCGTCCTCCCGAGTCCCCCCCCTCCCCACAAAAAAAGCCCTGAGAGTAGGTAATTAACATTATTTTGAAACCACTTGTTTTCCACTAGTGCTCGACACTCTGAACAAGTACTTGTGCCTTTTATCATTTTTTTCCATTAAAGGAAACTTTTATAGAGCAAAAAAGAGAATTTTGAAAGAGGGGATGGGCGGATTTTTGATAAACTTGGTGGTGGGGGTTCTAGGTTCAAAATTGAGCTAAAATAGAATAAAAATTCATCAATTTTGCTAAAAATACTCTAAGCTAGGTAAGTAAATTAAACGAGATTTTTTTAAGCAGGCAGATGTCGAAAATATAATTTTTAGAGCTGGCGAAGCAAGAGCAAAAAGCTCTCGAGAATCAGTATTTCATTTCAAGAGGTTTAAAAAACGATATTTTTTTTGTGTGACGAGTATCTAGGCAACTTTAAGCAGTTATAAATTCAAATAATGATTTTTTTAAAATTCAAAATTGAAAATAAAATTAAAAATCAAATGAGCCCGAGCGAAGCGAGAGCAAATGCTCTGAAAAATTAGTACATATTTTGAGAGATATGAAAAATGATGTTTCTTTGTGAGACGAGTCACTTATAACTTATAAGAAGTTTATTATTGTGCTTCAAAATATTAATTGTATTCGAATTAGGTATGATTTTTTTTGAATCGCTCGGGCAAAAGCTCTCGATAAAGGGAGACCCAGAAAGGCTGAAAATGGCCAAATTCGCTCTCGTGGGATTAATAATTATTGACAAAATACAGCGATTCGCGTAAATTTCAAAAATTTTCTCGTAAAAGGGAAATTTTTGATTTTTAGATATTTTTATTTTTAAAAAAAGCTGATCATGCAAAAAACCGCTCTTGAGGTGTCCCCTCCAGAATCGGCTCAAATGTCGGTAAATTCATTTAACAGGTAGAGTATAACACACAACTCGATTTTCAGCTGCCCAACTGCATATTCACGCCTTCTGCAGCACCTTCAAAATTCTGGAGAAATTAAAAAATCGCGTTGGAGGCTCCAGAATGACTGGAAATGGCGAAATTTGGATTTGGGGAATTAATATCAGTCTTAGGATTTATTTTGATTATTTTTACTGATTAGGTATGCACGTAGGTACTTTTTTGAAAAAAGTATAAATCACCAAAAACAGTCAATTTTGAATTTTCAAACGTTCGCCAAATATTGAGATATGAAGTTGGGCAGCTGAAAATTTAGTTTCGGGGTGTTAAACTATGCTCTTTCAAAAAATCGCGGTCCCATTCAAATCGGAGGCGGACACCTCAAGAGGTTCCCTTGTTAGGTACGTATAATTTTAGGTAGGTAAGTGAAGAATATGTTTAAATCATGTTACATCAATTACATGAATTTCTTAACATTCGAAAACTTGACTTTGTAAGTGGATTTTACTCATACAGTGAAAACAGATCAAATGCAGAATGCAGCATAGGAAATAAAAAAAAAAGATCGTCCTCTTTTATACTATACTGTAGCCGAAGGGTAGTTTTGTTGGAAAAAAAGAAGAAAAAAAACAGGTATATCCCAACATTCCTAGTAAGTATTTATTTACGACCCTGCAATAAACAAAAGCATTGAAATGCGGAACCATACTGTGACGAGAGTACACTGGCTTTCCCATATAAAACAGAGAATGAAAATTGAAAAGGTATATTTTGTATTTCACCGCACGCACTGATTTTTAAATACAGGGAAAGATCTAAAAGAAGTTTTATGTAGAGGGTTGGCTGCCTTTGATTTCCTCTACTGCGTAGTGCTACTTCCACAATATCTAGAATTCTACTTCATATTCATGATGGGTGTAATGTCGCATGGGTCAAATGTCGCAAAGGAGACGTTTCAGCATTAAATAACATCATGGGTCAAATGTCGCATGGGTCAAATGTCCCAATTTGTAATTAAATCGTTGCCTGGGTCAAATGTCGCTATTTTGATTTACCCTGGGTCAATTGTCGCATGGGCGAAATGTCTATTTCACATCGGATATTCATGTGGGTGTAATGTCGCATGGGTCAAATGTCGCATATTGATGTGATGCAAACATCTATCAGAACATGGGTTAAATGTCGCATGGGTCAAATGTCGTTTTGCGAACATCCAAAATTGATAAAAACATGGGTGAAATGTCGCATGGGTCATATGTCGCATGGGTCAAATGTCTCACTGCCGTGAGTGTTGTGTGTTATTTTTGTAAGTTTCAATTTTCAATTTTAGAATTTCGAAAAGAAGGAGAGTGAAATAAAATATGCACTCGTTGAATATCGTCCATAACAGATTCACGAACTCCTTGGGTGAATAGGTATATTTAGTTATCTCAGTTATCTGGAATTTTACTCAACAATCAACATTTTCTGAGATAATTTTTTACACAGTAGACTGATTTCCAGGTCTAGAAAGGAGAATACGTATTAATAATTAGAAATTTTGAGAACTATCTATTTCCTTCTGAAAAACTACTCGTATGTACTACTTTAGATGAGGAGAAAAAACAAAATAAAATAAGTAATGAGAAGGAAAATAATCAGAGAGTGAGAATACAAATCATTTTTCAGCATAAACTCTTCGGCATTTTGAAAAGTCAATTCATTCTAATCTAATCGATTTCTAGATCAGAGTGATTATTTGTATTTGTAAAATGTACCTCGATCAAAATTTATTCTTTTCAGATTGAAGAATTAAGTAGGTATATCATGGAAATTTTTGCAATGAGTTGCAATATCGCGAGCAAGATTTGCATACAGTTATCAATTATAATAAATGAAATGACATGATTGCATAGGTACTGCATAGAAAAATTACTCATTAGTCATTTGTAATGAATAATAATTGAAACAATAAATTAATATCACACGAAATAGCAAAATTAGACAGTTTGAATCTATTTTCAAGTAAAAATTGTAAGTTTGTTATCATGATTATCTTTATGTGTGTGGGAATGCGTTTTCATTGGTCGGAGTAAAATCCAATTTTGCGGCGGCTAACGATTAGTCCCTAATGGTGGTTTTCCTGCTCAACCCGGCTGCAGGATTAATTCGTTATTGCAAAAGAATCAAATCAAGAGAATTGGTAAGTTATCACACATTTGGAGCCTCAAGCTATAGTTATCAAATTTCTACAGAGATTTTAAATCCCTCAAGAAGGGCCAAAAATGAACTTTAGGATCTATAACTTCGGTCATTGCTTTTTAGACACCCTGCCAACCGTTTTGAAGTCATACATTCTTTGAAAATTGGATTTTTCTCAACTTCTTCCAAAACTTACAAATTCTTGAAAAAATTACTCTTAAATTCACATTCCAAAAATTTTGTAGTAACCATGTAAAACAGTATAGGTGCGAAAGTTCATTTTTGGTTCTTTCAGAGCGATTAGAAATTTCAGGGGAAGTTCAAGAAATCACTAGAGGCTTCAGAATGATCCAAAACTACTAATTGCTGGAATATGTGGAATTCAAATTGAAGAAATTATCCATTTCAGCTTGGTTGACTAAAAAAAAAAACATCTCGAAGAAAAAGTTTCAAAATTTCTCTCAAGACATCTTTTTTGAATTATTTAATTTTCAAAATTTGCCAAAAATGCAAACATGGGAGTTCAAAAGGTTCTGATAGTTACTTTGACGGTAAAATCAAACCCAAGTGAAAAATGTGGAAGCTCCCTAAGGATCTGGGACTCCAAAGATCCCTTCTTTGGTGATGGTTTCTCAATTGAGGAAAAAAGCACCCCCTCTTCTTTAAAAATTACTTAATTTTCAAGCTGAAGAAAATTAATTCCAATTCCAAAAAGTGTTATTTTTTCATTTAAAAGTTTAAAAAGTTATAAAATTGAAAACCGTGGTTTACGAAATTTGAAAATATATACAGGGTGTCCTACTGTCCTGTTTGAGAGTAATCTGTTTTCACCATTAACTTAAGCAAAGCATTCTGGGTTCTTTCGTGAATTTCAGCCCAGCCTAGGAATTGAAAAGGGTGCGTTAAATTTCAAGTACTGCATTCCATATTTGAATTTCTGAAGAATTTTCAAAAATTCAAAGACCTACATAATAGGTATATGTATGTTTCATTGAAAAATCAAAATTTAATAAAATTGAGATAGAACGCTAATATTTTGATCTAGATTTGATTTGTGGCTTCGTAAATTAATCTGTGAAGGTTTGAACTCTCTAAGAACTTGCAGCAGATTCATACCTTTAAAAAAGCCTCCGTCCGACGAATGCCAATACTGATCTTCATATGCAAAGTAGGTAATTTTTTCAACTGAAATTTTCATCTCCACAGTTTCCTGTAGTCACGATCGAGCTTGGCAATATTACGCCGAATCTATTCTCAATGAAAAAGGTTTTCCAGCTGTCAGATGCGCCAATTACGAAACATTCTTAGCCGGAGTTTGCAACCAACATTCAGATCCTCGAACGAACAGAAGCGAGATTCAATACATGGGATTTGCAGCTAATCCTCGGTAAGTGATTTTATGATTTAATAATTTTCCCAGTTGTCTTCGCCAATCGAGTTTATTAAGAAACGCTAGAAGATGAAAAAAAACAAAGTGGCAAATACAAGTTGGAAACATGATTTTAATCTACGTTCTTGACGTACGTTTCAGTCTCAAGGGGAAATTTTTCCTCGCCACCAATAGCAGAGAACCATTCGCGACTAATTACAGAAAATTATGAAGATATTATGCCATTTTTCCAATCATCAGTCATCATTACAAAATCTGCTTAATTTTGATTTACCGATCGAAAAATCATACCTACAAAAAGTCAAGTCGGGTAAGATGACGTACCAAGAAAAGATGCCGCAACTGTGACCAGATTTCTAAAATATTATTTTATTTATTTATTTACAGTCATTATCATTACTTCGCGGTTATTCACGCGATTATTTTTGGTTTTTAAAAATATAGAATGAATTTTAAAAATTAAGTAAATCTAAGTACATCTTGATCGAGCTATTCTTGGATGCAGACGTCTATTCAGGTACAAATTATCATAATTCTAGACCTCGATGGTCTTTTTGTAAGATTTTTCCAGTGATTTTGTTATCCAAAAAAAAACACTTGAAAATGTTATGGAAATTGGTACCTAATATTTCTTTAATATAAAATGGATAATTTTCCAAAAATTCAGCATTCATTTCATTTCCTTTCAAAATCCAAATATTCCATCAACTTTTGAATACTTTGATTATTTTTGATTCGACATAAGCTGACTGATAATTTTGGTAGGTACTTGAGTGAGATGGTAAATGCAATGAAAAAAATCTATGAGAAGAATTTGTGCTCATTTGTCATGTTTTAGATTATTATAGAGGGTTAGAAAAGGGAGACTGTTATTGTACTATGATAATAGAGAAAACAACGGTCCAAAGATGCTATTCATCAGTTCGAGTTCAAAAAGTTGTGCCATGCATGTAGCACGGTTTATTTTCCTCTCTCTTCTACAAAGAAGATCCATTTCAGATGGGAATAAACGATAAAAATGTAATATTTGAGAGCGTTCGACCAGAACAAATTAAACTGATCCTTCGTACTTTACTGCAGAGACGACCACGAGAAAACCAAACTCTTTATTATGCGTTTCATTCCGTTCATATTGGAATGGAATGAGAGGAGGCCTTCATTTTTGAATATTACACTGGGTCAGTTCAACTTCGTGTATTTACCTTGGGGATATGTCATCAATTGAAGAAATAACGAGTAGATAAGAAATACAAAGAAAAGTAAGGAATTTTTCTATCGTGTTTTTAATCGAATCTGTTTCATGATTTCACTGTGTAACTAATCTGAAACTTAATAAGCATGAAAAGTCTGCTTTTCTACAAGCTGAAAATCTCAAATTAAAAAAAAATCAAAACATGCCCTTTTTGCATGAAGTTGATGAACACTCCCACTAACTCCTAATGCCCCCCCCCTCCTGGGAGAATCAATAGGTATATTTTCCAAACTGACCTAGAGCCTCCAATAAAAGTTGAATTTTCTCCAATATACATACTTCAAATTGTTCCAGAACAACGCATCCCCAAAAAAATCTTTTAAAAGAATTCTTACCCCCGCCCACCCACTTGAGGGATATTCATGACCTTAAAAATTAACAGAAAACATTTCAGTAAATACCTTTCTTCAAAAAAAAAAAAAAAAAAAAAAAATTGAAAAAAGATAAAAATTTCAATATAAAATTTACTGATATAAAGAGAGTGTGACCCCGCCATTTAAGGCATTACAAAATTATTTAATTATGAATATTTATTTTAATAATGTAAATCAGTAAAATAATGACTGCATAAATGATGAATTTAATGTCAAAGAAAATAAAACAATTTTTATAATTTGATTGATAAATATATATGATTCAAATTTGTTATGTGTAGAAAAATCTACATTAATATTTTCTAATAAAAAAAATAAAATTAAAAAAAGGGCGGACAAAAGCCGATTTCTCATTTTTTTATACCTGTTTATTAGATTGAATTTTATTATTTTGTTTCATGAATTAAGTTATAAGAAACTGTTTTAAGGCTTTTGTCCGCCCTTTTTTTAATTTTATTTTTTTTATTAGAAAATATTAATGTAGATTTTTCTACACATAACAAATTTGAATCATATATATTTATCAATCAAATTATAAAAATTGTTTTATTTTCTTTGACATTAAATTCATCATTTATGCAGTCATTATTTTACTGATTTACATTATTAAAATAAATATTCATAATTAAATAATTTTGTAATGCCTTAAATGGCGGGGTCACACTCTCTTTATATCAGTAAATTTTATATTGAAATTTTTATCTTTTTTCAATTTTTTTTTTTTTTTTTTTTTTTTGAAGAAAGGTATTTACTGAAATGTTTTCTGTTAATTTTTAAGGTCATGAATATCCCTCAAGTGGGTGGGCGGGGGTAAGAATTCTTTTAAAAGATTTTTTTGGGGATATCATAAATTTTTTTTCGTATTCATGAGATAATGCAGACTTATGGGTACCAAAAATGAAATTGTAAACATATTGTAACATATATGTTTAATATCTTAAAAATATGTTAAATTAATCACCATTTTATATTTGACTGGATTTGATAAACATTTAGAGAAGACGTATTTTTTCTACATAAAATGCCTAGCAATAATTATGGTCAGCTAGCAGTTGAATGTTTTTTGGTTCAATATAAGTCAACACTGATTTCATGATTAAATTGACAAAAAATTGAATCTTTAGACAAGGCTGCAGCAAAAACTATAAATCTAAAAAATCTGAAATTTTAAATATATATGCTTTGAACATAGACCTAGGCCCTTTTGGTATTTTCAAGACATTTTCACCATTTATAAGGGGCCAAAAGAGGGGGTGAAGGTTGAATTTTCAAGATTTTGAAAATTTTTTTATATCATTCACTAATGGATAATGAATGGAATCTACATTTCAAATTTCATAAACTTCGGTTAGACCAATCTCTCGATATTGCTCTAAGTGTTGTGGAAAAAAATTACCAGAAAAACAGTGAAAATGCTGCTTGACACTGCAAAAATGATGCTTGACACTTTGCGATTGTTTGTTGTATAACAATTGTTATATATATTTTCTGAAAGCTCTTTAAAAAATAAAAACATTGGTCTTCTTACTTTTTTAAATAAATTAATATTTTTCGAGAAAATTGCATTGGCGTGATGTCCAAAACTGTCCAAATAGTTTGAGAATATTACTCCGCGGTGTTGCCGTACCGCCACCTACGGTTCGAAAACCGTGGGAGGGCGGGGGGGCAACACTACCGCGTCGCCTGATTACAGGACCGATTAAAAATGTTTACAGAGGAAAACCCACTTTTGGATGGAGGCTACAGATTGGCTCAAAAGTTGTGAACAATTGGGAAGCCAACTGGAGGAGCTTCAGAGGAGCTTGAGGAAGTTTTGAGTAATCTTCTGCGAAGAATGTGAAAACCATGCGCTCCTTTCGACTGAATGCAATTCTGAACGTGTTCAACTTTTATTCGGAATAGAAAAAAATGTGTAATAATAATTACAAATAAGGGTTCCATTTAAAATTGCTTGTTTTCAAGCAAAGCGAAGCGAATCGAATCGAATCATTCACGAACGATTGGTGATTGAAAAATTGATTGATTTCTACGTGAATCATTCGCGAACGGAATAATTAATTTTTAGTGAAACATTCACGAACAAATGGATTAACTGTTAGTGAATCATTCGCGAACGAATTGAATAATTTTTGGTGAACCATTCGAAAACAAATTAAACATATTTTGGTGAATCATTCGCGAACGAATTGAAGGATTTTTGGTGAATCATTCGCGAACGAATTGAATAATCTTTGATGAATCATTCGCGAACGAATTGAATAATTTTTGTAAATCATTCGCGAACGAATTGAATAAGTGATTTGTTCGCGAACGAATAGATTCATTGATTAATTCTAAGAGAAGTTATTTAAGGATCGACGAAAATGTAATACCTACATACTTGTTGATGGAAACACATGAAATTTCAGGTATAAAACACAACTCCACACTTCGTTTTTTTCCTCTTCGTTGTATTACTACATATTTTCCTCGCTTTTTTGTCCTCACACCTGCCTATTTATCAAATAAAATGCGAACCAAATTTATGTCAAATTGATTAACGAGCGAATTATTTTGCAAAAATTTAATTCCATGAAGGTGTAGATGTATGGCAATGCGTACGTCGATGTTAGCATATAAACTATTTTTCATTTTGATCATTTACATAGTACATACATACCTACCTAATGTTTGTCTTTTTTTTCATTGAAATATGCATTTTTTTTCACCTGTTTTTTTTATCGAACTGCAGATTTCTGCGTTAGATTGTAAATCACACACGTTTCACATTCAATTTCCATTTTGGAACGGATTCTGTTTGCACAGAATTTATCAAATTTTTTTTTTAAATGTGGGTAAGTACTTTTCAATATCGTAAATTATACGTTGTTTTTCATATTACTGGTGTTTTATATCTGTTTTTTTCGGTACAAATAGAACCAGTATTTTACATCATTTTTCGGTTGAATTTTCGTGTCTCAATCACAAGCCACCTAATATCAAGTTGGCCTGCTTCTAAAATTTGTGCTCATACTCAAGAATTTGCGCACAATGAGTCGAAAAGTATTCGCTGTACTGCAGATTTTGGTGATTTTGATAATCGAGAGAGCATACTGCAATGCACCTGCACCTGCCCCTGCTCCTGCGCCAGCTCCTGCGAATAATCCAGCACCAGCAAATGCACCAGCTCCTGCGAATTGCCCTGCAGCAGCTGCTATTGTAAGTACTACATGTTATAAACTATACTGCAATGCTATTTTTTCTACATGTTTGAATATAACTTCCACAGATACCTGCAGATAAATATCCTACTCCAAGAAGAGATGAAAATGTCCAGGACACATATGCCGGCTGCGTCACAGTACGTGTACCCGTTTGCAATTCTTTTCATAATTTTTGCTGAATTTTCCACCCTTGATAATAATACTTAAATGTGCATTTCGATTTTTTCAGGTTAATGATCCGTACAGATGGATGGAAGATCCAGACAGCCCTGAAACAAAAAAATTCGTCCAAGATGAGATGGCACTTACCACGTCTTATTTAGAAAAAAGCCCATTCCGTGCTGAGTTGCAAGCTCGTTACAAGGAATTGTATGACTTTCCGAAAATGACGGGTCCTTTTCAAAAAGGAAAACATTTTTTCACTTTTCGAAATACTGGTTTGCAGAACCAAGAGTAAGTGTTTGAGGAAAAAGAGTAGAGAGTAGAATAATGATGTCTAATCTAACTACATAAATCGATGATTTTCCAGTGTGCTTTATATATCAGATTCGATAAAAGATGAAGGTAAAGTATTTCTAGATATGAATACCCTTTCTAAAGATGGTACTGTTGCATTGGATACAGAAACGTTATCTTTCTCGGACGATGGGAAAACGTTTGCATATGCGTTGAGTGCGGGCGGTTCTGATTGGAAGACTGTGCATTTCAAAGACGTGGAGAAAGGTTGAAATTCATAATACCTGCACTGGTAGAAAAATTTTTTCTTAGATGATGTTAAGTGTGTCTTTTACACAGGAGATGAGCTCAAGGACAAGCTAGAAAAGGTCAAGTTTTCAGAATTACCATGGACGAAAGATGGCAAAGGAATATTTTACGCGGTAATACATGATTGGTTGTACCTATTTATTTATTTTTTTTAATCAAATCATTGGATGAAAAAAGGTAGTCAAAGTTTACAATTCGATTCACATACCTATCTACTTGTAAAACTTCAGGCCTACCTTGATCAAAAAGGCAAAGCCGATGGTTCTGAGAATAATGAGAATAAAAATCAAAAGTTGTACTACCATCTGCTTGGAACTGAACAATGTAAAGATATTATGGTGGCGGAATTTCCAGACAATCCTGATTACTTCGTGTAGGTTTCGCTGCCTTACCTTATAATGTGCATTTAATGAAAAAGTAGGCAACATTATTCACTGTTTGCTTAATTTCCAGAGATTCTGCGGTGAGCGACTGTGGCAAATACTTGATTGTATATGTATCCGAAGGCTGTGATAATAACTTGGTGTACATAGCTGATATAAGTAAGGGAGTCACACCTAAAATGAAACTTGAACCAATTGTCACAAAAATGGAAGCAAATTACAACGTAAGCATTAAAGAACATACAAAAATGGGCCACTCTACGCCAAAACGGCGAATTTTTGCACCAGGGATCTTCGATTTTTTTTTCAAAATCAAATCACGTTCAGAGGTCATCAAACGATGACGAATGACGTAAACTCGACATTTTTTCGATTTTTTTTGACTGAGCTGTTTGGCCTTCAAGGTTCTCCAAAATGAGCGAAAATGGTAAATTTCTGTTGCAAATTGCTCCGGTTGTACGTGGTATAGAATTTTGAATTTTTTACCGGCTTTTCGAAGAAAAGTCAGGTACTGTATTTGTCTCAACTGTGACAGTTTCGGTCCGGAGTAAATTTTCTTTGCGTTTTGGGGTGTTGGGATCATTGTAGGACCATTAGTTTTTTTTCAGGTTTCCTTAAAGTTTATATATATATATCTATATATTTGCTTGCGACCACACATGTCAACTATGCTTGGCATATATGCAGAAAAGTGAACAAAATTTTAAAATTGGTATAATTTCTGTTCTAAATCACTTATTAAAATTTTATTTGCAGATTCAGTCTAATATTAAAAAAATCTATGTTTTGAAAAAAGTAATCAGATTTTTAGGCTAAATTTTGAAGAAAATGTTTGAAAATGGAGTCTAAGTAATTTGAATTTTGAGAAAGTTAAGACACCAAAAGAAAGCTTAAACAGCATAAAAATTTTTGATGTTTTTAAATTTTCCATAGGCCAATAAAATACTGAAAAATTTCAAGTCAAATTTGTTGTCGTGTACACTCAGGATCGATGTATTTGCATACATCTCCACCAGCACATCACATTCTACTCACTACAAATTGACTGTAGACCCTGCGTTCGTCCTCGCACCTCGATTTCTAAGCCATGCGCCCTCTGGTGGAAGTTTCTGAAAACTCATAGTTGACTTGTATAGTAAAATTAACCCATGACTTGTCAACTATAGTTGACAAGTTGGTCAGTCCACTTGTATAGTAAAATTAACCCATTCATTAGTTGACAAGTCTGGTTACTAATACCTATATATATATAAATATTCTAGGGGGTAAACTCGTAACTTTTTTATAGATTAACCAGCAAACTCATAACGTTTTGGCAAACTCGTAACCTTTTTAGGACGTGACTTTTCGATGAGGTGCCATATGAATCTAGAAGGTGTGGGGAGTCTACTGTCAAAGTTTGAGCAGGGACGTGAGATTGCTGTTTATACACTTTCTCTTTTGACTCAATTTTCAAATGAGTGCATAGCCTAATTATTATGTACTAGGACACGAGGAAAAGGTGTTTATTGCCAAGAATGCCAATAATCATTTTTTAAGTTCTGTTTGGTGATTCTGGTGGTTGAAGGTCTCCTCTTTCACGTTGCGTGGTCAAAAATCGCCTAAAATGAATTTTTGACTGCTCAATTTTAATTTAGAGCTCATTATACATGTCCGAATTTTCGTGTTTTTCAACATTAACATTGATTTTACGGGGAAAGTATGCATCCTAAGAAAAAAATGCAATGAAGGAAATTGTAGAGCATAAAATTTCCTTTCTGCTCAGAGCTGGTTATTTTTTTGTAGGATGCTTTGTTAAAAAGCTATTTGCGAAAAACAGAGACGTATGGGACTTTTAAAAAAAAGCTTTTCTGAAAAATTGATGTTTCGGCAATGAGATACCTCTCCACAGGTCACCCAAAAATCAAGTTAACGAATATAACGCGGCCTAACATCGAGTACTATCAGGCCTATGGGGTGACGCGTCGAGCGCATGCACAGCAACGAAGTTACAGGTGGGACGTGAGTTTGTATTTTATACAAAACGTTATGAGTTTACCTGTATGCGGCTATATATATATATGTGTTTATGTACCAATTTTGTGGCAGAGTAAACTCGAAACCTATGAAATTTTGAACAAAGTGCTTTATCCCTCCCAACTGGTGTATTGCCGAAATTTTGAGATTTCGAGTTTTATTAAAATCGGTTTAGGCGTTCCTTAGATATTTCAGATTAAGTGATTTTTTTTGCCATTTTTGCGTCCTTTTGCAGACTTCCTCATCAGTTTTGTTTTTGGTATACCTATTTTTAAATATTTTGCTTAGCAATAATCACTAACGTCTGTCTTTATACCCAAACGATTTCTCAGTTTATTTCTTGTTAGAAACTCGATGGAAAATCGGTTCAGGTGTTCCTTTGACATTTCAGCTTAGGTAGGCTTTGTTGATTTTTTTTGTTATTTTTGCAGACTTTTGCAGACTTCCTCATCAGTTTTGTTTTTGGTATACCTATTTTTTTTAAAGCATAAATGTTTTGCTTAGCAATAATCACTAATGTCTATCTTAATACCCAAACGATTTCTCAGTTTATTTCTTGTTAGGAACTCGATGGGTAATGATGGGCCGATTATTAATCGATTAATCGGGCCTGAAACTCTTTCGATTAATCGATTATTAAAAAAAAAATAATCGATCATGTTTTCTACGAAAAGCCGGTTCTCTCACGCTAGTTGCGTGAGTGTTTTTTCAAATTGTAGTATCTACTTTGCAAAATCAGTGTTGCCACTTTCGAAAACCTAAAAAAATTGATTTGAAAACGTATAATTTAAATATAACCACCATGTCCGCGAGTAATAATTCTGAAAAAATTCTCAGTTTTAGTCCTTTCCATGTAAAATAACACATCAAAAAATTGGACTGGCACTTTTTCGCATTTTCGAGAAAAAAAATTACAAGTTTGGCTTTTAGCAAAAATACCATCACAAACCTAAAAAATGAACATTTTTGCATTTTTGAGATATTTTACCAGTGTGTAGATGAACATTTGAAAAAATATTCCTTCTTTCGCAATTGGTCAACGAATTGACGATGAATATGAAATTCTAAATCCAAAATCGTTAATAAGATATTTTCCAAAATTGAAAATTCAAATATTCAAAAATCCGAAAGCAAAAGTTAAAAAATCAATATTCAATTCGGACATAGAGTTTTTTGGTTGTTGGATACACTGGTTTTATTAAAATATCAGATCAAATTAATTTGAGCATTTGACATACACAAAGCAATAATAATAAATTATAAGTCCTTACCTACTTACAATTAGTCAGAGAGCCCGCTTAAGGATCTATTGCACCCCCCTCCACCGTCGGTCATCCGGGACAACTTCTTTCTTAAAGGGGCAGTCCTAAAGAACATTTCTAGCCCTTGTACTCAAAAAAGAATTGGCCTTACTTACAAAATGGCGGTCATTTTGATTGACAGGTCAACCGAAATCGCAGATTTTGCGTTCCAACATAGGCTTGCACAACATTTTTCAAACTCTACAAAGGTAGATCGAAAGATCAAGCAAAAATTTATCACCTGTCAAAATTTCAAGCGCCAAAGTATGTTTTTCGATTTTTGGTGAATTTTTGAAAATCAAACTTAGGCCAAAAATGAGGGGAAAAATCAAAACTTATCAAAATTTACCAAATTGACCAAGAAAGCAGAAATTTGTGATACACCCTATTTTCGACATGCCAAGTCGATTGGAAACTGTTTCAAACCGTTTTGAGCAGTTCTGGAACCTCCAGCAGATTTTTGAAACTCGAAATTCCCACAAAATTTCATCAAATGGAGTTGGAAAGCCGAAATTCATTTTGCAAACTAATTTCAATATGCTACGAAGTCAACTGCAGGCGGATTTTAAGTCGTTTTGGAGCCTCCAGCAAATTTTTAAAAATTTCTGGAGCCTCCAGTAGATGTTTGAAACTTGAAATTTTCCAAAATTTCATCAAAATGGAGTTGAATAGCCGAAATTTACTCTGCAAACTAATTTCAATACGCTACAAAGCAAAGTGCAGGGGGATTTCAACGTCAAGTCGTTTTGGAGCATATAGCAATTTTTTAAAAATTACTGGAGCCTCTGGTAGATTTTTTAAACTTTAAATTTCCTAAAAATTTCATCAAACGGAGATGAAATGTCAAAATTCATTCTGAAAACTAATTTCAATACGCTATGAAGTCGTCTGTTGGTGGATTTCAAGTCGTTTTGGAGCCTCCAGCGACTTTTTGGGAGGTCTTATGGTGTTTTTTTGGAAAACTGAAATTTCCAAAAAGTAGCTGGAAGCTTCAAAATTATTTAAAACCATTTGAAACCATCAATCGTATTGAAATTAGTTTGCGAAGTAAATTTCAGCTTGCCAACTCCATTTGGTAAAATGTTGAGGGAATTTCATGTTTCAAAAATCTAATGAAGGCTCCAGGAATTTTCAAAAAGTCACCGGAGGCTCCAAAACGACTTGAAATTCACCTGCAGTACTTCTTAGCGCATTGAAATTAGTTTGCAGAATAAATTTCAGCTTTCCAACTTAATTTTGGTAAAATTTTGTGGGAATTTTGAGTTTCAAAAATCTGCTGGAGGTTCCAGAACTGCTCAAAACGGTTTGAAACAGTTTCCAATCGATTTGGCTTGTCGAAAATAGAGTGTATCCTAAATTTCAGCTTTCTTGGTCAATTTGGTAAATTTTGATTTTTTCCCCTCATTTTTGGCCTAAATTTGATTTTCAAAAATTCACCAAAAACCGAAAAACGTCTTTAGCATTTGAAATTTTGACAGGTGATAAATTTTTGCTTGATCTTTGATCTACCTTTGTACAGTTTGAAAATTTTTGTGCAAGTCCTGTGTTATTGGAACGCAAAATCTGCGATTTCAGCTGACCTGTCAATCAAAATTGGGGGGGGGGAGGGAGAAATACCTAATCAAAAAGGACTTCCCCTTTAAGAAAAAGTTGTCCCGGAGGATCGACGAGATCCTTACGCAGGCTCCTCGACTAACTGATAATAAAAAATAACAAAGAAATTTGCATTCATTAATAATTTTAAACACTTTTATCATTAAAAATTTGAAATTAAAAAAATTTTACAAGTAGGATTGGAATGTGCGGCTAATAGAAAAATTTATTGCATAAACAGTAAAAATTGTTGGCTGATAAAAACGAAGTTGAAAATGCTGAGAAATTTAAAGTTGAAGAAAGTGACTTGGCAAATACAAAGGTGTCTTATGTGTAGCGTAATACGTAACACATAAGACACCTTTCTAAATAACGTGGCGTACTGAATTCTTGAAAGCGATTTTAATAGTGTTCCCCTTGGCGGGGGAACCTGTAATTTTGTAGCCAAAGTATGGGACTTCACAACAAAATAATTACGGGATCTCAAAGTTGAAACAGGTAGTCACAATTTTCGGACAAGTAAAAATCGTTCCATTTGATCCGGTTTCACCCCTAGTAAAAAGTTTTATGAAAATTGTGTTCTTTTCATTTTTTGTTTAAAACAAAGGCAAAATTTTTCCAATATGTATCACTTTACGAACAAAACCATAGCCAGAAAAATGGTATTTCCAGTACATAAATTCAGTGGCAAATGAGGGAGAGGGAAATTTTTTTCAAATGTTCGTCTACATACCTATTGGTAAAATATCTCAAAAATGCAAAAATGTTTATTTTTAGGTTTCTGATAGTATCTATTTTTGCAATAGGTAAGTGCAAAACTTGTATATTTTTTTCACTGATTTTGACATCATTCGTCAATTACCCTCTCAAAGTACTACAATTTGAAAAAAAGTTCAAAATTTTATACCACGTACAACCGGAGCAATTTGCAACTGAAATTTTCCATTTTCTGTCATTTTGAAGAACTTTGAAGCCCCACAACATCGCCAAAAAAAATCGAAAAATGTCCGGTTTGCGTCATTTATCATCGTTTGATGACCTCTAAACATAATCTGATTTTGAAAAAGATCGAAGACCCCCCTCGTGCAAAAATCCGCGGATTTGGCATGGAATGGCCCAGATGTACCTCGGCTAGAACCATCATAGTAATCAATAATGATCATTCACAGTTTATCGCCAACAATGAAAACCAATTCATTTTTCGAACTAACAAAGACGCCGATAATTACAAAATAATGTCCGTTGATATCACATGCCCAGATCCCAAATCGTGGAAAGACCTCGTACCTGAAGATAAAAAGAACAGCTTGAACTGGGCTAAAGCAGCGTATGATAAATACATGTTTCTGTCTTATATCGAAGATGTCAAGGCAGGTTTCTTACAATGAATCTAAAGACTCAACTTTGATGCTAGATGTAAGGGTGATTTCAGATTTTCTCATTTTCTTCCACAGACTGTTCTCCAATTACATGACGTAGTAACTGGTAAAATGCTCAAGCAGTTCAAATTGGAAATTGGAACGATTGAAAAGGAATCAGCTTTCTGCGATAGAAAAAGCCCGAATGCATTTTTCAATTTTGTATCATTTCTTACACCTGGTATCACTTATCATTACGATTTATCAAAACAAACGCCCGAACTTGAGGTACTTAGGCTGTCAAATATTCCCTATTCACGTTTCATGAAACATCTCAAATCCAACACTTGTTGCATTTTTGAAAGAAAATTTCAATCAAGACATTCAATTTCTGCATTGCAGGTAATTAATGAAATCAAACTGAAGAATTTTGATCGTGAGAAATTCACAGTAGAGCAAGTTTTTTACCAAAGTAAAGACGGAACCAAGGTGCCTATGTACATTATCCATGAAAAGGTAGGATCAATTTCTGTTTAAAAATGATATGAATTTTTCATCTTTGTAACCAGCAAAAGCTTGACTTTTCAGGATCTCAAGAAAGATGGAAACAATTTCACCTACGTGTATGGATATGGTGGATTTAGTATCAGCATCTTACCGTATTTCACAGTTAATCGTCTGGTGGTCATAAGCAACTTCAAAGGAGTACATTGCGTAGCAAATATTAGAGGTGGAGGGTAAGCGTTGAATAATTATTTCCTACACACTTCTCAAAAACTGGAATACCAAACTATAACCAATACTCGTATAATTTTTATTCTTCTTCCAGAGAATACGGTGAAAAATGGCATAAAGAAGGATCGTTGATGAAAAAACAAAACTGTTTCGACGATTTTCAAGCTGCTGGCGAATACCTGATTGCAGAAAAATACACAAATAATAAAATGTTGGCCATTAATGGAGAATCGAATGGAGGTCTTTTGATGGGTGCCTGTCTTAACCAAAGACCAGACTTATATGGTGCTGTTGTTGCTGATGTAGGGTCAGTATGCTTTCAAAGAAAACAGTTCTAAGAATGGTAGAAGTTAGGGAGTCATTTATAACTGCAACTGGTGCTTGTTTGGTTGCAGAGTGATGGATATGTTAAGATTTGACAAATTTACCTGTGGTCACGCGTGGATAACTGACTATGGTTCATCATCCGATCCGAAATTTTTCCCAATTCTGTACAAATACTCTCCTTTGCATAATATTAAAATCCCCGAAGGTTGCGACAAACAAGTAAGTTGGCATTTTATTACCTTTATTGGTCTCAGACTCTTGTGCTGAAGAAGAATATACATAAGTTCTTATATGTATGTGCAGTATCCTCCTACCATGCTAACAACTTCAGATCATGATGATCGAGTTTCACCTCTACACTCCTTGAAATTCATCGCCACATTACAATATGAAGCTAAGAAACACTCCAATCAGGTAATAAAAAAACGTCAGATATAAGTAGACTATCGCTGTCTACAAGAAAAGACATAAAATCCATCGTATAATTTGATCGATTTAATTTCTAGAAAAATCCATTCATTATCAGAGTCGAAACAGATGCTGGTCATGGTGGTGGTAAACCATTGGATAAAACTGTAATAATAATTTCAATGTTCTATACAATTACCTCTTTTCTTGGAATCAAGAATTCAATTCTATTTTCAATTTTTCACTTTATTCATTCAACATTTTTTTCTCATTTATTTGAAACAGATCGCAGAACTCATAGATTTCATGTCGTTTTTTATAATCAACCTCGGAATCCAGTACCAACCTTACCATTGCTAATGAAACCTCAAAGAGATAATTCTCACATAAATTTACATGTAAATAAAGAGCTAAAAAGGGTAAGATGGTATTTTTACATTCAAAAATACAAAAGCAATTGTACCTATAATTTAATTCGAAATGTGTTGATAGGTATTATTTATATTGCACATATTTATAAAAAATTCACTGAGCACTTATGTCTTGTTGAATAAAATCGTGAGCATTACCTATTACCTACATTAAAACCCTGTGTAAAATTTCGTTCGTTTTTTGAAAAAAAAAAAAAAAAAAAAAAAACAGATTTTGTCTGAAAAACTTTTTTTTTCAAAACAAACATTTTGAGTTTTTTTTTGTAGTCTCAACTCTCAACATTTAATGATTTCGAGATTGTTTTAATTTCGCGATCTTCACAACATTTTTTCTCAAAATTTCAAGATTTTTCAAAATTTTGAAAATTTTTTGAATTTGAGATTCAAGTCTCGCGGTTTTAAAGTTTTTGTATCGCAACATCTCGAGATTTTTTATCCTATGATTTTAAATATTTTTCTCTTTCAAGATTTTCAAGTTTTTTTTCTTGAAATTTCAAGTTTTTTGATGGCAAGATTTGTTATTTTGAGATTTTGAGTTTTTTTCTGTTCCAAGATTTGGAAATTTTTTGAATTAAAAATGGTGTCAATTTTTTAGTCATTATCGACAATTTGAAAACATTGAACATTTTGTTTGGGTATTTTCATTTTTGAATTGGAAATAATGACTAAAGCCCTCCTGTATTCCAAAATAATTCCCCAGTTTCAAAAATGATGATTACTTTCAGAAGTTTTGGCCCAATCAATGCAAAATGTTTTGGGATGAAATGAAAATATTTTCAAATCACAAATCAAGACTAAAACAAGCAATCCACGAATGGAAGGTTTATAAACTGGCCTGTTTACATCTATCTTTAGGACCAGAAGCATAAAAAGTATGTCATTCTACAAGTTGAAAACCTCAAATTTGATTTTAAGAAAATCAAAAACGACTTCTGACTTGATCAAGTCCGATATACCAACAGTAAGTAGTAAGTAGGTACCCTTCTACTCTTTCTGTAAGTTTTTTTTTTGAGAGAGAGGGTTATCAAGTGAATTTTGAAAACGTTTTCTTTATACACATTTTGCAATAATCATGCAAAATATCGAAAGATATCATTTTCGAATCTTAAGACATATTTTGGAATGCAGAAGTGCCAATTTTTTTGTGATTATTGCCAATTTCTAAAAATCAACAGAAACTCGTCAAAATCTTTTTGGCTTTTGAAATTGACAAAAATGGTTAGAACGTTGGTACCTTAGAGCAAAACTGATACTCACATAACCATTAAACAAAATACGTTTCATGAAAACCAATCATTTCTTCAACAATCGCAGATTGCAAGAGAGTTTTTGCATTCATTTTTTCTTATTTGTTGTTTTAATACTTTATGCTGCTTTAAATATTCTCTCAGACAAACTCCGGTAATTTTACACATAGGTATTCAACATTCAGTTAAATTACGAGTAAGAAACAACAAAAAATTATTATTCACTTCCTGGTAGAAAGATGCCTCTCTATTTTATGAGAAGGAATTTTCAAAAGAATTGTGTTTTATCGCCCCAGTCCTCCTCTCAACCTGATTCAGAAAAAATACTCCAATTCTAAAAAATAGTAACTTATTCGATGTTCTGTATCATCTTAGGCCATTGACATCAATATCCAAGACCAATACCTAGTGTTCTACTGAATTAGATTGAAAATTTGCAAATCGCTTCGTTTTGGGTGGATTTGTATTTTGAAAATATTTGCGTCCTAACTAATTTCACATTAAATGAGCTAGAACATCGGAAGATATTGTCTCAAGAATTAAATGGTGCCAATTTTTGGTCATTATCGACAATTTGAAAAAATTAAAAAATTTATTGATGATTATTTTCAGAATAAGATCTGGCCCTATCGATGCACAATGTTTTTGGGATGAAAATATTTTCAAATTACGAATTGAGGACTAAAACAAGCGATTTACAAATTTTCAACTTATCAGTATAATTTTAAACTTGATCTTGGATTTTGATGGTAATGGCCGAATTCCACGCAAAATCACGAGGTGGACTATGGGTACCTACCATTAGAGCTGGAGCGAAAAATACATAATTTTTTCGAAATTTCCTCCTATTCTAAGACTAATGTTTTCTTTCTAGGACACCTCAAAAGTTTAAAAAATTCCGAGTGATTTTCAACTCAATATTGAACTCTGTAGATAGGTACTAAACTAGGCAACATCCTCTAACTTCTTTTCGCAATCAAACGTAATTCATAAAAAATTAAAATCGAAGAAATACGAGCATTAAACAGCGATACACTTTCAAAAAGAGGCCATGATTTCATTCAACCGCGGACCGCCGAGAATCAAATAGAAGTTATTCGAAAAGGTTGCTACCGAAAGTAAGTAGGTATGTATTTTTCTCCACCACGAATCGGAAAAATTCTTGAATTTTTGGAAAGAGGTACGCCAAAAAAATCCAAATCCAAAATTTTAGCAGCCCCAAGTGCCTTTTCAATTTGTGGAAAATTGTTAAAAATGTTCCACGTCTCCTTAAAATTGATGAAAAAAAAATTTAATGGAGACAACATGAGCCGACAAGCTAGAATTTTGATTTCTATAGATAATATAAATGTAAAACTCCCAAATCATTTTTTTGCCAATCCCAGACATTCTAGAGCCTACAGCGTAAAATCCAGTTTTTAACAGGAACTTCAAAATCTCTAGGTCAACTGGACAGGTACCAATTTTTAAAAAATTCTAGTTTGCATCCACTTTCAATCAGTTCAGTCGAAAAATGCGCAATTTCAACAAATTCCAGGTGGAAAGTTTGGGTTTGATTTTTCATTTTCAAATCTTTTTATTGTTCGAAATTGGAACAAACTGAGTATTTTTGAATTCATACAATGGACAACAACTGCTAAATGAACAAGCTGTTGAAATAAACATCCAACTACTCTGGAGCATTCCTAGGTAATGCAAACAAAGCTCCAATGATATTGACAAAATGAAATTCGTATTTCAAATTCAAAAAAATAATAATGTAGATGTTTTCCACGACGTCATGAAATTGAAACACATTACAACCCCTCAAGCTCAAATTAGATTTCTTTAAAAAAAAAAAAAAAAAAAACTTGAATTATTGATTGAACCGGAGAGCACTGATTTTGCAGTTGAAGCTTCAAAACACCTGGAATTTGGAATTTGCGAGATAGTTGATTCGGGAGGTTTATGAAGGCTGAAAAACAAAATAAAATGCCTACCATAACCTTACGAGTCGCCAAGTAAACATTTCATTTCAAAATCTTATAGGCAAGGCATCATCAGTATTTTTTTTTTTTTTAATTCAAAATAGTAACAACTACGAAATTCAAAGTCAATTTGGGAACTTTTCTTCAAAACTTAATGCATCATTTTCGGATTCGACAGTTTTCGAAGAAGCTCTGTAAATAGAGTGAAAATAAAACTCAGCACCTATTGAACTCGAATTCGCAATTTTTCTTTCTGCCCCTTCCGATCAATTAAGGCACTTTCAAACCAAAATTTCCTCCAGCGAGTACTTTCGAAAAAACTGAGGCCCTGAACCACCTTTCGAGTGACCCAACCGTCTAAAATTCATCTATGAACTAATATAAACTCGAAATACTGTACATCAAAATGTAAAATGTCAATTTCAGAAAAGATTTTTTTTACCTGCGACGACGAGTCCATTTTTCCAAATTAAAAAAATCCAACTTTGACAAAAATGAATAAAAAAATCAAAAGTTTCAGATTTCTCTGAAATTGACAATACAATGTATATTGTATATGATGTATTTGGAGTTGATGTTTATTAGTTTACAGATGAATTTTGGCCACGTGGGTCACTCAAGGAGAGGCTCAGAGGTTTCTAAATTAGCAGGAAGCCATTTTTCATGTAAAAAATTAAAAAACATAGAAAAAATTGACAAATTTGGTTCAAATTCGGGTTGATGGTGTAATTGAACGTCTTTTATGATGTATTACAAAAAAAAAATCATGCAAAAATTGACATAAAAAAATCAGCATTTTTAAATTCTTTATTCAAAAAAATCTGAAAAAGGTGAGATACGTAAGTAATTTATATATTTTTTTCATATTTAGGTACCTACTCGTAAATTAAGCAAAGTCCTCCCAACTTTTTTTTGTAATCTAATTGTAATAAAATGGCCTTCAGAAAAAATCAAAATCGGAGAAATACGAGCATCAAACAGCGATGCACTTTCAAGGAGAGGCCACGATTTCATGCAAACTTTGAAAGGTCAGAATTTCGAGTCCAAGATTGCACCATGATTAATATACCTACACAATTTTTAAAACATACAGCCGTATTCTCAATGCTTCGAAATAATTTAACGAAGTTGCTACTGAAAAGAAGAAGGTAATGTACTTTTCTTCGCCTTGACTTTGAATCGAAAAACTCTTGAATATTTGAAAAGAGCCACGCTAAAAAGTCAAATCTAAAATTTCAACTGCCCCGAGTTCATTTTTCAGTTTGTGGAGAATTTTCAAAAATGTTTTAGATTAACTAGGTACCTCTCTTTGAAAATTTAATTTCGGAGTCGTATTATAGGCAAGGCATCATCAGTATTTTTTTTTTTTTTTTTAAATTCAAGATAGTAACAACTGCAAAAATGACGTTGAAAAACTAAAAAATTGTATTTCTCCAAGAATTACGTTCGAAAATTTATTTAAAAACTGCTAAACTACTCCTTGTCAACGTCTAACTACAAGTTTGAAAAAATCCAGGATCTGAAAATTCTATCACGAAGGTTTTAGACTACAAGGAACAACTTCCGGAGTTTCAAAATCCGAAAATAGGGCCAAGTCGCTTATTACACCCAGTTGTGCTTCTTTAATTTTCAAAACTTCGCGAAAATTCGAAAAATAAATTTCAGCTCGTAAAATTTTTACTGAGTCATGATAATGAGATCATTTTATAAACTGGGCTTATCTCTTCGTATTTTTCATTCTATGATGATAGGTACTCGTAGTTTGCAATTAAATCAATATTAATCTTAATCCGAAATGATAATTAAAACCGACAAATCGATCTCGATTTCAACTTAGACACGAAAGGGTTATCATTTTGTAATAATCGTTTTATAAAAACCGTCTGCACAGTTGGTCCTCCTTAAGACGTATAAAAACAGGTGCTTCAATATGGACATTACAGGGTTAAGAAAAAAAAAATCCCTCAGCTCGGTAAACATGTAGCCTTAGGCTAAGAAGAAATATGCGCAAATAAAAATTCGATATAAAATGCTAAAACTAACATTTTCTATTCTTATCGCACGGTAACGAGGCACGAATGGATGAGAAAGGGGGGAGGGACTCTGCAGGGGTGGAATTTCTTCTTGTTGGTATTCTTTTGTGTATACGTATACGTTGTAATTTATATATTCTATCTCTATATTCAAAGTTTTATTGGGTATAATAATATAGAAGAGCCTATAGGTTCGGTATACCATATAGATATACGATGAAACCACGTTAGAGTCTTGGTAAGTAGCGAAGAAATGGCGAAACTTCTGATTTAAGTATTTCATCGATATATAAAGTTATTTTACGCATCGGTGGAAAGAAAAAGCGTGTAAAGCGAGTAAATAAAAAACTTTTTAGCCCCTGATATTTTTTTTCATGTGTATACGCGACGTGCATTCGGCTTTTGTATGGGTGGATTTCGAAGACGTAGGTACGAGTTGAATGATTTTTATCTTAAGTGAAAAATAATACGAGGCGATAGATTGAGCTGTGCTGGTGCTTTTGGTGGGGCGATTTTTTTTTGTTTAAGGAGGCAAGCCGAGTTGTGCACAACCTAAAATACACGAGAAGAAAAAGACAACCTGAAAAAAAAACCTGTTGCTCAATATCGGAGTGGATTGCGAAAAGCATGCAGAATTTTGACTAATTCAAAAGAGACTGTCGAATTGAAAGCCACCAAGAAATTTCTTTTAGTTTCGTGGGTGCCCCTGGAGAGGTGATAAAGAGGTCTCAGAGAGGAGATATTTTCAGAAAAAAAATGTGATTTTTTCCCCTCCAAACTCTATTTAACGTGTTTTGCCAAGTGGACGCAAGTTCTCAAAATACTAGGTAAGTATCTTTTGGAACTGACGATTTTTTCTAAATTAGGTTAGGCAAGTGCTGGCCACGAAAAAGACTACGATCTCTTTGAAGACGTTTTTTTTTTTCTGAGTGACTATCAACTCAAAATGAGATCTCTACTGAATTTATTCAAAATTATGGGAGTTTTTCTCGAACAATCAGACGTTTTCCGAAGTATTAAGTATCTGGACTTTCTAGGAGAACGAACGTCCCGAAAAATCCAAATAATACCACGGATATATATGTTGAAAAAAGATATTATTATCAGATTGCAAGAGAGTCTCAGTCTTAAGTATTGATTTTTGCTTATTTTGTCTTATTGATTTCTCTAATGATTCCTGCTTTTAATTTTCACAATTCACGCATTTTGGCCTTACAGGGTAGCCAACAAATGTGCAGTAATGATTTGGCCTGATTTTTTTTTCAGAATTAAGAGGACCCCTGGAGTATAATCCACCACAAAATTTATGTCTGCTCGATCCTAAAACTGCGGATCCCACAAAGGGTCCAAATGTCTCAAGATTTTTATTATTTGACCAATTCCACCATTAAAAATGAAAAAGTGGATCAAAACAGTAAAATACTAATTTCCAGGTATCGAGCGTCAAAAAGTTGAAAGGCTCATGATGTATTTTTTAAGCCCAAATTTTTCAAAAAATCATCTAAAACTGATCGAAAAATTCGATTGGTCAGTTACAACTTCGGTAATTGTCTTTTTTATTGATACGTCGAGTTTCTAGGAGTTTGAGCGCAATTCCGAGTCTCAGTATCCAAAAATATTTTTTTAATTTTTTGAAAATTCTGGTCCAAAAAAAAAAAAAACACTTTCGGGGACACAGACTCGAAGTTACGCTAAAATTTTAGGAAACTCGACTTAACAATATAAAAGACGATTTCCAAAGTTGTAACAAGCCAATCATATTTTTTTTGACCATTTTTCAGTCAATTTTAGAAAAGTTTTAAGACCAAAAAATACCTAATGGACTCTTTATGACTATTTGTCGTCTGATTTATAACAGGAATTAATCTATTTTACTGTTAAGGCACATTTTTCCATTGGGGGGGGGGGCGAAAGTAGCTTCGAAATTCAAATTTTGAGACCTTTGGACCCGTAGTTTTGCGATTGGGCAGCTACACTATTGGTTCTTTTGCACTGAGAGTTGATAAGTTCAATTTCAATAGGTTGAGAACCACTGAGTCGGTTTCAAAAATGCATGATTTCATTTTTAAACAACCTGTACTTTGTACTTGAATAGGTTGTATTAAATTGAAGCAGCCTTTGAATTTTTTGAATATCTCAACATTCATAGAAACAAAACAAAATGTGGAAACTTGAGAATTAGCAAACTCAACTTTTAGAAAATTTCAAATTTAAAAAAAATTCAAAAAAATGTCAGAAAGTCGTTTTTGGAGGTTTGGTGTGATTTTGACAATTCAAAGGTTATTTTCCAAAATTATCAACAAGAAATGGAATGTGATATTACTATTGGTATTTAAAAAGGGTACTTCAATGTGAGTAAGAAATTTTAAAAATTGGTCATTTTTAAAAAAATATTTCCAAGTCTGATATAATGAGGTCAAGAATTCATTTAGATCTTAATTCAAGTTTTTAAAAATCAGACTGAATTTTGCCAAATTTAATCAGATCAAAGTTTTTAGAAGTATAATTGAACTCAATCGCAATTACAAACAAACGTGTACATCACTTTTAAAAATTTGTCAACTAGAATTATTTTTCGAATCTAGAAAAACAAAAAATAAAAAACATAATTTTAATCTACCCTCAGTTCGACATAGGGAATTTATGGAGTAATTGTATCCCCCTTCCAATCCTCCAGGACAACCTTTTAAATTGGACATGCTAAGGCATATCACAGGCAACCCACCCAGAGTTCGTGTATGGATGTTTCCCAAATACAGTAGAAGGAACTTTGCGCAGACAATAACAAAGGGAGAGGGGATAAAAAAGCTCTCAGAGAGGGGACATTTTCAAAAAAATTATAATTTTTTTCGCTCCACACACAATTTAACCTGATTTGCGATGTCCACGCAATATTTCAAATACCTACAGATGGTATCTTTTGGAATTGGCGATCATTTCTAAAGCTGTGAAAAAACCCACGATCTCTTCAAAAATGCCTCCTATTTGAAAACACTTTTTTTTCCTCAGTGACTATCAACTTAAAATGATATCTCCACTGAATTTATTCACAATATCTAGGATTTTTTTCTCGAACAATGCGACGTTTTTCAATGTACGAATCGAAAATCAAAAATCATTTGCCTTCCATATTGAAACAAGATATTGTTTTTCTCTGATTGCAAGAGAGTGTCAGTCTTAAGTATTGGTTTTTGCTTACTTTGGCTTATTGATTGCTGCAATGATTCCTACTTTTAAATTTTTTATCCAACAACTCACCTCTTAACAGATAAGATAATTCATATAACTTCACACTTCACACACTTGAACCTTACAAGGAAACCCACGAATGTGCAGCAACGATTTGGCCCAATTTTTTTTTCAAATGTGAGAAGACCATTTGGATTAGCCCGCACCACAAAACTTATGTCTGCCCTATCGCAAAACTATAGGTCCCACAGAAGAGCCCAAAGATCTCAAAATTTCGATTATTTGATACGTTTGTTTGATTCAGTGAGAATCAGTAGGTATAATTTCAATAAGTTGAGGACCACTGAGTCGGTTTAAAAAATGCATGATTTCATTTTTAAACAACCTGTACTTTGTATGTATGTACTTGAACATGTTGTGTTAAATTGAAGCAACCTTTCAATTTTTTGAATATCTAAACTTTCATAGAAACAAAATTTGGAAACTTAAGAATTTGTGAACTCAACTTTTAGAAAATTCCAAACGAAAACAAAATCCGAAAAAATGTCAGAAGGTTGTTTTTGGGGGCTTGGTGCGATTTGGGCAATTCAATAGTTATTTTCCAAAATTACGAGTATGAAATGGAACCTGATATAAGGTATTTAAAAGGGTACTTTAATGTGAGTAAGAAATTTTAAAAATTGGTCATTTTTAAAAAGCCTGATATCATTAGGTCAAGAATTCATTCAGACCTTAACACAAGTTTTTAAAAATCAGACTAAATTTTGCCAAATCAGATAATAGGTAGGTATGCTCCAAACATTGGAAATTAATTTGTTTTATCAAAGTTTTCAGAAGTATGATTGAACTTAATCGCAATTATTTTCAATTACGAACGAATATGTACAATTGTACATCTCATTTGAAAATTTTCAAACCAGAATTCTTATTCCAAGCCAGAAAAATAAAAAATAGAAAATATCATTTTCACCTGTGGCCCAGCACATGGAATTTATGGAGAAATTGCACCCCCTCTCAATCCTCCGGGATAACTTTTCTTAAAAATTGAATATACTAAGGGATATCACAGGTAACTTATCCAGAGTTCATACTATGGATGTTCCCCAGACAGAGTTGAAGTAGCAAGCTTTATACTGGATCAAAAAAAAATGTTGCTAGATAATATTGGAGTGGATTGCGAAAAGTATGTAAATTTTGAGTACCTAGGTGAATTCAGAGCAGACTTTCGAGTTGAATATCATCCAGAAATTTTTTTCAGTTCTGTGAGTACCCCTGGAAGGGTGATAAAAAGTTCTCAGAGAGGAGACATTTTTAAAAAAATTGTATTTTTTTTCGCTCCACACCCAATTTAACCTGATTTGAGATGTCCACGCAATATCTAAAATACTAATTGGTATTTTTTGGAATTGGCGATTTGGCGATCTTTTCTAAATCAGGCTGGGTAACTAAGTGCCAGCCGCAACAAAATTCACGATCTCTTCGAAAATGCATTCTTTTTAAAGACACATTTTTTTCTGGGAGACCCATCAACTCAAAATGAGTTCTCCACTGAATTTACCGATTCAAAACTCTAGGATTTTTTCTCAAACAACGCGATGTTTTTCTAAGTACATATTATCTGAACCTGCTATAGGTACGTTTCTACAAACAGGAATATCATATATCATGACCATATTGAAACAAGACATATCGTCATTTTCTGATTGCAAGAGAGTATCAGTCTTATGCATTGGTTTTTGTTTACTTTGGCTTATTCATTGCTCCAGTGATTCCTGCTTTAAACTTGTTTACCCAACAATACAATTCTTAATAAAATGATTCAAATAACTTTATACATTACATTTCATACATATACTTAGGACTCGCACTAGGTAACCCACAAATGTGCAGTCACGATTTGGCCCGATTTTTTTCAGAATTAGGAGGGCATCTCTGGAGTAGTCCACCACAAAATTTATAGCTGCCCGATCGCAAAACTACAGGACAGGTCCCACAGAGGGGTCCGAAGGTTTCAAAATTTCAATTTTTGGCCAATTTTCCGCCATTAAAAATGAAAAAAGTGGACTGAAATCAGTAAAATACCAATTTCCAGGATACATCAAGCGTCAAAACGTCATATAAGGCTCATGATGTATTTTTTCAAGCCCTAAATAATCGAGAAATTGTCAATTAAAAGTGGTCGAAAAATTCGATTGCGCAGCTACAACTTTGGTAACTGTCTTTGCTAATCACAAGTTGATTTTTCTGATGTTAGGTCGAGATTTCGAGTCTGAGTCTCCGAAAAGGTATCCACTTTCTGAGCCCAAATTTTTCAAAAAATCATCTAAAAGTGAATGGAAAATGCGATTAAGCAACTACAACTTCGGTCATTTCAAAAGTCGAGTTTCTAGAAGTTAGGGTTCAATTCCGAGTCTGAGCATCCAAAAATGTTTTTTTCGAGACAATTTTTTAAAAATTCTAATCCAAAAAATACAACTTTGGATATACAGACTTGAAATCGCGCTTAAATTTCAGGAAACTCGACTCGTGACTATAAAAGACGATTTCCAAAATTGCAGCTGGCCATCACATTTTTCGCCTATTTTCGGCCAATTTTCAAAAAGTTTTGGGCACAAAAAATACCTACCCAATGGACTTTTATGTATTTTTGGTGTCTGATTTATGACAGGAATTTAACCTATTTAACTGTTTTAGGCAATTTTTTGCCAATTTTTTTGAAGGGAAGGGGGAATTGGTTGAAAATATTCATTTTGGACCTTTGAACCAGTAATTTTTCGATTGGGCAGCTACAAATTTAGTAGTGGGCTATCCTAACACGGATCTTTTGCACTGAGAGTATGTACAATTTCAATATGTTGAGGATCCACTGAGTCGATTTCAAAAATGCATGATTTCATTTTTAAACAACCAGAACAACCTGTACCTACATTATACTTAAATAGTCAATTTTTTGAACATCTCAACTTTCATAGAAACAAAAGTAGGAAACATGAGAATTAGTACACTCAACTACATATTATAAGAAAATTTCAAATGATGAAAAAATCCGAAAAAATTCCAAAAAGTCGTTTTTGAGCGATTGATGTGATTTTGACAATTCGATGGTTGTTTTCCAAAATCGCGAAGAAAGCAGGATAAAATAGGTATTTAGAAGGGTACTTCAATGTGAGTAAGAAATTTTAAAAATTGGTAATTTTAAAAAAATAATTTCAATTCTGATATTATAAGGTGAAGAATTCATTAAGATTCTTTTTCAAGTTTTTAATAATCAGACTTTCCAAATCAGTTATGCTCCAAACATGGGAACATGATTTTATTTCAAAGTTTTTGGAAGTATATGAATGAACTCAATCGCAATTCTCTTTTTAATTACAAACAAATACATCATTTTTGAAAATTTTCCAACTAGAATTCTGTTTCCAAGTTGGAAAAAAAAGAAGAATAATATTAATTTTTACCTACAGTCCAACATATGGCATTCATGAAGTAATTGCACCCCCCCCCCCGATCCTCCGGACAACTTTTTTGTGAAATTTGACATCCTAAGGGACATCTTAAAGCAAACTTGCCAAGAAAAAGTCGGCTCTACTTACCACATGGCGGCCATTTTGATTGGCTGGTCAGCAGAAATCGCAGATTTTGCTTTCGACTATAGGACTTCCACGAAATTGTTTGAACTGAACGAAGTTAGATACAAAGACAATACAAAAATTTATCACCATTGAAAATTTCAACTGCTCAAGTGAATTTTTCGATTTTTGGCGAATTTTTAAAAATCAAATTTAAGCCAAAAATTAGAAAAAAAATCAAAATTTCACCAAATTGGTCTAGAAAGTTGAAATTTGGGATATACTCTATTTTCGACCTGCCAAATCGATTCAAAAGAATTTCTAACCGTTTTGAGCAGTTCTGGCACCTCCAGCAGATTTTTGAAAATCCGAAAGTTTCAAAAATTTATTAGAGCTTTAGTAATTTCCAACAATTTTCTAGAGGTTCCAAAATGACTCGAATAACCTACCAAAAGTTGACTTAAAATCATGTTCAAGTTGAAATGCAGCCAGAATTTCGGATTTTCAACTTCATTAGATGAAATTTTGTGGAAATTTCAAGTTTCAAAAATCTGCCGAAGACTCCAGAACTGCTCAAAACTGTTTAAAATTGTTTCCGACCTATTTGGTATTTCGAAATTGGACTATATGCCAAACTTCAGCTTTCTAGATCAAGTTGGTAAAAGTTTGATTTTTCCCCTAATTTTTGGCTTGAATTTAATTTTATTAAAAATTCACCAAAAATCGAAAAATTCTCTCGAATAAGTAAGAGGTGAACTCCTGACAACGCTTCTAGACCACATTTTTTGAAAAATCAAAAGTTCATATCGAAATAACCACCCATTATTTTCCATCAAAGTTTCTTTTTTTAGTACTCGTATTACAAGTGAAAACCCTATATACAAATCCTGCTCAGAAATCAGGATTAAAAGCAGAACTTTCAGAAGGAAACCTACAGAATCTACTCAAACACATTTCAACTTATAAGAGGGTGGGGGGAGGGTGGTTTTAAAAAAGAAAAATTGATGAAAAATTCTTTGTTGTTCGATTAAGCAATGAAAAAGCAGAATTTTTAGCAACTAAGCAAGAAAAAATGGGCTCTTTTTGATTCATACGCAATAAAAACCGGCTTGAATCACTAAAAAATCACAACTTTCGATAAAAAAAATATCTCAGATTACTCCACTCAAAGACGAAAAATAGAAGCAGACATTCATCGAGTGAGTAACTAAAGGTATACCTACTTGGACTTATCATACTAATCGAAATGAAAATTCTTCTAGAAAAATTTGAGCCACAAAAATCACCTGACATAAATATAATCTCCCGCCTTCTTTTTCCGCCAAAAGAAAATGGAAAACATTCACGAAAAATGTACGTAATTTGATGACTTGGGTATAATTTCAAGCACTTAGGTGTGGCTATTGCGTACTTTTCCAAGTACTCACGTACTCCTACGAGTATCCTCTAGTTAGGTAGGTACCTATTCGATTATTTACATCACAAGACGTGCGCCATCCCGTATGAGTGTAAGTAAATACTTGTGAAAATAAAAATACAACACTGATTGTGAATAAGCTGTCTTTACACGAATTGATTAGAATTGAAAATGTCATAACTGAGCACTCGCAATCCTACATGTGACGTAAGAGTGTATTCGAATTAAATAAATTTGACGGAATTTACGAATAATCCGCGATTAAGAAAGTTTTCTGAGAAAAGTCTGAGGACTCTGAAAATAGGGTTTCAGATTACATCACATAGTTAGCATTTTTCAACGATGAATTGCAAATAATAACCATCTCGAGTACAGAATAGAACGATATAAATATTGCTTTTCAAACTTGCTGAAATCAGTTTTACAGGCAGTAGCCCTACGATCATTTTCTCACTGACGTGATAGTGAATTCGCGTTTTCTTTTTTTGTCAAAAATGAATCGTCGAAGTATCCAAGTTCTCGGTTTCGTGACCGGTGTGATCATCATGATATCGAATTATGGAGATGTCAAAGCCAGTGTAATACGAAAAACACCAAACGAAGCTATAAAATCACCGCATGATGAATATCCATTCATCGATGGTCTTCGAGTAAAACCCAAGAAACCTAAAATTCCTGTAAGAGATTCGGAAGAAGCCATGGAAGAAGAAAGTTTTGGAAGAATTGGCGATAACCAGGCCAAAGTAGGCAACGATGGAGTATTCCCATTCAGAAATGGTCTTAGAAAACGTAATCGTTCATCTGAGAACCCCGAGAGTGAATTTTTACCTCGAGTATTTGTACGATCTGATGAAGAACGCCCATCTCGATCACTCGGTTTACCTTCGAGTAATACAGAAGATTTACAGGATTTTTTCAATAATTTGACAGAAGAGCACAAGATCATGTTATGCAACTCTGGAAATTTCTTCCCATTCGTCGACTGCTTGCATTTTCGTAAGACTACGACTACGCCAGCTCCGACAACTACCCAATCTGCGACAACCACACAAGCTGCAACCACTTCAACTTCAAGATCTCAAATTCGATATATCTAGATACGTACTAAAAATCCGCGAATAATGAATAGGTAATGCTGATTAGACATAAAATCGAGACGGATTGAAATCATGAATTATCACAAAATGTATCCTTATGCACTTCAGTACCTACTTACTGTTCAAATAAATTTATTTTGCATTATTCGTGCTCAATTGCTCATACTTTACTTACTACATCAACGAGTACGAGATGATTATACCTATTTTGGAACGCAGTAGTGCCAATTTTTGGGTAATTATTGCCTATTTTTTAAAAAAATCGAGTAAAGTTCGTATTAAGTTTTAGGTCATTTTTCTAGTTTTTTTGAAATTATCAATTTACCTAATGACCAAAAAATTGGCACAACTGCGTTCCAAAATATTTCGATATCTTTCAAGTTTAGCGTAATTTATACAAAATATTTGCGAACAAAAAAAGTTTCAAAACACAAATTTACTTATGTACCCCCCCCTCCCAAAAAAAATATGGTCAAATTTTTAATCACTCAGTAGAGCTTTTGATCTAGGATTTTGATAGCAATAGCACTCAAAAATGATTCAATTTGAGACTTGACCATATTCTCGAACCAGGTTGGGTAGCGACAGAAGCGAAAAAACCATTATTTTTATGAAAATTCACCCTATTTGAAGGCCCGTATCCCCATCAAGGAGGCCGACTCAAGTACTAAAATTTTTTTGTTCAACTTTCAACTCATAATACAGTTAAAGTCTCCGCTAAATTTGGTCAAAATCTGTCCACTTCGCAATCCACCCTCATAATTATAATGCACTTGACTTTGAACCAATTACCTATACGTGTTCTGAACCAATGTGCACCGTTGTCAGATTACTCATGCAGTTCATTTAACATCTAAAGAGATAGTAGGACCACCAACGATGAAATATCTCACTCAAGATTTTGGTACTACGTGAAATTATAAACCGCTAAATACAAACGAATAGCAAAATTTCACCCATATGAATCAGTTTCCTTTTGTGAAATAGTTTCAAGATGACAAAAAGAACTGCCCTTTCGTTTGCATATTGACTAGTTTGATGTGTACTCGATACATTTTTCGAGTGATGGAATGTCCGATTGCCGTTTTTATTATTCAGGTATGAAAATTGCATATGCTCAGTAGAAACAATATTTAGTCATCGTTTTCTTTTTACAACCGCATGATAAAAAAGAAACAGTCAATTTTAATAATTTACTGAACAAGGGTCATTGATCATTTCAAAATGTATTGAGGTAATTTTTTTTTTATAAATCGAACCAACTGATTAATTTTCAGGTGCAAGCTTTAAAATTTTACCAGTCGAGTGAATTTCAACTGGATATAGTCAAATCCAAAATACTCCTTAAACTTTTTCTCTAACAATACCTAAAGAAAAAATGGCAGAAGTAAGTTTTTTTTTTTTTTTTTTTTGCAATTTTAGCAAACATTGAAGTGTAAACGTTTCGGGGAATTCGACGAAACCCCCTTTTTTGGCAATTTTGACAAGCATGAGTCTTTCTAAAAGTTTACGTAAACAAAAAAGTAGATTTTATGAAAATTTGCACCCAAAAAAAAAAAAGAAAATTCAATGATCAATGATCATTATTGTTTACAATTTTAGCAAAATGAAACAATTCTTTTGCGACAAAAAAGCAAGACTTTCTAAAAATTTCGACTAAAAAGAAGAAGGTTTCAGCAAATTTGGCAAAAAAAACTTTCTAGCAATTTTGATTTAAAAAAACTTTTTTTTCGACATTTTTTGACTGAAATATGTCTTTTTTTCCAGGTTGTACAAAAAAGTAAGTATTTGTCGCAATTTTGGAAAAAAATAATATTTCTTGGAAAAATGTTGATTACAATGGTATTTTTGGTCAAAATACGTGACTCTCTAACAATTTTCGATTTTAAAAAAACAAGTTTTTTGGGCAGTTACGATGAAAAATGGGTCCTTTCTGTATTCACAAAACAATTCGTAGGTTTTTTTTGCAATTTTGTCAAACAAAGTAAAATTTTTTTCTTTTTGCAATTTTATTTAAAAAAACAACAAAAAACAGATTTATGCGACAAAAAGCTATGCTGCCAAGACATTTTAGACCAAGACAGAAGTTTTCTGCATACCTATTTTGGAAAAAAAAACAACTTGCTGAAAATTTTGATGAAAAACTAGCATTTTTCACAATGGAAAATGACAACAAAAGTGAAACTTTTTGGTACCTAATTATGATGAAATACCGTTTTTTTTTTCAAAAATTTTGACACAAAAAAGCGAGAATTCCTGAAAGTTTTGATTAAAAAAAAGTTTTGTTTTCAAAAATTATGAAAAAAAGACTTTTTGGCATTTTCAACAAAAACAACAAGCTTTTTTCTTGAAATTTTGACAAAATTAGTTTTTTTTTTTGTGAAAGAGTGGGAATTTTTACAACTTGAGCGAAAATTAAGATTTTACTTCTTACTCTATAATTGTACAGCAAGTTTTTTTTTGCATTTTGATTTTTTATAAAAAAGAAAACAGATTTATGAGCAATACAACATCGTTCTGACTCATTTCAAAGCTTTTTTTCACGATCAAATTTTGGCTTTGAACAACTTTTATTAAAATTTCATCTGCTTTTGGCAATTTTTGGTGGTTAAATTTTTTTTTGAGTTCATTTTACATCATACATATTATCAAATTTTCAACACTTTTTTGTGCGTTTTAGAGGACTTGATAAAAATTTTACATTTTTGTTACTATAGTTTTTTGTATCTAATTTGGGTATTTTCTACTCACAAAATTTTGAAAGTTTTTTGACACTTTAACATGCTTCTTAAATAAATACTAAAATTTCATATTTTTTGGAAATTTTCAGCAATTTTAAATGTTTTTTTGGGTGGTTTTACATCATTTTAAAAGGTTTTCAAAACTCATTTCATTTCATCCAATTCGGGCAGCTTTCATTTAAAATTTAGCATATTTTGGTAAGTTTCAGTGATTTTAAAGGGGGTTCTTGAACGTTTTCAGATCATTTTAATACAGTATGAGCACTTTTTCGTGAATTAAAAAAAAAAAATTCTGAAATCTCATCATAACTTTTGGCCAAGCATTTCTCGATTTTGCTGTTATTTTTTCACAGTTTTCACATCATTTTAACACGTTCTTGATACACAAAGCACAAAAGTTTTGAAAATGGTTGATTCGGTTTGATTTTTTTTTAGGCTTCTTTGAAACTCGATTTAGGGTTCTTTTTCGATAATGGAGATTAATAACGAAATCAAACACATCGAGCCCAAGGCCCAATCAATCTAAATGAGGATTATTCTCAAATGATATGTAAAACTTTAAATAAATCTGGCAGCACATTTCGGCTTTTCTTCTCCATTTGATGAAATGTTGAGAAATTTCGAGTTTCAAAAATTTACTGGAGGCTCCAGTAATTTTCAAAAAGTTGCTGGAGGCTCCAAAACGATTCAAAATCCACCTGCAGTCGACTTCGTAGCGTATTGAAATTAGTTTTCAGAATGAATTTCGGCTTTTCAACTCCATTTGATAAAATTTTGTGGGAATTTCGAGGTTCAAAAATCTTCTGGAGGCTCCAGAACTGCTCAAAACGGTTTGAAACAGTTTCCAATCGATTTGGCGTGTCGAAAACAGGGTATATATGGGTAATTCTCAGAAAAAGGGTCAATTTTGATGTGCATAATTTTGAAAAATAGAAATCATTTTTTTGGAAAATTTCAAGTGGGAATCATTTGTATAGGTGTCCCAGATCCCTGTTCTAGTGTTGGCCTCAATTCAATCCCTCCCACTGTGGACCCCGGCCCCCCTAAAACAGCGATAATTAGGATTCGACCCTCATCGATGTGTAATATGTCGATTGATATGTTTTCGAGGTCGTAGAATTCGAATTTGGAGTTATTTTTTATGTAGAGGTGGAGGGGGAGGCGTGGGGAGGGGGAAAATGTCAAATTTTGCTTATATTATCGTGTAATATGTCAATTTATGTTTTTCAGGCCGCAAAGTTCGAATCTGGACTTATTTTTATGGTAGGGGTAGAGGTGAGGTGTGGGGAGGGAGAAAATGTCAAATTTTGCTTGTTTTATCGTGTAATATGTCGACTAGCGCGATAAAAGTACAGCTGTCTGAAATTTGGCCAAGTCGAAGGACAAATGGGCGCTGGACAAGCCGAAGGACAATCTCAACGTTTTTTCGTTTCTAGCCTTACCTACTGGACATTATTCGATTTTTAACACGTAATAAATGTGCATGTACTTATCATGTAGAATAACTTCCCTTTCTCAATTATCGTTTTTGGCAGGTTCATCAGGGTAAAGTAAAAAGGCAAGCCGAAGGACACCAATTTTGCGAAATATCATATTTTCAGAGACAAGTACGATCAGAACGAGCCATTGCGTAGGTTATGAGAATAACATTGCGGGGTAACATTTTTATGAAGACAGTGAACCAGTGCAGCCACTCACCAGAAAAAAATATTGGATTGGGAAGCTACCAAAAATAATTGAAAATTGCTCTAAAATTTACGCAAAAAGTGTGTGACAGTTTTCAAATGTGAAATGTCAGCTTCCTATGGACTTATTCCAATTGCAATTTGCACAATAATGGACCTTCGTGTTCTATGATAATGAGAACGTGCCAATTTTTCCTCAAAAAAATGAAGTTCATGACACTTTATAACATTCATTTTCAAAAACATGGTGTGTGACAGCCAAGTCGAAGGACATTTGGGGTATAAAATCGAATGTACACCAATGAAAGGAGGGGCTAAAAATTTCAATACCATATGTGAAATGTGTGGGGGATGATCCTTGAATGGACCAAAAAAAAAAAAAATCATGCTAAAACCTTTGAGAAATTTGCCATGTACACGATTTTTACCTTTTTCTGAGAATTACCCATATCTCAAATTTCAGCTTTTTTGGTCAATTTGGTAAAATTTTGATTTTTCCCCTCATTTTTGGCCTAAATTTGATTTTCAAAAATTCATCAAAAAACGAAAAACGCACTTCATCACTTGAAATTTTGACAGCTTATAAATTTTGTGCAAAACCTATGTTGGAACGCAACATCTGCGATTTTGACTGACCATTCAATCAATATGACCGCCATTTTGAAAGTAGGGCCACTTTCATTTTTGAGGACAAGGGGTAGAAATGTTCCTTAGGACTCCCCCTTGAAGAAAAAAGTTGTCCCGGAGGATCTAGGGTGGGGTGCAATAGATCCTTATGCGGGCTCCCCGACTACTAATTAATAAGGCCCTAAATTTCAAAAAAAAAAAAAAAAAAAGGAAAAATTCGTGTGACGTACAATTTTTAGGGGTTTTAAAAGCGATGATTTTATATTTTAGTTTAATTTCACGATCATCCTTTCCAGATCAAACAATATGCTCTTAAATTTCATGAAATTGAAAAATTGTAAAAATTAGAAATAAAACTGAAGCAATAAAAAATTGACCCAAATCACAACATAAAAATAAGCTCGATTGTACATACAAAATATTACCCCAAAAATCCCTCATTTTTCCATCGGAAACCCCCTATTTAGTCACTCAGACACAAAATGACGCATCATCGAGACTATCCTTAGTCATTCACACCCTTCCTTCCCTTCCATCCTTCATCGTCAACCTCTCATTAAACAAAAATCCACTCCACAATCTTCCTCATACGCAACAAAAAACATCTGCACTACATCGACACGATTTTCCATATACTTCTTCAATCGTCGCTCTTCATCCCCCTCATCGAACCAAAACAATAATAAAATAAACCGTTTGTATTGAAAAAATTCCAAGAAACGGCGCAGCGGCCACTACAGTTTGAAAAAAATTGTATCGCATTAAGCAACAAAGCACGTGCCGCATATTTTCAATTATTTAACGACGTGTATCGAACGTGCAATCGAAATAAGCGACATTTTTCGTGTATGATTGAGTTTTGTGTTTTCTTATTATTTATTCGTTTCAATTAAAAATTCCTCTCGAGTATTAAACGCGTTCCACCACTTACCTCCTACCCTTCGTCTCGCAGGGATTCTCCATCGGGAACTAATGAACCTGCTGCACTGTGTTGAAAAGTCTACGGCAGACTTCGCGAACAAACCAGTTACATTATGTACCTCAACGCTAAGGCCAACAACTTCGACTGAAGTTCTCGTGCATACAGCACGTGATTTATTTTGTTTTACTTTTCATTTTTCGACGTTTTGTTTTTTCAAAAACAATCATGTATTGAGTTGGGTAAATTTGAGAAAAAATTTATACCAAACATTGCGAGTATTTCAAAACGCGAATGAGATGAATTTTTCGAGCATTTATTATGTTTTAGTTTATTTTTCGTAGGGTTTAAATTTTTTTTAGTAGTTGTTAAGTTTTTTATTTTTTTGTTTTTTGTTTGTTTTCTCGTTAATTTATTTCATTTTTTTTTTTATTATTCGAATGTGTGTAACGTAAAAATCAAAATATGTTTAAATCTTTTTTCGTCTATTTTTGTGTTTGTTTTATCATTAATACGCTTGCCATTAGTGAGGAATCGAGTGTTGAGAAGAAATCCATCGATGATGCTGAATCGATTATTGTGACAGGTAATATTTTTGAAAATTTTTGTTTTAAATCCGCGTCACCGTTATTTATTTACATTGTCTTAAGTGTTCCTAGACCTTTTTTTTTCGAGCTCCCATTGTTCGCCAGAACATCTGGTCTCTGCAAATGACTTTTTGTCTAATTTCTAGGATTTCTTAATTGCCATGTTTAAACGATCGATAACACTTTAGTCTATATTTAAAGATGAAGAAGGCTGTGTAAACAAAGAAATGAAAAATCACTACTTTGGTGTAAATAACTCGACTACCTATGACTATATCGATGCCTGTAGTTATTTTTTCGGTCTTTTAAGAGTGACTGGTAGTTTTGTATAGAATGTCAGACTTTTAGTTTCACATTATTAGAGGTCTCGGCTACATGAACATACATAAATGACAATACCTTATATACCTAGCTATAAACAACTTAGTAAATCGATGGGCAATCGTTTGTAATATTTACTTTTGGTACGTTGCAAGTGACCAGTCGCTATATAATGGCCCATTAGATACAGTAGCGTTTATCTCTTGACAAACCCAATAATGCGAGTAAAATACCTCTTTGCCGGATACCTACCTAACCGATGAGGGAATATTATGTTATAAAGAAAGAATGAATGAACGAATGAATGAAATTAATATCGAATTCAGGGGTATATAAAATAGCTACATGTAATGTGTTCTTTGACATATAAGTACCTCGTGATTGTGTAAAGATGTAGTGTAATAGAAGCCAAAGTAATTGATTTTCAGGTTTGTTGAATTGAGTGCTGAGGTGTTGCATCGTGTAATTTATTTCGATCGATTTGGCTGGATTTCGTGAATTGAAAAAAAATGCAATTCTCTTCACGTTTCTGTTATATCAATGTGTTGTACCTATTTTGAAAGGCTTAGAGAAACACATTTCTCTAAGTATGGGTCGATAAAATCAGGCACAATGCAAAAAAATGTTTTTAAAAATTTATTGAACTGACTGTAGGGAAATTCAGAACCATATTTTGAGTTTTATTTTTATTTTTGAAAAATTTTAGGCTGTGAAGAGGAAGAGAAAAGACGTTGAGTAATTTTTCACTGGATCTATCAACCTGAAGGAGCAACAGAATCAAGGCATTAGAAGATAAAAAAGCTTTCATGACATCGCTGATTGCAAGATAGTTTTTGCATTTGCTTTCATCACATTATTTAATGGTTCTGAAATTTTGTTAAAAAATTATCAATTTGAAAAAACACACAATTTAAACTATTTTTTACCTTATTTATTTATTAATAAAAAGTCTCGTTCATTTTTCCGGTTTTCATCTAGGTATTCTTTTTACAATATCAGTTACCAAAACTTTATCTAACATTTGGTTAGTCTTTAGACGAAAAATCTGGCTTGATTTTTGCAGCAATGAGTAGGTAAAATACATTCAGTTGACACGAATAGTTTTGCTGTCATAATTACATTAAATTTGAATAAAAAATTCAACAATTCTCGTTTAAAAACTTCATTCATAGCAATCAATTTACATAAAATTAGCACCCACTGTTTTCCATATTTTTCATAAATTTTGTTTTTTGGAAAATTGACCTACTGTCTGATAAATTTGAGTCGTGGTATGCTGCGTGTAAATACCCATAGAACCCCTTCTCTCTCATTCTTATATGGTTTATTTCCCCCAACGTGAGGAACTGGAGAGAAAAATAAGGAATAAAATCCAATAATTAAATAGAATCATTTTAATAATTTTTACATCTTTTCCTTTTCAAAATTGAGAGCTGAAAGCACTGAAAAAAAAATCGGTGGATTTCGACCAAATTCAGCAGAGACCTTCATTTTGAGTTGGAAATTACCCAGAAAAAGTTTAAACTCTGTAGATGCCGTTGGAGAGCAGATGTAGAGTCTCAAAGAGGAGAATTTTTGAAAAAATTATGGTTTTTTCGCTTCAACTTCTACCCAACCTGGTTTGGAAAAAAAGGCTCAATTCATTTTGAGTTGGAAATTACCCAGAAAAAATGTTAACTCTGGAGATGCCATTGGAGAGAATATTTGGGGCCTCAAAGAGGAGAATTTTCGAAAAAATCGTGGTTTTTTCGCTTCAACTTCTACCCAACCTGGTTCGGAAAAAATGGCTCTAGGTCGAATATGTACATATTGAGATTCTGCGTCGATCTATGCTATTGCAATCAAAATCCAAGACCACTTTGAGGGTTCTAGTAAGTGGATGAAAATTTCTGCAAACGGTAAACTGGTATTTTGAATTTTTTTTCTTCTCAAATTTTTCACATTAATGGAGCCAAAAAATCGAAAAATGTCATTTCTGAAATTGGGGAAATACATATTTCGGAACGCAATGGTGCCAATTTTTTTAGTCATTATTGCTACCAAATTTCGAAATTTTGAGGAAATCTAACCAAAACATTATCTATTAATTTTTTCGGTTTTTTGAAATTGGCAATACTGACCAAAAAAATTGGCACCACTGCGTTTCAAAATATTTTTCCAGTTTCAGAAATTATATATATACCTTTTTTTTTTGGATTGATTAATGCCGAATATTTGAGCAAAACTCAAATTTACCCGAAAATAAACGATTTTAAAATTTTCAACTGCTCAGTAGAACCCTAAAACTAAAAGTGATCTTGGATTTTTATGGCGATGACCAAAGGACTGGGTCATTTTTTCCAAAAAAAAAAGGTTCGGTGGGAGCTGAAGCTAGAAAACGACGATTTTTTTCAAAAATGCTCTCTTTTTGGAGATCCAAATGCCCCCTCAAGGATCACCTCCAGGGCTAAAATTTTTCTGAGTGTCATTCAACTCAAAATTAAGGTCTATCCACTGATTTTGGTCAAAATCCCACCACAACTTTTTTCGCGATGTAAGCATGTTCTCATTTGTCTGGACTTTGTTTTTCGAAATTGGGAATTGTAGGTGACTGAGGGATCACATTCAAAAAATGAATCGTTCAAGCATTCATTTTTTTAAAACTCATAAAAATGTCACCTCATGTGACCCATTTTTGAGAAACACTAAAGAGTTGCATTTAAGAAATCAATGTCTGCGGTCTATCTTTGTTTAAAAATTGAAGACTGGAGGGATTCTGGAAAATTTATAACATCAATTGTCCACTGGAAAACCGAACCTGGTATTTCGAAATTCGAAGGTAGATTTGGTGGGAGGATTAGAGGAGTAAGATCGAAAATGTTTTGAAATTTTGATCAAAATAGGAGGTCCTTACACCCATGAGGCTTCAAGATAATCATATTGCAAATTTTTTTTTTAGAAGAAATTGTGTTAGAGAAAATGATTTAAAGAAAAAGACGTTAGAAAATTCATCATTATAGTGAATTCAGTTTTTGAAAAAATGACATTAGAAAATTTTTTTATTAAAGAAAATGCATTATAGAAAACTCATCGAAATGCATCCACAACAGTAAAAATAGAGTTGTAAAGTTGTTTACTGTAAGTAATTTTTTTGATTTTTAAACCAAACGTTCTACTTTATTGTACCGATATATTTTTGTATTACGGATTTGATGTAAGATTTAACCAGGTTTGTAACATAAGTATTCAAAATTTGGCTCAAAAAAGACTCAAAATCGTCAAATTCTCAATATTTCAAAGTGTTTGAATAAATCATGTTCTAAAAATTCAAAAATATTTTTGAAGGAATCGAAATATGCAAAAATATACCCTATTCTCAAATTTGAATAAAAATTCTCAAAATACACAACATGGAAATTTCAAAACACTCAAAATTCTGAAAAATGTTTGAATCGTATTTCAAAAAAATCCTTTCTCATTACTCCACCTAGTTTAATTTTTCAAAACATAGTACAGTGCTTTTAAAACCAAAATAATATTGTGTTGTAAGCACTTTCAAAATAAATGTCTATGTCTATGTCCCATTCATAATTCAAAAATACCTTTTTCGTTGTCAAACCCAAAATTTTTTTCAATTTGAGAATTTCTTCAAAACGTAGGTAGGTAAGTATAATTTGCTCAGTTCTCATAAAATATTTCTAGATTTTTTTTACATCGAAAAAAAACTTCATTCAAGTACATAGGATAGGTATAGGTATAAGAAACATTTAAGATTTTCTAGGAATAATGTTTTCTATATTTGTCAACTCAACGCTCTGAATTTTGTATCCCCATTTCCTGAGTTATAACTCTCTTAAATTTGAGTTATCTTTGAGCTATTTGAAAATAATCAGCACTTTTTTCGCAAACATTTCCATGAAATTTTCCCTCCCTAATCTCAAGTGTAGGTAGCCAATCCATCAGTGTTTGGATAAAGCTGAAAAATTCTTCGTCTACGTTAATGTTTCGAGTACAATGACTTATACCTACCATGCCAGTATCAGCACAAGCACTCCTCTTTACGATACGCGATACATTTTAATATAGCAAACAAATGCGTAATAAGATACTACGGATCGCATAAGACAACGTATAATAACTTCTAAAAGCTCCGTAACAATTTTCCGAATGACTTGGAAGCACACGTGTTGACCAACAACGAATGCAATTCAACATTGCATACACAATATCTATTATCCACGTATTTACTTACAAGTTGATATGAAATTTATTAACATAATAAAACAAGGTCAACACCGCAGGATGTAACAATTCGAGCATTTCACGCTGATCTGATTTTCAATGCAGTAAAATTATCATTCGAATTTTTAGATCACTTCACGATGAAATTTACCAACCACCGTAAAAAAAATAGTGTCAATTTGAACACTGAAACACTTAGATACTTAAACCTATTCATAAATTGCGGTCTGCAAGTACGTATTTCATGCTGTAAAAAGGTTCACGGTTGATATGAGATAGTTTACGATCTATGCAGACAAACTATCCCCTATTGATTCTGATATCGTATATTTTACGGTGTGATATGTTAATGACAGTGATGGTCACTCGATCGTCTTTATAGTACTCGTAAAAGTCGTATATAGGTATACTTACCAGTTCCAGTCAATTACGTGAAATTAAGTTGTTAAGATAATTGTACTTTGTGATATAGGCTGTATTAAAAGTTCATTATAACAAGATCGAACTATCTGGCTGCTGTTGGGCGAAACATCGCATACGAGTAGGTATACCGTACAGAGAATCTCGAGGTAAAATAAGATATTCATAAAGACTGGCCAGTTGCCTTGCTACCTCTATCGCAGTATGTCTTAATTGGCCATTGCCAATCATTGCCTTTTGTTTACGATGGTCGATGTGTGTAATTATACCTATATTATAGCGTTAGGCTAATGAAGTTTATGCCAACGATAAGAAGACAATGATGAATAGGTAGTTGTGACTTAGGTAGATATCGTATGTTGCAAATCACGTGATATTCGGGAATTTTTCTTCGCATATTTCTGGATCTTGAGGTATTCGTAATAATTATAAGTTCCTGCCGGAAACTAATGAAAGTAACTGTGAACTGTGAAGTGGTAATGGTCGACCCAGATTGGTAGTTTATGCTATAATCATTATTGAGATACCTATTTCTTGTCCAGAGAACATGAATTCGAAATAAAATGTCGCTATAGAAAAAAGGGTACCTATACCTACAATCGTTGTGAGAATTTTTTAGTGTGTTTTTGTGTGATTTTTAATTTAATTTTACATTATTTTTTAAAAACTTTAAATTTGCAAAAATAGTTACCTACCTCAAGTATTATTGTCTAATCAGATCAGGAAAATGATCACATCTGAGAAGATCTTATTGGATATGATTTTTAATCAAACCTGAGTGATCAGATCAATAAGCTGAGTGATTAAAGAAGCTCTCAGAAAAACTTTCATAAAAAAATATTACATATTGAACTAAAAGACAATACGTAGTATCAATATCAGTAAACCTTTTTTGAATGGAAGAAAATGCTTTAAAATTTTCAGCTCAAAGCAATCTTTGAATAGATTACATCCCACAGAAAAGATATTTGATCTGATCAGGGGAAAGTAATCAAATCTGCTTTGACTTATTTGAACTCACTTGATTAGATCAGATCGAGTTTCTGGAAAATGATCTGATGTGGTCAGATCCAATTAGGCCTGTCATATTAAATCTGATCAGGCCCTGGGCAGATGGCAGATCTAATTGGATCAAGATAATGTCCAGATCTGATCACGCCAGATCTAATCAGATCTCCTTTATTGCATCATAATCAGGTCTGAACGATAGCTCTAATTCAATAAAAACTTTGATCTGACCAGATCTGATAAGCTGATCAGATCCAGTCATTTTTCCTGGGCTTCTTTGATCAGATCTATCCACTGAAATAAGGTCAGATCAGATCAGTGTTCGAAAGGGAAAAATATGTAAACCAAACTTCATCTGAAGTAACTAAAGCAGTAATGAGGGAACCGTAAGTATGTTCCACTCGAACCAAAATTTAGTAAGCAACTTTTTTGTAATTTTTGATAATTCTTATAATTATAAATTTTCTTATGGAAGTATTACTTAGTAGGATCAATGTAATGATAATTATTTCCATAGATTTTGCAATTAGGTACTCGAAATTTTATGTACACAGCATTTTTGTAATTTTTGATAATTTTTCATTATGGTGCAGTATAACGCAGCTGAACTTTGAGCTTTTTAAAATTTCTTACTACAGGTACCTCACTCACTTTGAAGGACTCTTAAGAAAGTAAATTTACATACAGTGAACCAATTTCGATCTACTTCTTGCAAAATTTTTACCTAGAGTAAAAAAAAAACGATCAATTTCCATTGAAAAACTCCTAAATTTCCTTTTTCATTCAAAATATTGGGTAAGGGATCACTCTCATTCCAATTCTGAGGAAATTTTACATCGATTAAAAAAAAAACAAGAAAAAAAAAATAATCAGATGACCCTAAAGTCCTTTTTACCAGACGCCGTCACGTATACGCATCGATCCGATTAGATATACTTGGACCTGATTATACTGAATTGGGTCCAGAAAATATCAGGATTTAATCTGATCTGATAAGATTTCATCAAAAAAAATGTCTTGACAGCGTTAAAACAGCCCCTTGGAGAATGATTGTGTCTGATCAGATCCGGACGTTTAATGGATCCAATTTTATCTACTTAATGAGATACAGTACCTGACGAATCTACTTGATAGAATTTTTCTGAACTTTATTCAAATTTTCAAAAAATTTTCAAATCTTCGGTAAAAATTTCTGAAATTTTCTTCGAACTCACAACAGTTTTATTTTGCTAAAATTTATTGAAACTTATTGCTTCAAATGTTTAAAAATCATTAAATTTTAGATTAACCAGTGAGAAAATGAGTCCAATTCAACTTTAGACTTTTTCGATCCGAATAAATCTGATCTGGACATTATCCGGATTCGATTAGATCTGTTTATCAGACGTCATCCGATCCTATCATTTTCCCCTGATGAGGTTCTGATCATATCTCATCAAACATACCTATCTAAACCGATCTGAGTGGATCTCATGAGATCTAATCACTTTGAAAGTCGCACAAAAAAATAGTAAAATAGTTGTAAAGTCTCTTTCTCGAAGGAAAATTTCGAATCATGGATACCTACTTACCTATGTTTCTTGCTCAAAAAGATTTTTTTTGAAAATTTGAAAGGTACAATTTTGGCAATTCCTTTCCCCCCAAATCTTTCATATTGTCAAAAAATCTACACGGTTTCTTTTTTTTTCAAAATTTTTAATTGTCTCGACATAGGTAATGTCAGAAAGTCACGTGAATTTTTTCTACAAGTTTTCAGGGAAATATTTTGGAACGCAGTGGTACCAATTTTTCGTCATTACCGTCAATTTCAAAAAAAAAATTGTAAGTTTTTGGCAATTTTTCTCGATGTTTTGAAATAGGCATTATCTAATGACCAAAAAATTGGAACCCTTGCATTCCAAATAAGATCACCAATATCAGGAATATTTTAAAGACACGATTTCATTCAAAAATAAACGATCTGCCAATTTTCAACCACTCAGTAGAACCCTAAAAGAGGTCTTGAATTTTGCCGGCAACAGCATAGATCGACGCAGAATTCCGAATAAGTAGTTTCATTTGAGAATAGGTTATTTTTCCCAATCTAGGTTGGACAATGGACATCGACATGGCAAAAAAACCACGATTTTTAGAAAATGTCTCCTCTTTGAGCGCCCATATTTCCTCTCCAATGGCACCTTCTGAGCTATAATTTTCTATGAGAAACTTCCAACTCAAAATGAAGGTTTCTGCTGAAATTGGTAAAATCCGTCTGCTTTTTTTGAGCGATCCACCCTATTAAACAAATGGGCTCATGTGATCTAGGATGGTCCTTAACGATTTATACTGCTCCAAGCCCACAAAGAGGTGACCTCTGGTAAGAAAATAAATCCTTAATTTTCCATTTTTCCATTTTTGATAAAACTTGGACTGTGATGGGCTTCTCAATTTTCAAAAATTTGAAAAAATCCAACTTCAGAGCAAAATTTTAAAAAATCAAAAATTTCAAGTTGTAACACTTTTAAAAAGTCTCTATTGAGTAAAATGAACTCTCGCGCTGATGTCAACCCCATCCCCAGAAAACCAAGTCGGTCCCCTAGAATAGCTGAAATTCGTATTTCACATTAAATTTCAGCTATTTTAGGGGATCAGCTTGATTTTCAATGGAGAGGGCTAAAATCGTCATGAGAGTTTATTTTACTGAAAAAAAAACTTTAAAGATAACAGAACTTGCAATTTTAAAATTTTAAAATTTTAAAACTTTACAGTGAAATTTTTATTTTATAAAATTTTTAAAAATTGAGGGTTCCACCACAGCCCAAGTTTTTTTTTGAAAATGGAATAAATAAAAAATAGGGAATTATTTTCTCACCAGAGGTCGCCACTTCGGAGGTTGGGAGGGAGAAAAATCCCAACTTCGAAAATAAGGACCATCTCAATGTGATCTGATGAAATATAAAACCATATCACCCCAGGGGCAAGTGATTGGATCTGATAAAACATGATCAGATCTATTCGATTAGATATGGTTAGATCAATATCAGATCTGGATATTTCCTGGATTTAATTTGATCCGAAGTTTTAATCGAATCAAGAAGGTATCGAGTCGAAATTCAACCCCCCTTGGCCCTTCCCCTCAACAGCTCTCCGTTCAGGTGGACCTATTGGCGACTGTGTACTCTATTATGAACAATTAATCACCATCACGATCAAAATTTGAGTCCATTCTCAAATTCACGACCAGGTTCAAACGTGATCCCCTCAGTTTTTTAAAAATTTTTTCAATGATTTTCATTATTTTTAACAGATCTTTCAACCAAATAGCACTTATCAAAAAAAATTCTATTAAAGAATAGATAGGACTTCTATCAAAAAGGTTCCATTTTGACTCATAACAAACTCACTACAATCGCGACAAATCCATGATTGGAACTTTCATAAGATTATATTAAAAATTATTATCTCTAATCAAATCGTCTCTTCGAGGAAGAAGTTCCCCACACAATGGAAAATTCCCAAGATGAGTGCTAAGAGATCAGATTCCTTCAACAGATTAATTATTTTATTATGACTGACGATTGACCTTGAAGATTTTGATCGAATTACCAAACCGACAGATCACCATAACACAATACTTAATCCCGAACATAGAAAATGATCTGCGAGCCGCCAACTTGCCCGCAGGCAATGAAGCATGCGAATTTATGCAAATTGGATAGGTACATTTCGCAGATTCTACGAGTATTCTGCCAATCCCAATCCCCTTCTACCAGTACGTATACTTCTGGGTTCAACAATAAGTCATCTGAACTTCGAAGTGAGAAAGATGATGAGGCCAAACCCACACCTTCGAAGATGAAATTACTATCGCAAAAAAAAAATAGTGTCATTTGGAATCCCACACATTCGAGTACCACTCGTTGGCACGACACTGCATAAAATGAGAATCACTGCCCGTTTTGTCGCCAACATAATATCACAGCAGCGGTATTCTTATAAACATTCGATTAAGTATACTCATTTCATCGGTATTGTACACGTTCGAAATAATTCCTTCGACGATTTTTTTTTTTCATTTCACTCCGAAATAGAGTAATTGTCCTCCAATAATGAGGTATTTTCATTTTATGTAATCGATTGTTGGATTGTTGTGTCGATGTGGAGAGACGAAGACAACGGCGAAACGTGTAAACGGGTACGAATGGCAGAAGAGCTCTAGTATAGGTACCTTATCATTCGATTTGAGCAAATTTTACGCGAGCCAACACACGTGGTGATGTAATGCACCACACGCCATGTCTCGTACAGGCACAAGCAAAGAGTTGGACACCCCACCGGGTTAAGTACGAGCATATATAAGGTGCCTGAAGTATTGTAGATCAAGTATTCCAGATTGAGATAAACGTATTGGACGATATGTTTGTTTCTTTTACACCGAACGAGCGAGAGGCAGCGATCGTCGTAAATCAATGGTAACGATTTATTTAAACAGCTAATTGAAAAATGATGTATTAGCGAACGTTCGAGTGATATTTCCGACCAAAGAACTAGGAGGTGGAGGGATGGGAGGGGGGGTCTTCTGCGGTGTAAATATGGAAAATTCTCGTAGTGTGAAAATACATTCGAATAAAAATTGACTAAAGAAATACTCGTACTTCCAAGTAGGTAGTTATGAGTTTCCACGTACCAAGGGGGGGGGGGGAGATGAAGATGAGGTCAAGCACTTCGCGAATTCCAACCTCTTTTTAAAATGACTTGGGCGTGCCACTTCGGTGATTATATTTCGCCACAACGAATACCCAAGCCAGGCCATTTACAATACGAGTACCTACCACCAGATTACCATAAGATGCGTTTTCGGTTTCAATTCATACCTCTCCACCTCCTCCAGCCCAGCTGCAGACACCTTAGGCAAAACTCTAGTGTGCGCCAGGCCACTTGTAGAGGTAAATACGGTAGCAGCGGCGTAAACAAGATAAATATCAACGCTCGTCGCTCTGTCAGTCACGCCGATGATACATGACTCATGGATGCACGCGCCGATATTTTAATATTATAAATTTTTCAAACGATGTCCGCAGTCCTTGTCTTCGGCGCTCCAGCGATGGCCAAAGCCGGCTTCAAAATTTCTTCGTCTTGTCATATCTTAATTGCACCCAACACCATGCCTCGCAGCCAGAGATCAGATTCGTTGCCAAAGCTAACGTTAGCTGAATGTTAATTGAATGAAGATTAGTTAGCGTGTAATTACTATAGTACAACGTACACTGTACAGCTCGATCGAGGATTGTTTATAGGTACACATCTATCTACGAGATGAGATTATAATTCGAAGCACATTTCGACGATCGCGACTGGCGATATGTGGATTGTGGACTTGGGTTGCAGAGAGAGATTGAGTATTTGATGTTGATGCGAAGAATGGCGCGAACGTTTGTTTGATTTTGGAAAGGTGACCTTGTGTAGGTACTTGTGGATAGATTTGCGAAGTTCATCGTAGTTGCGATATTTCCTATGCTGTTTCAAAGGTTCTTGACCATGACCAGTCATCAGTGGATGGATTTTAGGAAGCATATGGTTTCTGGAATATGGATTAAAATAGGATGCTTGGGAAATTCTCAAAAAAAAGTTTAAATTTCAGTACTAAAATTTTTCAAAAATGAAAACCTTTTTTTGAATTTTTTTCAAAAGGGACTTGATTCTAGGCTTACCCATGACCCCTAAAATGATTTCAGACCCAAGTCATCTTCAATAGGGGCGGGGGTAGGGGCTTCAAAAAATTGGTGTCACATGTTGAAAAAAAAGACTGTCCACTACTTTTGGGTAGGTATAGGTATAGCTGGAGCAGTTATTAGTAGCTTTAGCTCACAAGAAGGTCATCAAGTAGGTACCAGCTACATTTTAATGGGAGTCTTCAAACATGATAAGGTAGGTATTTTCCTTCGTCGTGGACAAAAAATCACGATAGCCACGACGAAATACCAAACTGTACTATCCACGACGTAAGAAAAAAAGAACTAAAATTGGTTTTACTGGTAATAGAATCCATAATTTTTCAATTTTCAAAGTTGTGTTCATCAAATACTTACCATTTGAATATTTACTTTTTTTCAAGAAAAAAAAAGTCTCTTTTAAACGTGAGAATGATAAGCCACGGCGATGGATCTGAAAAATGGTAATCTGTACAATTTTCACAGATTACCATTCGGAGAATGGGTGACTGCATTTCCTTGATGGTTGTAAAATGGGCACTGCACTGCTATCACTGAAACAATACAGTGTAGCCATTTCACCGCAAAAAAAGTCGAATAGGACAGCCAGGAAAAAATAAACAAAAATTGGCCACGGCGATGGAGCAAAAACTGGTTACATCTTTTTATGGCCTTGGTTTCAGGGTATAAGTGTGATTCTGAAAATTTGTATTGGTTCTATCATTTACTCTGGATATCACACAATGATATGTATCCTTTTTTTTTTCAGAAAAAGTGAAAGTGTAATTAATTTTTGAAGATGAAGTTGAAAAATTGAAAGTGGTTACAAGCCACGACAATGGAATTTTCGGGGTTTGGGAGGACTTGACTCATAGTGGAGGGGGGTTGGGGGACGTGAAACTATACGCACGTGATGTCCGAGTTGGTATCTACACAATGCCACCGAAAAAATTTCAATTGTAAATAGTATTCAAGTAAACCACCTGTTACATGGTTTTTAAATTTTTTTTGAGAATTACTCGCTTACGAGTAATTTTATTCGTTAAAATCTGCTCATAAGTCCGGAAATTTTGAAAGCAATTAAACACTTGACTGATCAGGAAACACAATTAAATAGAGAGATGTACTTTCTCTTGATCATACCTACGTACCTATATGATCATATGGGAAGACATTTTTATAACGTGAACGTGTACGTATTAGTATGACCATTTGAGATCACTGATTATGCCAAAACGTTTTCCCCAGCACAACTTACCTATATTTTTACCTAGATAATATTAAATACGAGTAGAAAAAACTTCCTTCCGTTTAATTACCTAATAATGATTTTACCTCGCTGACTTCAATTTCATCAAACAAATGTAGACAAAAATTTAATTTTTTTCAACTTTTAATATGCATACTTAATACTGATGTCGCGACAAACTCTTGAAGTAGGGCAAAAACGGTCATTTTGCAGATTTGACCATCTCTCCTGACCATAAAAACAACTCAAATTGAAAAACCTCACCCTGTTTTTTATTTTAGGGTCTAAAGTATCGATTAGGCCCATTTTCAACCCGAACACTAATTTGCCATTGCCTGCGTTGCTTGGTGTTTTAACCCACTGCAAAAAGCTAGGGCAGTAGCCGGGTGAGCCTCCATGCATAATGGCCTAATTGACTACTTCGTAATAATAATGAGCTCCTTTTAATGTTAGAATGTTTTTTATTTTTTCATCTGTTACTGAAAAAGAGCACTATATCAAGATTCAAGAATGACTCGTGTACTTAAAAAAAAAGGATCGAACATTTTCAAAAACTTGTGCGTGTTTAAAAACGTATTAAAATGATGTAAAAACGGTAAAGAAAAAAACAGCATTCAAAAAGCTGAGAATTACCAAAAAAATGATATTTTAGTATTTACCTAAACAGCGTGCAAAAAGGTCGAAAACCTTCCGATGTTTCGATTCGCGGTGAAAATACCAGAAATAAAAAAAAAGCCATCAGCTATTCGCTGATTGCAAGATAGTTTTTGCATTTACTTTCACCATACTGGTTGATGGTTGCACTCTCGTCAAGTTCGCTTTTTCAAAATGCACGAAAAAGTGTTGAAAATGCGCCGAAATGAAGAAAAAAAAACAAACGATAACGTTAAAACCACTGCAAGTTGAAACTTCAATAAGTATGGCAATTTAAAGTTTTGAAAGGGACGTCAGAATGGTGTAAGAATATTCAAAAAACGCATTAAAATGACTGAAAATTCCTAAAAAGTTATGAAATATTGCTTCATGTTAGAACAATCTGTTTGAAGTCAGAATCATCAAAACGGCTGGTTTTTTCACTTTCTTTCAGGTCAAAATACATGCGTACCAGGAAGGCTTGCTTTTTTGTCACGAAGAAATTGGGTTTCTCTTCGTCACAAATCAAAATTGCAAAAAAAATTCTGTTTTATATCAGAACTATCAAAATATATTGTACTTTTTTTTTTACGAAAGTTGTAAGAAAACGTACTTTTCTGCAAAACAAAAAACAGATTTTTTTGTCAAAAATGCGAAGATAAAGCTTGTTTATTTTCTTTAAATTGCCAAAAACAAAACAAGTTTTGATGAAAATTTCCAGAAATTCTCGCTTTTTTATGACCAAAAATTTGCTTCTGGTCAAAATTGCAAAGTTCGTGTTTCATCAAAATTACTAAAAAAATTGCAAAAAAGGCTGTTCCATCAATTTTTTCAGAATTTTTTTTTTTTTGCAAAATTACAGAAAAACATTTTTAGTCAAATTTTCCTGGCAGCGTTGCTTTTTTGCAATTTTTTCTAAAAACTTAAAACTTAAATCTTTTTGGTAATTTTGATGAAACTATATATTTTTTTGGAATTGACTCAAAGCAAATTTTTGGCCACAAAAATGAAATTTTGACCAAAAATAATTTTTTTCTGCAATTCTAAGAAAATGAACAGACTTCATCTTCGCAATATTTACTAGTTTTTTCAGTCCAATTTGGGAAAAACCCCTGTCTATTTTTTTGTACTTAAACAGAGTAAAAAGGATCCATTTTTTGGTCGAAATTGTCTGAAAACATGTTTTTTTTCTGAATCAAAAATTGTTAGAGAGTTGTGTTTTTTTCAACATTACGAAAATCCCTTTGCAGTGAAAATTTTTTCAGAAAAACTTATACGTATTTCTGTCGTAAAAAATCAGTTTTCAAAATTGCATACGAGTACAAAGTCAGATTTTTATCAAAACTGCTAAACAAAATGCAACTTTTTACTAAAATTTCCACAAAATTTTTTTTAAAAATAAGTTTATGTTTTTTTGTTTTTGTCAAATGTGTTTTAATAAAATTTGCTATACAAAATGTCTAGTTTTTTTGTTTTGTTTTTTTTGTTATACATACCTATGTATTAGGTATGTAATTTGACCAACAATCTATTTTTTGTGTTCCAAAATTCAGAGGAAAAGAAAAATTTCTTCGTCAAAATTAAAGGAACACTCGTTTTGATGTCAGAACTGCCTAAAAGTTTTGTTTTGTTACGAAAATTGCTAGAGAATTTTACCCTGGACACTTCGATTTTAGGGGAAATTTTTGAGATAAAATTTTTAAGGGGTTATTTTTTAGTCGATATGAGTCAAATTTAGCTAATTTACGAGCGATTAAATTCCGAAACTTTCTTATGTTACCATCAAACCTATACCAATCGAAAATCGATCCACATGATCGATAATTTTCGAAATGAAAATTCTAATTTTAGCTTCCAAAAATAGATTTGCTGATTAAAAACTGATCATGATCGAAGATTTATTAATCGAATCTTGAAAATGGATTCATTTTCGATTTTTGTTCCCAATGATATGATCGTTTATGTTCGAAATGAAAAATTAATTTTAGCCTCAAAAATAGACTTCGCCATTGAAAAATCTATCGGTATCGGAATTCCGCTAATCGAACCTCGAAAATCGATTATTTGCGATTTTCGATCCATTTGATCGATCACAAAATAAAATGTAATGTAGCTCTAGGCTCGAACTAAACCTCCTGATCAAAAATCGGTTAATCGTCATTAATTGAACTTCAAGAATTGATTACGTAATTTACAATTCATGTGATAGTGGAATACGAATACTACCTACTTACGGTTAATTAAATTTTGTTTCTGTTCTCAGAGAGTAAGTAATCTTTTGAAAAATTGATTTTTCAATTTCTGGCCAGGATCATAAGGAATGATCGATCTTTTCAAACATGATCAAGAGGGGAAGTTACCATCGCTTTCACACGCCTCCTCCCCTTCTAAAACATTAAGTATGTTATTAGGTACTTCTAGGTCGAATAAATTTAAAATAGATTCAGTCATGTTCCATTTGTTGTCAAATTTTTTGGAATTTTCAACATATCAAACAGAAAGAAAAGAGGAAGTCAAATGATTTTGTTCGAGAAAAATTGCATCAATGCACTCACATAAAAAAAAACTAGACAGCATCATCCTTCATCCTCATCCTATGGATGTACAAAATATAACAGGTCAAGTAATAAATCTTCGAGCAAAATGTACTCTAATTTACGACAATAGAATGTGCAAAGAAATGAATACAAATGATGGAAATGAAATGATGCTGAGTATCGCAGACGTCATTAAACATTTGCTCATCTATCTACTGGCATCAATCCGTAATACGACGATTGTATCTTGAAAATGAAATCAGATCACATTTGATCAACTAATCAAATACAAAACCGCACAATTTAGCATGACGATGCTAATTAAAACCAATGGTAGCTAAAAGTATACGTACCTACATAATACGTTATGAATGAGACATTAAACAATACATCGTCGTCGTAACACTGTTATTTCTCGTACAACGTAGTTAGAAAGTGGAGGAGGACAACCGGTTGTGTTGTGTGAATAAGGATCACACGAGTATACAAGGTCAGGGTAATGGGTAATCGATGCAACATCTGCAGGCAGGTACTCTAGATCATATTATTATTTATGCATTGCGATGCGACGATCAAAGGCATCTAGAGTAGGTAAACCACAATTACGAGTACATTCGAGCCCTTTATAAATCTGTAAAGTAGCAGAGAACTGGCCACCTTATAATCCATTGTTTGCGAAGATGACACGTTATATCAATACATTGATAGCTAAAGAGATGACAAATGCGAATCGTCGATAGCAACACAGCTCTATTGTCATTGTCCGAGTGATATATTCAAAACACAAGGACAAGTAGACGACCTCTGTATAGAGATTCAGATGGTGAGATGGACAATGATCATCTAGTTTTTATTAATGAACAAGAATAAATGTGGTATGGCAGCCCGAAGGCGTACTACGCGAAAAAACCAACCGGGTCATTTGCTCCTTTATATGCAGTCAACTGTCAACATCTTCGTTTGCAGGTGATCGATGATGTTGCTCTTTTTTTTTAATACGTCGGAGCTGCTGCGAGATGTATAAATGCAGCATGTGTTTGTAATCAAACTGCTGGATATTTTTTCGCGAATCTACATAGTATTGGTATTTATGTGAGCGAGGATCGAGGCTCGAGGCGGTTTTGAACTATAAATAGTACTGTAGGTATATCTACTGGCTGGGATATGGATTACTTTGTTTCTTATATTGCTTTTAACGATGCATAACGATCAATTAAGTATAATATAAGATGGACATAATTGACCGCATATGAGCGAAAAATAAACTATCAAGTTTTCTCATTTTCTAGTTGTTTGTCAAGATGTAATGACCTTTCAAATCGCTTTAACGTACTGTGAAACGATTTCCTGATGGATATCACTGTTTCACTCGCCTCACGTGGTATCATTATCAGTTATCGCGCTGTGCTCTGTGTTGGTTCGTGGGTAATTCGTATTAAACGAGCACTTATTGCTATAGATTAGATAAATACGTACTTATTCGCGACGTAAATCAAAAAAGTAAAAAAACGATGGAATTATTATTGATATCGCAGATCGATATCTTTACCACGTACCAATAATACCTCTGGCTAATGCTCATGGGTGAATGGCTTCCTTTGTAGAACTTAGAAGTCTTTGTGTTGAAGTATCGATTCAACTGGAAATCTCTGAGATCAAGTTCGAGGTAGGCATGCAATAAAATGACAGCGTCTTCTGCAACTCAACTTACGGTGACATGAAAGAATGGATGCATTAGATCGAACTATCAAGTATCAAACTCCCATAAAAGATAATAAAAAATCAGTAAGTAATTCTAAATGAAGGCCTCGCAAGAAGGGTTAAGCAAAATTTCAATAATTTATTGCCTCCGGCTACTCTGAATTCAGGCGTGGATAATTTCATTAAAAACAACATTTCTTGCTGATCTCAAAAAGTAACACACTTGAATTCGTTTGCAAGGTCCACAAATTTCAACTTTCAAAAAGACTTCAGCAGTTTGGAAAAATTGGATTAGTTTTAGTTACCTTATTTTCGAAAATTCAATTGCTACGACTCCTTCAATTTTTAAAGATGTGTCATTTCATAAAAATACCTTTTTAAAATTAATCTCAACAACAAATCATTAAGAAAAATTTTACACGCTGATTTGATTCTCGTTTCCAAACAAATTTTTAGAAATTCAAACGATGGCCATTTTTTAAGCTAAAATTCGGAACATTACACATTTTTGACTTCTCAAATCAATGAGTGATGGTTTCGATTCATCATTCTGGAGCCTCCAGTGAATTTTTAAATTATCGTGGTTTAAAAATATTCTGATTAAAAAAAAAACAAATATTCGTTGAAAAAAAGCACAAGTGCTTGGAAACGTTCGACCAAAAAAAAGTTTTTCTGCCATTCTGAAAAAAAAACAAAACTTGCTGGAATATTGATGAACAAATAGACATTTTCCGGAATTTTTGCAAAAAAAGTAACATTTTTCAGCAATTTTGATAAAAATTGATTTTTGTTGCAATTTTGACTCAAAAAGTAAATTTTAGCGATAAAAAAGCGAAAACTTCTGCAAACATTCACCAAAAAAAGTGTTTTTAGCAGTTTTGGAAAAAATGAGCAATTTTGAGAAAAAAACAGAAATTTTTTTGCGATTTAGACTAAGAATTTTTCTTGCAGAAAAAAGTACCTATTTTTTACAAATTTTGCTATAAAATATAAATTTTTGATAGTTCTGATAAGTATAAAACAGAAAATTTGGTTTTGCAATTTCGATTTTTGACAAAAAGAAAAACAGATTTATTTGGAACAAAAAAAAGCAAGCCTTCCTGGGAAGTTGGCCAAAAAGAACATTTTTTCTGCAGTTTTAGCAAAAAAACAGCCTTTTTTGAGAGATTTGGATAAGAAAGAACTAGTCATTTTGAAAACTCTGGCTTCAAAAAAATTGCTCTTGACAACATTTCATCGTTTTATGGCAATTTTCAGTCATTGGTTAACTTTTATGGAAAACAATCTGTTTGTAGTCCTGACTGTCAAAATGACTGGTTTTCTCTCAGCTAAATTCTCAAAAATAGCAGTTTTTTTGCCAAAATTTCAGAAAAAAAACCTTCTTTTTGGTTAAATTACCAGTTTTTGCAAAATAATCTAGTTTTTTTCTATCAAAAATCAAAATTGCTACAAAAAATCCTGTTGCATATCAAAACTATCTAAAATTCTTAGATATTTTATTGCAAAAATTGCAGAAAAACCAGTTCTTTTTCTAAAATCGCCACAAAGTCTTGTATTTTCCAAACATTGCAAAAAACAAAACTATACTTTTTATTTGCTCAAAATTTTCAGAAGTTCTCGTTTTTTTATACCGTCAAAAATTTGTTTTTCGAGTCAAATTTGCGAAATAAAATCGCAGTTTTTACAGAATAATCAACATAAAAAATTTCCTCTGTTTTCCTGCAAAATTATAGAAAAAGTTTTTTTCAAACAAAATTTCCAAGCAGCTTCGCTTTTATACCTATTCTTAAAACGTGTTTCCTTCTTTCTTTTTTTTTGTGAAAATTGCAAAAAGAAAAAAGAATACTTAATATACTTTGTTTGCAAACATTACAAAACACCCTCCAGGTTTTAACGTTTATCTGTGGAGTTCATTTACATAATTTCAGCTCATTTTCAACGCTGCAATCACTTAAATTTAATCTTCAAGAAAGTTAACTTGGTAAGCGTTCATTTTCAGTGATTTTAATTTTTTCTTTTGGTGTTCCCAGATTATTTCAAGCACTTTCCGGTGCATTTTGCTAAAACTTTGTTGAAATTTCATCATAAATTTCAGTGATTCCAACGATTTTGTTGACAGTTATGGGCACTTGGACTTCGATTCACCGAAGATAATATTAAGTAATGAAAATCCTGAGGGCTCAGATTAATAATTCATCATCAATTTTACAGGTATTGGACTTGCAAAATTCATCGAAGAATTTAAATTGCCATGCTTTTTTTGAATGAACAATTTGATCAAATACAAATTCGATTTGGAAGTTCATTTACAGGGGTATTTGGGGTACAAAATAAGTAATACCTAGTTCAATTTTCCTCTGCACCAGTTTTGTTTTTATAATGGCTCATCCAATGTCCGGCTATATACGATTTTATTGGATCCTGGATTTTTAATAGCATGTTCAAAAATTAAACTACGATTTTTTTCTCGATTCAAAATGACTAGTTCTAACTGAAAATGAGATATACTCAGTAAATTCCATAAAGATTTGAATTTGTGTCACGATTTTCAAACTATTTTCCGAGGGTGGAAATTATTTAAATTTCGAAAAAATAAAGCAATATAACGAATCCAGTTGAGATTTTCTGAATAGATCGCTAGAATTTGGGGTTGAATACTCTAGGGTCAATTTACCTCAATTCGACCAAAGTTTTTGAGAAACATTTTTTTCAACTTTTCCTCATTTGGGGAGGTGCTGAGGGCCATGGATGGGTACAATCAAAAATCTGACGCCATAATCGTATTCAGCGTCATCAAAAACATACAATTCGATATACATCACGTGCCCCAGAGTTTTTTTTTTGAAAGTTTTGCACAAACTTGGGGAGGACGAGGTGCTCACTGCTGCTTCCCCCACATGAAAGATCTCATCTCGGAAATTGAATACGTCAAAAAAGCATCAAAAGGTACACTTATGGAAATTTTTTCAGAATTCTAAATGGTAGCTCCCACTTACAGCGCCATTTTGAAATTTGAACTATTAGTGGGTAGCGACATTGTGAAAATAATGAGCGAAATCGAAAGACATGACTTTCAAAATCGCCTTTTTGTGGTCGAATTGACATGGAAACTCTTAAGAAAAAACAAAAACCTGATTTTAAGCTGTGTTGAACGTTTTGAAAATTCTGGATGGATATTGGAAATTCTATTAAAAAAATAAAATAAAAAAATGAATAGAAACTTTAAAATTATGATTTTTTATCAGTTTGCAATTTTTTTTTCTCTATAAAAAAATTGGAACCGTTGTATGTTATAGAGGAAATAGAGAAAATTAATAAAAAGATTGTGATTATTGGATGAAAATGCTTCATTTTAGTTTAGCCCATCTAAAAAAGACCTCGAGGGCCACGATGTGTTTTATCATCCTGTACTCATACGATATATGTATTATATAGCCCAGTCAAAATGCAATTTGACCCAAACATTATTGCAATCAAAGGTTTTTTTGGTGAATATTGTCTAGGGTGGTATGCGGAACAACATACTAAAAGTCCCCGCCCCTGCCCCACGAGCTAACCCACCCACAGTGGATCAAAGCCCCCCCAAAATCAGTTTTTCGTCAAGAACTCCTGAAATATTGAATTTTGAGTAAAATGAGCTCAGTGATCATTTCATCTCCTCTCCAATACCTATCAAATGAGCTATCGACCAACTCCCTAGCCCCAAGGGGGGTGGCGCTACGACCCCTCAAAGTGATGTGATTTTAATAATTTTACATTTTATGACTTGGGACGTGTAACCTGTTCTAATTGATAAAATGAAGTCAAACTTGGGAAATGGGATTCTTTTGGGAGCTAGAGTTGACCTCTGGAGTGGGGAGGGTCAAAGTTGAAAATTACAGAAAGGTCATTTTTTTGGAGGGACATAACATGACCCCAAATGGATGAAAAGAGTCCAAAATCATACCATCGGACAATACCCAATCTGTGATCAACATATCCAAATTTCAGCTTCACAGGTCATCCCCACCCCTTTCAAGATGGAAAAAACCGAAAATAGGGGCAAAATAAGGAGATTTTCACCTTAATTCCGCTTTAAATGGGGTGGGGATGACCTAGGAAGCTGAAATTTGGATATGTTGTTCACAGAAGTTTGACTTCATTTTATCTATTAGAACAGGTTACATGTCCCAAGTCATAAAATGTAAAATTATTGAAATCACATCACTTTGATGAATCGTATTAGCGCCACCCCCCTTGGGGCCAGGGAGTTGGTCGATAGCTCATTTGATAGGTATTGGAGAGGAGATGAAATGATCACTGAGCTCATTTTACTCAAAATTCAATATTTCAGGAGTTCTTGACAAAAAACTGATTTTGGGGGGCTTTGATCCACTGTGGGTGGGTTAGCTCGTGGGGCAGGGGCGGGGACTTTTAGTATGTTGTTCAGCATACCACCCTAGACAATATTCACCAAGAAAACTTTTGATCACTATAGGGTAATTCTCAAAAAAAAAGTTTAAATTTCAGTACCAAAATTTTTCAAAAATGAAAACTTTTTTTTGAATTTTTTTCAAAAGGGACTTGATTCTAGGCATACACAGGACCCCTAAAATGACTTCAGGCCCAAGTCATCTTCAATAGGGGCGATGGTAGGGGCTTTAAAAAAATCAGTGTCACATGTTGAAAAAAAAGGCTGTTTACTACTTTTGGGTAGGTATCCGTATAACTGGAGCAGTTATTAGTAGCTTTAGCTCACAAAAAGGTCATCAAGTAGGTACCAGGTGCATTTTAAGTGGGGGTATTCAAACTGATAAGGTAAGTACTTTCCTTCGCCGTGGACAAAAAAATCACAATAGCCACGACGAAATACCAGACTGTACTATCCACGACGTAAGAAAAAAAGAACTAAAATTTGTTTTACTGGCAATAGAATTATTAATTTTTCAATTTTCAAAATTGTGGTCATCAAATAATTACCATTTGAATATATATTTTTTTTTCAAGAAAAAAATAGAATGATAAGCCACGGCAATGGATCTGAAAAATGGTAATCTGACAATTTTCACAGATTACCATTCGGAGAACGGGTGACTGTATTTCCTTGATTGTTGTGAAATGGGCACAGCACTGCTATCACTCAAACAATACAGTGTAGCCATTTCACCGCAAACAAAGTCGAATAGGAGAGCCAGGAAAAAATAAACAAAAATTGGCCACGGCGATGGAGCAAAAACTGGTTACTTATATATTTTTATGGCCATGGTGTTAGGGTATAAGCATCATTCTGAAAATTTGTATTGGTTCTATAATTTACTTTGGATACCACACAATAATATGTGTCCTTTTTTTTCTCAGAAAAAGTGATAGTGTAATTAATTTTTGAAGATTAAGTTGAAAAATTGAAAGTGGTTACAAGCCACGACGATGGAATTTTTGGGGTTTGGGGGGACTTGACCCATAGTGGAGGGGGGTTGGGAGACGTGAAACTATATGCATGTGATGCCCAAGTTGGTATCTACACAATGCCACCGAAACAAAATTTCAATTGCAAATAGTATTCAAGTAACCCACCTGTTACATGAAATTTGAACTTTTTTTGAGAATTGCCCAATAATGTTTGGGTTCACCTATTTTTTTCTGCTATTTGACTGGGCTATTACACTTCTTTATGTGCAATTTAAACCAATGATGAGAATGCACCATTTCCATCTACCATATTCCAACTCTCATAACATCTACACAAACCTTGGCGACACTAGACCAATTCTAATTCATTTAACAACCACTCTAGTTGCCAAAGAGCTTACACCTGTGTATACAAGTGCCAGAGAACATCATCTTATACGCCCGAGCAAACACCAGCAAAACAGTCCATCGAGACCCGGACGATGCACTACTCTCGTACCTATAAGAGCTCACACAGCGGCACAATACAAAGATGGAAGACTAATTTAAACTATCCCATCGCATTATCATCGATTGGCAATCGTCTAGCGTCTTTTTTTCACTTTGATTAATAGGTTCACCGTTCTCAACATCTGCCAATAATCGGCCGGCCATTCAACTATCGTATAATTGGCGTTTGAGCGACGAGTAGAGTCCTCTGTGGCCTGTGTAGGTACTGTGTACAGTACATAGAGCAATACCTCGAGAGTTTCAGCTACCTGTACTGTTACTGGTTTATCGTCCTTGTTAACTATTTTTCATATTATTCTCTAAAACCGGAAAGAGTTAAAGAAATTACGGTATGGTACCTGCAGGTTTCTCTCTTTCTGTCTTCTAAATATAGTCGATCGTAAATATCTCCAATGAGGCTCGAATCTCCATCTAATAAGGTTTGTCTACCAATGGCCTATCTAAAAATTACTCACATCTCTACCGTAGGACTATAAATAAAATTTTTATTCAATGGAGGAAGGTCGACTAACGTTCCCAACTATTATAGTATAATTCGAAGGTGTGACATTTATTCGATTTATGTCGCGTCTAGTGCACTGGAGCTGGACCTGGACAAGCCCCCTTTTGAACAGTCATCCGCAAAAGGGGTTTTATGAGCTGTGAGATGTCGGCTTAATTTATTTGATTGACCCGTTTGGTGCGGCGCTACATCTACGAAAGACCAGTTTAAAATCACGTGCACTTATCGCTTTTTTTATTTTGGCAAACACACTGCCATATGCGGAGGATGTTGATAAAAAACGTCGTATTTTTAACGTATAAAAATGCTCGATAACGGTTAAAATCTGCGATACTAGGTCGATGAAGCTAGATTTGTCTGGCCTTTTCGCATCTGGAATTAACATTGTTTTGCGAACTAGTTTGGCAGCTTTTTTTTTCGCCAGCGCACGCCAATCTCTTTGGAGGAGGCAGCGAATTCTTGCGAGGATATTTTTATCGCCGTTATGTTATTAATTTGATTAAACGGAGAGATGCTTTCGGAATAATAATTAAATGTAGAGCTACGATTCGTTGTTTTTTTATTATCCGTATTTACTATTTGGAATTTTCAATTTCAACCTTGCATCTGGTTTAAAAGGCGGGTACGATTAAAGAAATAAATTTCGTTTTAAATAGCCCCGCTATATCGGTGGAAGTTGCAATCACGTGAACGATTGGAATTTTTTAGAAGCCAAATACGCCGAGAATTTTTACGAGTGCGTGATATGAAGATTTATATCGAGTCGTGTAGTTTTCCCAATGATCAATTTTTTTCACCATTTAATGAGCAGTTTGTTTCTTACAACGATGCATCGTACGAATTTTTTTTACTTCAAATCTAACATCAAGACGATCGTCTCGCATGCTCGATGAAATGACCAATGAACCCCGAAGCTCGAGGTGTCTGCGTGTGAGTACACGAGTTGAATACGTATAAGATGATAAATGTGCACTGCAAAGTGATTGGTGCGTTTTTAAATAACACAAAGTAAATAATCCGTGGTCAAGAGCTAACATTGATACACGTTTTGAACCAAAGAACGACGAGCATCTCTCTATTGCGTATACTGAACAAATAATAACTACATAGATAGGTATACCCTGCATTAAACGTGTTTACATTATGTGTACTGCGTGTGGTGATTAATCGAACCTGTAAAAGCGCCATTTGTATAAGTACGAATACAAAGAACCATCGTTTAATGGTAATTTGATACAACGACGACCACGACATAGCTTCGAGCTTCCGATAATTGATCATGAAAAATACGGTAGCTTTGTAATATGTACCTACTCACGAGTGCACAACAGTGCATTGGTCACCAACGTTATAGCAATTCATTTCCCATTTCCCTCAAGTTCATTTATTTAAAAAAAAAAAAAAAACGCCTTCATCTCTCCTGAAGCTGATACCTACCTTATGGTGATTGGTGGGTTGTGAGAACTTGTTTTTTTTTTTTGCGAGATATCTTAAATTTCTCTACTTATGTTAATTTTATTAGGGTTTAATATTTTTTTGCACGACACTCGATGTGTTGGTGTTTTTTTTGGTTTGGTTTGCGAATCTAAAATATCACGAAGTTGAAATTTGTTTATGGCGGAGTGGTCTATTTTTCATGCAAAACAAGCTTAATTTATTCCCCAAGTATCATATTTTCTGTACAAGTCGATTGCTTTTCTATAGTACAGTGAACTATTGAACTTGGCTTCGACAATATTCTCGGTCGTAAAGGTCGTCTGATCGGATTAAATGACACCCTCGGTTGACACGCTTCTCATCTTTATTATGTCGTCTCGGTCAGAATTATCGAGTGTTGGTGAAATGTTTTTGTTTGCATGTGATTTCTGCGGAACGTACACGTGATTTGGTCGACTTCGGTGGGCCTCCTAGTGTATCACATAGGTACTCAGATTTTTGCAGGGTAGGTAATTTAATAATTATGATTACACAATTTTTTTTTGAAACGGCGAGAAAATGAAAACGTTGAGAATTTTTTAGTTGCACTATTGGAAAAATTCTTATGAAATTTTATCATTTATTGTAAAGTTGCAAAAATATAGGAAACGTTTAAACTTGAACCAAATTTTGCGAAATTCAAACAAGTTTTAAAAAATGCGTTCAACGTGAAACATTTGAACAAAATTCTGAAAAATTTCAACAAAATGTTCCAAATTTTAACAAATTGAAAAAAGAATTTCAATAAGCTTTTTACAGGCTGGATCATTTCTTTGATGAAAGGCAATATTTGATTGAGTTTAAAAGGTTCGATACTCGTCTCAAATTTGTCATTTTCAATAGCTATTGAATAATTTCCCTCCTTTTTGGGAAAATGTTCAACTTTGATACAATTTTATCTCTAAGCCCGGAACTTTTATATTGTAAAGCTTTTTGTTAGATGTGTTTATTGTTACCTTAATGCCAAATCCGAGTACGTCCATACAAAAAAGTACGATTTTACGCATCACTGATAAGGTTCGGATATGCTCGGAAGGGTTCGTTGAGTTCTGATTGAACATTGGTCAGCTTCGTGCATCTTCAGTGATGCATTTCAACTGTACTCAGATGCAAATTTTTCAATTCAGGGCTTCCCAGAATCTTATCAGTGACACAAAAAGACAATTTTGTTTTTGATGGACATACTCGGATTTGGCATTAAGGTAACATTATGTTGTAGATCATATCATAACAATTTAGGACAGTGATCCAATGCGCTGCTTTTCTATGAGTTTGAGCTATTTCTCGGAAATGGTTTACAATAGGTAACAGGTTTGATCATATGTGCCCACACAACAATTGTCAATGTCAACATTTACATCCACTACATTTTTTTCCAACATAATGATGGAAAAGTGATCAATTAATTATTTAATGGGAATCTTCTGTCCGTACAAAAGCCAGGTAAATGAAAAATTTCGAAATTTTCTCATCATTTCTGATACCTCAACATGCCATATCGACATGTAGATGTAAAAATCGGTGCTCAAAATTTACATCTACAACTATGTCGACCAATTTTTCAGAATTAAAATTTCTGTTTTAGTGTTTAAAAGTTTAGTAAACATTCAAAAATATGATCTTGTTCAATGAGGAAAACAAATTTTTTAGGACATTGATGAAAATATTCATTTTTCACAGTTTCGAGTTGTAGATGATATGATGTTGATATTGATGGATGTATTTGTTGATGTCGAATTTCACATCAACATTAACATCGGCATGTTGACATGAAAAATGGATTACTTTTTAGTACTCTTAGATAAAGTATTGCACCATCTTTGATATAAGGAATTTCTGTTCAACTATTTGATTGTACAGACTTTTCGTGTGTACTTCTTCGGAAGTGGACTTTGCGTCGATGCTGTTTTCAGCACGAGCAATAGCCACATCAGAGGAAATAATTTTTGGAAAAAAAATTTGAATTTTTAAACTCAAATTTTATAATTTTACGAGGCAGTAGGTCGACATAAATTTCGATGTAAATGTCGATCCATCCACATCCGTCACTTTTGGATGCCCCATGTCGATGTGAATTTTGACCCTATGTGTTGAGCCAATTGTCGACACGAATGCAGATGAACATCAGTCAATAATTACATCGACAATTACATCGACAATTAGATCGACAATTAGCTCGACACAGGGTCGAAATTCACATCGACATGTGGCATCCAAAAGTGACAGATGTGGAATTCACATCGACATGTGGCATCCAAAAGTGACAGATGTGGATGGGTCGACATTTACATCGACATTAGCATGGTCATTGTTGTACAGGTGTATTCGTCCACCATGTAACCAAATTTGTAATTTTTGCACACATTTTACAAGACACATAATTTCGCGATCAAAGTGAGTGAATGATTCGTTTCTCTTCTTTATCCCTATAAAAGAGAACACTGTTCATCTCATCATTTGAAAGTTTTGTGTCCAAAAATAAATCACCCTCTTTGGGTGCTTGTTGAAGTTTGAAGTCTGCAAAATTCAGCTTTTAATTTTTCAAAAGCGTTTTGTTGGACTTTAGTCCATTCAATGGGTATATTGCCCTAAACTTGAACCAAATTTTGTGAAATTCAAATGATTTTTTAAAAAATGCGATAAATGTGAAATATTTGAACAAAATTCTGAAAAATTTCAACAAAATGTTCCAAATTTTAACAAATTGAAAAAACATTTTGAATTATTTGGGATAAATTTTGGAGCATTTAACAAATTTTTGAAAGCTTTGAACAAAATTTCATTGAATTTGACCAACATATTTTCAGAAAGTTTCAACAAGAGAATATAAAATTGAATAAATTTTCTGACAAATTAACTGGAATCCTACAATATTTCAAGAAATTGAAATCACTTGAAATTTAAATCACAAGCATCCCTACAAAAAAAGCAGCAAAAAACAATTTCTAGAAATTGATTGGACTTTTGGAAACTTTTTTTTTCAAATTTACAACTTCAACGGTACCTAAATTTGATAAATTCAACAATTTCTACAGCCAAAAATGAAAATTTGTTTTTAATGGGAAACTGACGAACCGTTTCCTAAAAACTGTCAAATCCAGGAACTTATAGTAGGTAAACAAATAAACGAAGTTTCTCAATAAGCTTATTTTTTGAAAGCTGAGAAACTGTACTGCTGAATTATCAATCAAAATTGCCAAATTTTTTAACTGGGCACTCACATAGAGGGCGTTAGTGAGCTGGCACATGTTTACATTTTTCAGACAGGGCTTTTCGTTACCTTAATGCCAAATCCGAGTATGTCCATCCAAAAAAAAAATCGTCTTTTTGCGGCACTGATAAGACTCTGGGAAGCCCTGAATTGAAAAATTTGCATCGGAGTAGAGTTAAAATGCACCATCGAAGATGCGCAAAGCTGACCGATGTTCAATCAGAACTCAACGAACCCTTCCGAGCATATCCGAACCTTATCAGTGATGCGTAAAATCGTACTTTTTTTGTATGGACATACTCGGATTTGGCATTAAGGTAACGTATTTCTTATAAGCGTTTACGAAAGCATTAATTTCAAGGGTTAAAACTGAAAAAATAATTCAATGTACATTATTTTTACAATTATTACCTACTTATTGTATAATAATCATGACCGAATGATATTTTCATTTTCAACTTGTAAATCCAACGTTTTGGTAAAACATGATTGATAAGAGAAGCTCTGTCTGAACTGTCTGAAGAAGCTGGAACAATGGGCACACTAGTGCCCTCTATGTGAGAGACTGGTCTGAATAGAAGCATCTCTTAAGGGGAAATTACTAGAATAACTACCAGGTGGTGAGGGCATTCCTGCTCATCACAATAGGTACTATTGTTTTGATGAAATTTCACAGAATTTGGATCCATTGTTCCAAAATCAAAATGTTGAGCGTGTTTAAATTTTTCAAAATTTCTTCTCTCTCAGGAATGAAAAAATCAAAAAACGTGCTTATGAAGGCATTTTACTCTGGATAAGAAACACCGGGGGGAGGGGGGGTCAGACCATTTTTCAGAGGAGATTTCTTTGGACTGGACACTTTTTTTATTTTCATTTTTCAAAGCAAAACAGTCGGTTTTGAAAAATTCAGCAAAAACTTGGAAAGAAGATTCAACGCGCTCGAAATACTTCTCAACTCCACAGAAGTTCGCATGAAACGGAAAATACCTACTTCAAAACATAAAAATAGAATGAAAATCAAATTTCACAATAAATTCAGATTTGAGATTTCTACCTAATTGTCATTTGGTCAAATTTCAATTTTTTTGTCATAAAAAATTACCAAATTCAATTTTTTTCAAAAATTCTACGAAATAAATTTTATTTAGGAACAAAATTGTGCCTATTTGTATCCAAGTTGTTATAATTTTCAATACTCGACGTATAGAATTAAATTTTTTGATGGGTTAACTTTTAAAAACTCAAATTTGATCATTTTTCATTCTTTTTAAATCACAATTTGATCATGTTGAGGTAGAAATCTGAAAAGCTGTAAATTGAATGCACTGATTCTGATTTTTCCAATTTCGATGAATTTTCGAACAAAATATACACGTTTCTGAGACAAGAAGCTCGCATTTAAATTAATCGTCTAACTATTTGTCAATTTCTAAACAACACGAATCTCATTTTAAATACCTACATCGATTTAAAAAAATGCAAATCCTCTTCTGCATAATACAGAGAAAATACCATAAAACCACACAAACGATGCAAATCATAAAAAAATATCAAATCAGCTAGATCGTGTAGGGATTTCACACACGCTGATTTCAAATCATCGATTAATATTTCTGGGTTACTAAATCGTCGACATGGACAAAAAAAATGCCGTCTTCATCTATCGATTTAATGGAAAAAAAGTAATGATTAAGAGCCAAAAGATGTTCTTGGCAAAAATATTATCATATTAATTTATTAATCGCGGTTATACCTACCTAGTACCTAGTATGTACAACACCTAGATATGGGATTTTGACTTCTTAGAAGGTTTCCTCGGATCGGTGTGTTTGTTTTACTGTTAGAAAACCCGTCAAAGATAACACTCGAGGTGTTAATGGAAAAATGTACGGGATGAGTCCATGCTGCTTCGCTCTCTTCTGATGAGATGTTATCAATCAGGCGAATATATAATTTAGGTTACCGCCGGCATACGAGAGGTTAAAGCTCTTAAAAATATGAATCATAAATTCGCATTAGGGAAAGAAATGCGCTGCAGACTGGGACAATAACAGATCCACCTTCTACACCTTCCACCATTCCTTTCTCGAGTGGATATGAGAGCTTCGTCAATATTAGATACACAGCTACAAGTACAACACTCTGTAGGTACTATAATCAATTTATGCAAAAATTTTCAAGTAATATGAGTGAAGACTTGTATCGATATAAGGAATCCATTAATTTAGATCGCGATTTCTGGTATAAAATCGATAAAATATAATAGCCAGGATGTCATAATATGAGCAATATCGAAGTTGTGTATTTTTCCAAAGAGAAAAAAAATCTTCACATATCAATTACTTGAGCTGGAGGGAAACAGAAGGAGGGAGGAGTACTCGTATGGTAAAAGTAACGTATCAACGAGTCATTGTACGAATATTATTATACGATACACAGAATACGAGATAACTTGTCCAATGTAAATTACAACCTTGGTTACAAATTAATCACACTCGTATGGCAATTACTCGTACATAGGTATAGGGACTAAAGAGCAGAGCAATTTCTGGGTACAATTTAGTTAGCTTTGAAGCCCCGACACGTTGCCAAAATTCAACTCAACATTCCTCCCATAAGGTAAAATACACATCATTATAATAGGATTACGACTACATGAGAATTGGAAACTTTAATGAATTTTACAAACACGCGGTCGTTTAACTCTTCTTACGCACGATTCGGTTATCTCTTCGAACTGGTTCTGTCTGAGCTGCGTAACGCGATCGCGAGACAAACGATGCGAATTTCCATGACATGGGCGGCCTATAAGTGTGGCCTTGACGTTGACGAGTTATTGCAGAAGATCAGGTCACACGCGATTATATAGACTAAAAAATCTCGTACGTTTGGATGTTTCAGCTGCAAGCCAGTCGCTGGATCCGAATTTTGATAGTAATAATGACGACTCGGTGGTATCAAGAAGGTCCAAGAGACAGTTCCCAGGAGGATATGGGACTGATTCGGCGTGCTTGACTAGCAGAGGATCACTGGGACGATGTCTAGCCTTCAAACAGTGCTATCCGTTCTTCAAGCTGCCGGTATTGTCTCAATACGAGAACTGGATATTGAGCATGCAAGACACGTGCGCCTATGTAGCATCGTCTGGTCAACAGGTTGGTACAGAAATGCAAATTTTAGTGAATATTTGGATCATCTTTGTATAGTCCGACGTATGAGAATAGGAATAATTGACCCCCCCCCCCCCCACGAACAATCATTTGGATCAACATTTTTCTTAAAGAGGAAATTCCTCAGGAACATTTTATAGCCATCTAGCCAAAAAATAATGTGGCCCTAGGGTGATCCTTAAATACTTGACAACAAAAATTCACGATTTCTTCTGCTTTCAATCCTCAAAGTGGTGCCTCTGGTGAGAAAATAATTCCCTATTTTTTTTTTCATTTTTGAAAAACTCTGGCTGAAGTGGGCTTCTCAATTCAAAACTTAAAAAAAACACAACTTCAAAGCAAAATTTTCAAAACTCAGAAATTCCAAGTTTCTAAAGTCTCTTTTGAGTAAAATGAACCCTCATGAAGATATTAGCCCCATCCCTAGAAAACCAAGTCAGTCCTCTAGAATAGCTGAAAATTCGTATCTAACATTAAATGTCAGCTATTTTAGGGGGTGAGCTTGGTTCTCAATGGAGGGGGCTGAAATCGTCATGAGAGTTTATTTTACTCAAGAGAGACTTTTTGGAATTTACAAAATTTTACAGTGAATTTGTATTTTATAAAATTTTTGAAAATTGAGGGGCCCACCGCAGCCCAAGTTTTTCGAAAATGGGAAAAATAAAAAATAAGGAATTATTTTTTCACCAGAGGTCACCACTTCGTGGGTTGGGGGGGGGGGAGGAAAATACCAATTTCGAAAATAAGGACCGCCTTGGGCCCTATTAATAAAATGGCGGCCATTTTGATATGCAGATCAGCCGAAATTACAGATTTTGCTTTCCAAAATAGGACTTGCATGACACTTTTTGAGCTAGGCCAAGCTATAGATTTAAAGAGCACACAAAAATTCATCACCAACCAAAATTTCAAGTGCTTAAGTGCATTTTTCAATTTTTGGTGAATTTTTAAAAATCAAATTTCGGTCAAAAATATGAAAAAAAATCAAAATTTTATTAAATTAATCTAAAAATTACCCAATTTTCGATCTGCCAAATCGATGAGTAGTTCTGGAGCCATCAGCAGATTTTAGAAACTTGAAATTTCCACAAACTTATAGATCTTAATCAAATGAAGTTGGAAATCCAAAATTCACGCTGCACTCCGCATTAAACAGGTCATTAGGTAGACTGGTGGGTTCAAGGTTAATTTCGAGCATACCATATTTTATTTTAATATACTCTCAGTTTTTACATTGTTTTAAATTTGGTAAGCTTTCATTTTCAGTAATTTCAATTTTTTTTTGTTTTTCTAGGCGTTCTCAGATTATTTTAAGCACTTTATCGTGCATTTTGCTAAAATTTTGTTGAAATTTCAAAGTTTTCAGAGATAATAATAATTTTTTTTGACAGGTTTTACTTTTGAAACGTTCTTAGCACGCAAAATTTTTTGAAAATGTTCACATAATTTGATGATTTTTTTTTCAATTCGAGGTCGAATTAGTACCTACCCTTCTTCAGTGATAGGTAAAAAAAATTCACGTAGAATGCTAATTAGCTCTGTATTGAAAATCCAAAAAAAGTCCCAAAAAATTTGGAAGAATGGAACATAACTGAATCTATTTTAAATGTGTTGCACCCTGAAGGTATAACATATTGTTTTAGAAGGAGAGTAGTTGTTAGTGCTCTTGATCAATTTTGAAAAGATCGATCACTCCTTATGATCCTGGCCAGAAATTGAAAACTCAATTTTCAAAAGATTATACTTACTCTAGCTCTGAGAAGAGATTTATTTTTTAACGAAATACTTACTACAACAACAAATAATTTTGAAGAGTAATTTATGATGAAATATAAATTACCATATCAATTCTTGAAGTTTGATCAGGAGGTTTGGCTCTAAAATGGAAAATACCGTGAGTAAATCGATTTTTGAGGTTCCATTAACTAAATTTCCATAATTATAAATTTTCAATGGTGAAGTCTATTTTTGAGGCTAAAATTGATTTTTCATTTCAAACATGAACGATCATATCAATATTAGGGTTCTCCTTGAATACCTACGTCATGCATGACCAAAAAAATCGCGTTTTCTCCTGCTCTCAACCCTCAAAGTAGTGACTTCTGGTGAGAAAATAATTCCCTATTTTTTACTTTTTCCATTATGAAAAACTCGGGCTGCGGTAGACCTCTCAATTTTCAAAAATTTGAAAAAATACAACTTCAAAGCAAAATGTTCAAAATTCAAAATTTTCAACTTCCAACACTTTTAAAAAGTCTCTTCTGAGTAAAATGAACTCTCATCGGGATATTAATACCATCCCTAAAAAACCAAGTCGGCCCCCTAGAAACGCTGAAATTCGTATTTTTTTAATTACAATAAATTTTATAATATGTTAGGAGGTCAGCTTGGTTTTCAATGGAGGGGGCTAAAATCGTCATGAGAGTTTATTCTGCTCAAAAGAGACTTTTTAGAGATAACAGAACTAGAAATTTTAAAATTTTAAAATTTTACAGCGAATTATATTTGTATCTATTTTATAAAATTTTTGAAATTCAAGGGGCCTACCACAGCCCGAGTTTTTTGAAAATGGAAAAAATAAAAAATAAGGAATTATTTTCTCACCAGAGGTCACCACTTTGCGGGTTGGGTGGGAGGAAAATACCAACTTCAAAAATAAGGACCACTCTAGACCCTACTAATAAAATGGCGGCAATTTTGATAGACAGATCAGCCGAAATTACAGATTTTGCTTTCCAAAATAAGTAGAATTCACACGAAATTTTTTGAACTATGTACCAATCTACTAGATCTAAAGAGCATACAAAAGTTAATCACCAGCTGAAATTTCAATTGCTTCAAGTGCATTTGTCGATTTTTGGTGAATTTTTAAAAATAAAATTTAGGCCAAAATGAGAAAAAAAATCAAAATTTTATCAAATTGATCTGGAAAGCTGAAATTTGGCATAGACCCTATTTTCGACTCGTCAAATCGACTGAAAACAGTTTCTAACCATTTTGAGCAGTTCTGAAGCATCCAGCACATTTTTGAAACTTGAATTTTTCACAAAATATACCTAATGAAGTTGGAAACCTAAAATTTACGCTGCACTTCAAATTAATGAGTGTATTATTAGGTCAACTGCTGTTGAGTTCAAGTCAAGTCGGAGCATCCAGCGATTTTTTGAACATTTTTGAAGCCTCCAGTAAATTTTGGAAACTTGAAATTTCCATAAAATTTCGTCAAAATGGAGTTATAAAGCCGAAATTTATTCTGCAAACCAATTTCAATATAGGTGCGGGACTGGGTCGCGGTTCGCGGTTGTGTACCATTAGCGGATACACCAAATGGGCCCTCAAAATTTTAACCCCGCCCCCCTTTAACCCAGAATATTTTTTCTAGTAGGTATTTTTTTTTAGGTTTGGGTAGGTACTTGAATGCGAGTTAAACAATTTTTTTTAAATTTTCTTACTCAACTCTGCGGAAATATGCCAACTCGACAAGGAAAAAACAGGAGTTAGTTTTTTTTGGACGAGGCAAGTAAAGAGGGGAAGGGGGTGTTGGTAAGAAAAAAATACTAATATTTTAACGAATAAAATGACGAGTTATTTACATATACGATGAAACACAAATAAAAGATGAAATTAGAATTTTGCGAATCGATATGACATCTACTCACTACAGGGGGGTCCTTAAATACACGACAAAAAAAAATCGCGATTTCTTCTGCTCCCAGTTCTCAAAGTGATGACCACTGGTGAGAAAATATTTCCCTATTTTTTATTTTTTCCATTTTTAAAAACTCGATCTTAATTTTCAAAAATTTTTAAAAATCCAACTTCAAAGCGGAATTTTTAAAATTTCAAAACTTAAAGTTTCTAACATTTTTAAAAAGTCTCTTTTGAGCAAAATGATACCTAGAAAAACCATGCAAGTCGGTCCCCTAGAATAGCTGAAATTCGTACTTTACATTAAATTTCAGCTATTTTAGGGGGGGGGGGGGTCAGCTTGGTTTTCAATGGAGAGAGCTGAAATCGTCATGAGAGTTTATTTTACTCAAGAGATACTTTTTAGGGATAACAAAACTTGAAATTTTGAAATCTTAAAATTTTACAGTGAATTTGTATTAAGTATATAAAATTTTTGAAAATTAAGGAGCTCACCGCAGCCAGAGTTTTTCGAAAATGTAAAAAATTAAAAATTAGGAATTATTTTCTCACCAGAGGTCACCATTTCGGGGGTTGGGAGGGAGGAAAATCCCATCGAGGAAAATCCCACCTTCGAACATAAAAATCACCCTACTACTCGCATTAAGTTAGGTTCATTAAAAAATTGTTATTTTCATTTTTGAATTTATGTAAGTTTCAAACTGGGATGTTTGTACTCGTATGTAGTTCAGAGTTGTAAATTGGCCCGAGTAAAGCAAGGGCAAACGTTTTCAAAAATTCAGGTTTCGAGAGGTAAAAAAATGTTTTGAAAATTTGTTTGTTTCCTTCGATTGAAAATTTTACAATTTGAATGATGGGTTTTCAAAAATTTCGAATTTGAAAATGAGATGTAAGTAAACAGACCCGAATGAAGTGAGGGCAAAAACTTGTTTCGAGAAGTAGAAAATTTTTTTAGGTGAGAAAGTGCGCTTTCAGGATCGTTTTAGAGAGCTATCGGCGAGTTAAACTCACAGCTGAATGGTTCGGAGGTGATAGGAGGGTCAAAATATTTGCAAACGAACACCTGACCACTACACCTCAAAGTTTACAAGTATCGCGAAGCAAGAAACTGTATGGTTCAAAACGAGTCGAATGCCAGAATGGAATTGTTTACCTGAAGTCGACTCCAACGGCAGATAAACAGGTTACTTACAACTTTGAAGAATTTGAATCAATTTTGAAATACAAGTAAAAGAAACAGAAAAGCAATAGATTGCCAAAATTCATATTTGTATTTAGAGAGAATGAAAATATGTATTATATTTTTGGTTTAAACGTGGGCCTCGAGGCCCTTGGTGTCTCGGGGCTCCTGGAGGTCGCCAGTCAACGTCATAGGCCAGTCTGCCACAGTTTCAATGCACTATGAAGTCGACTGCAGGCGGATTTGAAGTCGTTTTAAAGTTGCTAAATACTTTTTGGATCTTCATGGCAAATAAATGAACCCATTATTTTTTCAAAGGGGTATTCCAGTCTGAAACATATTTTTGTCCAATTTCAAGTTTCCAAAATCTACTGGAGGCTCCAAAAATTTTCAAAAATTCGCCGGAGGCTCCAAAATGACTTAAACCCATCAGCAGTCGACTTAATAAGCGTTTCAAGTTGGAGTGTAGCGTGAATTTCAGATTCCCAACTTCATTTGTTGAAATTTTGTAGAAATTTCTAGTTTCAAAATTCTGCTGGAGGCTCCAGAACTGCCCAAAATGGTTTGATACCGTTTCCAATCGATTTGATGGGTCAAAAATTAGGATCTAAGCAAAATTTCAGCTTCCTATGTCCATTTGCTAAAATTTTGATTTTTTAAATCATTTTTGGGTTAAATTTGATTTTCAAAAATTCACCAAAAATCGAAAAGTGCACTCAAGCCCTTGAAATTTTGGCTAGTCATAAATGTTTGTATGCTCTTTCAATCTAGCTCGGTCCAGTTCGAAAAATTTCTTGAGAGTTTTATGTTGGAAAGCAAAATCTGCGATTTTGACTGACCTGTCAATCAAAGTGGCCGCCATTTTGTTAGTAAGATCAAATTTTTTTTGGCAAGTTTGCTTCAAAATATTCCTTAGCATGTTCCCTCCAAGAAAAAAGTTGTCCCAGAGGATCACCGATGGTGGTGGGAGGCGGGGGGAGGTGAGGTGTAATTATTCCTATAGTCATATGCTCGTCTATTGGTAAATCATTTTTACATCGTGGCTTTTTACTCTTATTTTGCAGCAAGTCGGAGTCTGTTGTAACGGTGGCGGAGGATACTACCACACTAACGAAATCCCCTACTACCCTCCAGCTGGAGTATATCCTAACCCAGATGCCGAACCAATCCCCCAGTTCTCACATAATCCTTACGTACCTGCCAATTGGCCCCCTCCTATACCTACTCATCCTCCTGATCACACCATACCTCCGTTACCAACTCACCCTCCATCTCCCGGATACCCTAATTTGGACCAAACTACCACCAAGAAACCAGCTCCTGCTTGGCCTCCTACAGTACCAGCATACCCAACGACCACGACGAAGAAACCATCGCCAGCTTGGCCACCTCAAATAACCAATAAACCAACGTGGACTAAACCGACTGTAAGCAAACCGTGGCCTCCTCCTGTGCCAACTCATCCTACTACTTGGCCATCTACGACACCTCCCGATGTGGAAGATGTGCCTTCGAATATGTCGGAGTGTGGTATCAAAAATGGGTACCAAGATCAGGAGAGGATTGTTGGTGGACATAACGCCGAACCTGGTGAATGGCCGTGGATGGTATGTATTGGTTATTTGGTTTATTTTAATTGTGAGAGTTGATTCAAAGAAAGCGAGTGCATATTTTTTTAGCGTCGATATTTGCAAAACTGTAGTCATCGATCATTAAGTAAGGGTAATAAAATTGTGACTGAATTTGTTTCAGGCTGCTATTTTAACGAGTGGAAGACTGTTTTGTGGTGGATCTCTTATCGATGATATACATATATTGACCGCTGCCCATTGTGTTGCGCAGTAAGTACGAATTTTTTTCAGAATTGCTACCTAAGAATGTCAAACTTTTAAAAATGACTTTCTGAAATTTTGTCAGACTTTGGCACCCTTGAAACAGAACTTGTGAAGTTCCTTTACAAATTTTAAAGCAAACAAAACTTTTTGTACATTTATAGGGCAAAAAAAACAAGACATTCACAATTTTAGTAAAAGAAAGTGCATTTTGAACATTTTTGGCAAAAAAAATGACACTTCCTTCTGTACATTTTTTAAAAAGTGGGACTTATTGGATTTTTCTATGCAAAGAACAACAATATCCAAAAATTTTGCTGAAAATCGAGAATTTTTTGTAAGTTTTTGGAGATTTGTGCCAATTTTTCACATAGAAAAAAGACTATGACAATTTCAGAAAAAAGTAGGACTTTTTGAGAAAATTTTTGGTAAGAAAAAGACTTTGACGATTTTAGCAAAAAAGCAAAATTTTGACAATATTAATTGGTAAGAAAAATTGTACTTTTTCGGAATTTTTTGCACCATTATGGCAAAGAACGAGACATAGCTGATTTTTGGCAACTCAAGTTGAAAAAAAACATAGATCTTGCAATGCTAATAAAAAACGAACAATTTTTAGCAATTTTTCTAAAAAGCGAGAATTTTTGTTCGAAGAAACGAGAAGGTTTGCCAACTTTTGGCAAAAAGCAACAGTTTGAATATTTCATCAAGAAAACAGGATTTTTCAAACACAAGCTTTTTTGACAACTCCTGGCAAAAAAGCGAACCCTTTAGGTAATTTTGGAGAAAAAAACGTGAAAATCTTAAGCAATTTTGCTAAGTCAAGAATTTTTGTCAAAAAGCGAGAATTTGAGAATTTTATCGCAAAAAGTAGCAATTTTTATGGATTGGAAAAAAATTTATTTTTTCGTCATTTGTGCGAAAACATCCAGTTTTTTTGCAACTTTTTACGAAAAAAAGACTTGTCAATTTTGGGCAAATTCTGCTAAAAAAGTATGACTTCGCAATTTTGCTTAAAACCGAGAACATTTGTCAATTTTTAGCAAAGAGCGTCAGATCTAATAAAAAAAAGGACATTTGCCAACTATAAACAAAAAAATATTTTTTTTGCAATGGTTGTAGAAAGAAGCAAAATTTGCTTGCAACTTTTTGATAAAAAAACGAGTCTTTTGTAATTATGCTTGTAGGCAATTTCTAGAAAATTAATCAGATTTTTTCGTCATTTTAATGAGTACTGACCTTATTTTGGAAATTTTAGTGAAAGGCAAGACTTTGAGACCGCAACGCTGAAAAGGCAGTGCAGCCAGTTGGAAAGAAAATTATTCACTGATTGATATCGCAACCCCCCCCCCCCTCAAAATTCTAGAGAAGCCCCCACAGTTAAGCTCACTTTAAGAAAGAGATTGAAAATGGCGAAAAATTCAATTATAGATTCATTTTCTTTTTTAGCAATAGGTATTTTTATTTTTATAAGATTTTGAGGCTCAATTTCTAATTTTTTAACATTTTTCTTCAATGTTATATTTCTAAAACTGAAAAAAAATCAAGTTCGAAAAGTTCTCATTTTTTAGACCCAAAATTATAATTTCGTACGCTGAAAGAAATGGTCTTGAGCAGCTGAATCAGCTCATTCAATTTCGCAGATTTTAACAAAAAAAAAATGTTTTTTAAAAAAAATCACTAATTTTTTAAAAGTTTGCTTCAAATCCAGTTTTTTAAATTTTTTATTCTGGAAAAATTTGAAAACAAAAATTCAAAAATGTCAAGGAACTTTTTTAAAACATGGAAATTTTTTCCAAGTTTGGGAGAGCGCTCCGCTTCTTTTGACTTCCTCCTTTTCTTTATCCCTTTAATCAGGTACATACCTACGGCTACATATAATATGCATGTTGAATGGCGGATCTTTGGAACGGTTAGTTTTTTGACAATTTTGCCGTTCAAGCCCTCGTAATGAATTTCACACTTCGAAGATTAAAACACAATGAGTTGTCTTTTAAATTTTTTGTATGTACTTGATTCGACGTTTTCCTCCAAATGAATACCTAAACGTAATAGGTAGGTAGGTATGTATCTTGATCTCACCAAAAACACACAGCTCAATTACGATGAAAGTGAAAGTAAAGTAAATTCACTTAATATTAATTCATTATTTAAAAACAAAAATGTATCAATAAAGACCTCCCGAGGATTTTGGAATTAGGCATTAATCATATTTTCTTTTCAAAGTACATGAAGACGTTACTTATCTGTGATCGCGAGCTCAACTAGTGTAGGTACAGGTACATCAAGTTACTCAGTCTTTTTAAACCAGGTCTTCGATCTAAATTGTTCTAAATCGTTGCTCTTAAATATTGAACAATATTGAACAAAAACTTTAAATCCTCTCGCGACAGCTGTGATGATGAAAAATGTAATTCGTTTGCTTTACGTAGAACTTTAAGGCGCAATTCGATCTCCATTCTTCATAAACGTTAATATAGTTGCCTACTTCAACACCTTTGAAACATTGTCTTTCAAAAAAAAATGGTTTTTTTCTGTTTATACCTAGAGAAGGTTTAAAATATTTAAATTTTTAATTATTACAGAATGAATCCATGGGATGTGGCCAGACTACGAGTGAATCTCGGTGATTACAATATAAAAAGCAAAGGCGATGTGCAACACGTTGAAAGAAAAGTACGCAAAGTAGTTCGTCATCGTGGATTCGATCCGCGCACTTTGGTAAGTCAAAATAATATTTTTTTTCTTCCCTTTTATTGCTTCCTTGAAAAAATAGGTAATACTCAATTTTTAAAAACACATTACAGTATAATGACATCGCCTTACTCACACTCGATTCTCCGGTTCCATTTTCAAGAAATATTAGACCTATTTGTTTGCCTCAAGGAAGAACTCAGTATCATGGACGAATGGCCACTGTGATCGGATGGGGTAGTCTGAAAGAAAGTAAGTTTCTTAAAATTATCTCTTTCGACACAATATACCTATTGCCTATTTTTTAATACCTACATTACGGTGGATGGCGAAAAAAAGCAACATATTTTGACCAAATTCAGCAGAAACTTTCAGTTCAACTTAAAAGTTACCCATAAAAAATTTTAGCTTTCAAGGATGACTCTGGAGGGAAGATGTAAACCTTCAAAAGAAGGGGCTTTTTCAAAAAAATTGTGGTTTTTTCACTCTAGTCCCTGAAGGCTCATATCTCTCCCCCAGGGAGACCTCCAGAGCTAAAATTTTTCTGAGTAACTTTTTCAATTCAAAATAAAGGCCTCTACTGAATTTGGTTAAACTCCATCGACTTTCTTTTTGGGCATGGTCCACCTTAACCTATATCAATGTATATTAACATCACATTGAAAACTTCCACAGTGGGTCCAACTCCTGGTATCCTACAAGAAGTCAGCATACCCATATGGACGAATCAAGAATGTAAAACAAAATACGCAGGAGCAGCTCCAGGAGGTATCGTGGAAACATTCTTATGCGCTGGTAAAGCCAGTAAGGATTCGTGCAGTGTAAGTTAATCAATTATTATAAAATTGAAAATATTTTTCATTTCCACATAAGTGATTAAAGTAGATGTTTGGAAAATAATCATATTATGTTAATATTATTTACAGGGTGATAGTGGAGGTCCGTTGATGATAAACGATGGTAAATGGCAACAAATTGGAGTTGTGAGTTGGGGAATAGGCTGTGGTAAAGGTCAATATCCGGGTGTATACACGAGAATAACGTCTTTCATGTCATGGATAAATAAGAATTTAGATACGTAATTTATTACATTTTTTTTTATATTTTTGTACATGTAAATATACTTAGGTAATAAAATAATAATAAATGTTTTATACAATTTCGTTCATTTTAATGATTCAGATAGGTGATCTGTGTCTGGAAATTTACTCATTCTTGATTTGTGTTATCAGATCGTCTTTATTCAATCATCAATGGATTGATTTTTCTGAAATATTATTGTTTACCTTAGAAAAACATTATTGTTGGAAGTTGTTTGAGATATTTTAACATTTATTTTTTTTGCTTAGCCAGAAAATGTGAAATATAAGCATGAGTTAAAGCATGGACGATTTTTTGTCCACAATTTACCCACAATTCTCACTTTTTTGAAATTAAGATTAGATATTTTTGAAATAAGTATCTCAAACAACCTCCAAAGATAATGTTTCTCCGAGAATTGCATATCAGAACAATTCATTGTTAATGAGCAAATTAAATCGATCCTACATTTTTCACTGATAACACATCAGACAGTAGACCCTTACATAAAAGTTAATTGGCTCCTAATAATTCAACTCCAAGAAACGCTGTTTATACGGATGTAATGCATCCTGTGAAAAAGTGATAGAATCACACCCTCAAGAAGTCGAGTGATGTGTATACATTGCAATAAAAAATTTTACCCAAACCTTCTCAAGGAATTGCAAAGCGAGATCTTGCCTATAAAAATAAGCAGGAAATTTTTGAAATTTCATGAACTGTTTGGTAAAATAAAGTAAATTTCTGCGAGTGCTGTGTTAAATGATGATTTGTAATTATCCCGTCCCTCTTGATATCTCATTAGGTGAAAGATTAACCCTTCATCGCCAAATTATTGAGAAATTTTGGCACAACTTGACGTACAGTTAGACCTCGCCCGATTACAAACTCGCTTGAAGTGGAAAAAGGAAGAACCAAATCTCTTGATTGGAGAGATTGTCATCCTGAAGGAGAACTCATCGCCTTGTTCATGGCCACTTGGCCACCCAGTTGGGTGAAAATCTGCTCTTCTGCCAATAAATACGCGGTAAAGAGCAGTTTAATTGGTGTTTTATACTTCAACGCGACTTTGAACTGCTGCTATGCAGCAGATTTTACAGTTTTCAAAATCGCGCTTCAATTCACGGGCGTAATTTGAAGCGACTTTTTAGGTTGTTACATTTTCTGCACAGCAGAATAAAATTTCTGCTGATAAACACGCCACAAGAATATTTTGTAGCGTATTTTTATCGCGTAAAGCCGCTACGCTTCTAAATTATGTGGCGTATTTTTGTACGTTGAAAAAACCAGCCACAAAATACGCTACGCAAATATTTCGTAGCGTATTTAATTGCGTATTTGCTGAAAAACGCGCGTAAATGTGGTATTTTGCGTGTGTGTTATAGGTTAGTATATAAATATTTGTTCACTTCTACCAAGTTCCATGGTGGAGTAGGTAGTAAAGAGTCCGCTTTCAGATCCGGGGACCCGAGATCGATCCCCGCTAGTGCCGAAAAATTTTTCAAGAATATTGATCAATGGCAGATTTTTACGCATAAATAAAATACGCGCCGATTTATGGGCAGAAAAGGCATTGGCGTAAAGTGTTAAATCTCCTGCCAACGTTTTTATGTCGCGTAAGAGCAGATTTTCACCCAACTGGGATTGTTGAAGGTAAACCGGATGCCAAAGGCCACCTATGTAAAGTTGGAGTCAAGGCTAAGGGATCTATATTCCAAGAGTTGTCCAGGAGCTCGTTAAGCTTCCAGTAGCACCTGTTAGTTCTCAAGAATAGCTGCAAATAATCGCGAAATTGTATTTGCTCGATGTAAATAGTATATTTAGTACTACTCTATCGTACATAGATTATTTGTATCTTATAAGACCCCCGGTCTTCCTGGGGGAGCTCTAGCGTCTAGTTACCAATTTATGCTCATGTTGCGAAAGCACAATTTATGGATCAATATTGAATTAGTCTTCCTTAATGGGAATACTCCAAACAAGTGTAAATTAACATAAGGTCCATGCTCTCCAACCATTCATTTTGAAATGTGTCACTATGTAAGTGTCAACAATAATGCGGTTACAGAATTAAACAATTATATTATGATGTTTATGGGTACAGACTCCAAATTCGAGTTCAGCGACCTCACAAATTATGGGAAAACTCATCTCTTTTCAACTGTTTCGTGGAATTTTGCCCTATACATTGGCGAATTTAGATTTCTTCAAAATTCTTTTTTACTTACTCTTATTTTGAGTACCTGAAGGACTCGTTTATTTAAAAAAAAAAAAATGATAATGGCAAAAGTTGCTTAGCATGTCGAGTACTACTATATTTATTTCCTACTTTCATTTACCTACCCAAGTTAGTAAGAAGTAAATAGAGAAAAGTGGGCAATTAACATTATTGAATACGTACTTACCAACTCCTGTATTCAACTGGTACTCTGTCATCATCATTTTTTTCGACGAATCGAGCCGTTTGCTTAAAATTGAGAGCAAAAAACAGTTTTGAAAAAACTAAATAATTGCTAATTAAGCGCAAAATTTCACGAAACACTTGAAAAGAAACGAGTTTTCGAATTTCGATTCCATCACTATCCAAGATCAATCCAGCATGCCATCATGAAATTTACCGCAAAATTCACCTCTTTCCCACTAAAACATATTTTTCGGAAAGAACTGTACACAAGCACATCAAATTTCAGATCGCCTGCTATTATCGTAAGTAAGTAATTATTTTTAGTTTTGTTTGTATTATTTCACTACTGTAAATATGTAATAATCTTTGATAGACCAGTCCTCTTCCATCATTTTGAATGACAAACTTTCCATTAATAGTCACATAATGATTAGTCAGCACATTCTTCGAATTTTTGAGAGAAAAATTTTACTAGTGAATGGCTGAATTGGAAGGTAATGAGATTCGGCACAACTAAAGGCACAACAAACTAAGAACCCTCTTGTCTCGAATACGAGAGCATAGATAGCGTTAGAAGTATGTAGGTTTGGTACTATTTTTAGCCGAAAGCAAAGGAGGTTATTATAATGGAATAAAGCAGTGAAGTGTTCGCGAGTAATTAATTTGCTTTTTTGAACAAATCTTTTTCTAGGGTTTGTTCCAAGCCCAAGATATACCTCTCGCTGCCCTTTTGCAAATCTTTATACGTATCTGCTGCAATGGGTGTACAAGCAATAAAACCTAGACATCCATGTCGTCGAGTATAACGTAGGTAGGTATTTTTGTTTCTCAACAGTAAAATAAATCATAATTATGGTGTGGAGTACGATTATAAATATCAGTCGCAAAACTTACGAACCTCGTGAAACGTTTCCCACACGGTATATTTAAAATCATCAGAAATTACATCAGTAAATAAGTAAACTCATTTTATCGGATCTAAAGCACAATCCAATTGCGACATTTCTTTATTAAAAACAGATTCTCAAAAGAGTATTCTGATGGTATCAGAAACATACATTTTTTATCGGATTCTCCAAATATGCACTCAATATCGAAATCGTCACATGTTCTTCACCGTTTTGAAAAACTGATTCCATTATTTAAAAATCTTGAAAATGAGTTGGAATTTTTTTCCAATGCACGGTATAGTAAGGGCGTGCTACATGGCGTTGGTGCCACATTTGAGAGAACTTGCGATCGCATTGTTACCGAAAATAAGTTTTGAAATTTTTTCCCATAACGTTTCTAATACAATTAAAGAAGATCTCCTAATATTAGTCTTGTCGCACGATGAGGTGGTGAGAGTGGGTCTGTGTGCATCTAAATGTATGTACTCCAATATTCGACACTGGACATCTCAAAAGCAGAAGGAAACCTATTTTTCAGTTCACTCCAAATTTTTTGATAGGTTTCCTGAATTAGGCAAGCAGGAAACCTGTCATTATTGCTTCCTCAAGAGAAGGGTTTATTTTTTTCAGCAGTTGAAATTTCTCGTCACTATACTAAACTTAGGAGTCCAATTGCTTGGGTTTGCTGCAACTCGGATAAAATCTATTTGCAGCATTTTCAAGCATATATTGATAGTAGTTTTGCAAAACATTTACTAAAAATTTCCAAACTTCAAAGTCAAGTATTTTTTAAAAGCTCAATCTTCAAAAACTTGTCAAATTTGAGAGCAAATATTTGAAAATTTGAAAAAAATTCAAGAATTATAGATATACATTTTCATGAAATTTTTATTCATGAATCTATGATCAGATCTTTATCATGGGAAGGGGATTCAGAGTCCCAAAAATGTGGGATTCCATTATTCCCATCCCCTCTCCCAATAATTTCGTGAATCCCATGATAAAAATGATTTCACTTCTGGATATCATAAAATACGTACCTAGGTAAGCTTCAGGGATTTTTTTCAAATTTTTTAATAACAGCTTTAGAATTTAGCACGCTTTTGAGAGTTAACCTTTTTTAGATTTTCAACCAATATTTATAAAATTTCTTTCAATTACTTTTAAAGTACTGCTAATGAATTCTTTCCGAGTTTCAGCAATCCTGAACAATTAAGACTCCATTTGAGAATTATGACGAAAAATTTTGACTGATGAGAAAAAGCGAATCCGTTCCATCTGCTCATAGGGGGTGGGGGCTGGTTGAGAGAGCAATTATGACAGTTATATTTTTTTCCAATACAGGGTATCTATGTACTTACAAAAAATAAAGTTGTAGAAAATCGCAGGACTTCAACTCAAAACGTGGATGATTTTACATGGAATGATCGACTCTGTGTGTTTTGTGCGATTTCAAAAATTTACCAATAAATCAGAACCTTAGGGCTCTAAATCAGCCAGAAATGATGAAATTTGGTTTTTTCAAGGACTGAAAACATTACATTTTTGCTTGAAAATTTCCATTTTGATGAAAATTAATGATTTTAGAATTTTTAAGAATCCATAATCAACAAAGAAAGTTGAAAAAACTTTCAAAGACGAATTTCAATTTTCGGAATTTTAGCTGAAGATGCCACAGAACGTGTCATTTTATCGAAAATTTAACGAGCGTTCCCTCATGAGAAACCATCTGTTTGGGAAATAAAATCAGAGATCCTGTTGATCCCGAATAGACATACTTAGATACCTACATACGTCCTAATCTTTCTTTTAAAAAATCTAGAACTCGCCTGCAATAGTTTCTGTGGCGTTTGGGTTGCCTATACCCACGCCAACTCTGGCACTTGATTACATAGCAACTCTTATCTTACGAACGTAATCCAAAGTCAATTTCATTAATCATAAGGCAGAAAAACGTGCACTTTTAAACAAGCTGCAGGAGTTAATAAAGACAATTAAATTATACTCGCGAGTGTAACTTATGCAGTGTAGTAAGTAGACAACAATAATTTGTTCTGAAATTTTAATATTTGCCTCTGAGAAACATCATCTTTGGACGTTGTTTGAGATATTTTCAACATTTTATTTTCTTCACTTAGAACCAAAAAATGTAAAATACATATATGAGTGAATTTTGGACAAATAACTCATGGGTGATTTTTTGTCCTAAATTTACTCACAATTCTCACTTTTTTGAAATTAAGATTAGATATTTTTGAATTAGGTAGGTATGTCAAAGAACCTCCAAAGTTGGGTAATGTGTTTCTCTGAGGCATATGTCAATTTAATAAATTTCCTCTTTGCAATGTATATTTTATTAAATGTTGTACATTAACAATATTGCGTTGACCTAATTAATAAAATGAGTTTGATAAGAGTATATAAATTGAAAAAAATAAAAATTTGAAAGTTAGTTGATCGTACATATACATTATTTAGTAAGTAATGTATTAGTACCAATTTTGAATTTTAAATATTTTGAATTTACTTTCAGGATATAGCTCAAGATGGTCATTTTATGCTCAGGCAGAGCCTATTAGGCAAATTTTGATAGAATTGATAGTCGCAAATTGCGAATGCAACTACTCAAGAGTCAAGATCGCATAGTTCTGCAAGAAAAAGTTCATTTGAAAGTCAGCGATCTATTGTCTGTGTGTTAAATATGAGGACTCGAAAATGATGTGCAAACATCTTCGAAGATTGAATATTGTAAATGAAGAGAACTTTGACAAATTGATCAAAAATGATATGCTCTGTGATCCAATCACTGAAGCATGTTGATTTAGAAAATGCGCTTCTTGTTGTGAAAAAACTGTATCAATTTTACCATTTGGGGGGGGGGGAGGGCTTCAGAGTCCCAACAATTTGGTCGATAAGTATAAAAAATTGCGAAATTTGGTGTGACGTTGTATCGTTTCGCATGTTTCTGAGAATGTTGAATATGAGTCGAATATGAGTCGAATATCCATTCATTTTTTCGATTCGAACCCTCTAATTCCCTCCATTGTCCCCCAAAAATTCCTGAAAATTGAAAAGAATCATGAGAAACATACGGTTTATCACGTTTTCCGGTGGACTTAATTTTTTCTACTTGATCCCTCCATCGGTTTCTTTGGACTGCCCGAATTTCTTGAAAATTGAAAAAATCGTGTTAGGTACAAAAAAGAAATGCAGCTGTCTCTCATTCAATTCAAAGGAAATTTCCACAAAACAAGATTATACTGACTAAGTAGGTTTGTACTTCATCTACCTATGTGTTGACTCTTGCCATACCAAAATAAGATAAGTGTAAAAGTTCTGAAATCGATTAATTGCGAGCAACATATCTGTAAAACGATTTTTTCAATTTTCAGGAAATTAGGAAAGCCAAAAGGGAACGCTCTAGAGGAGGTCAAATCGAAAAAATAAGTCTATATTTGTACTCAGCGCTCTCAAAAACCTACTAAACCACATGTCACACGATTTTTTCATTTTTTTTTCAATTTGGAGAGCTCAATGAAGGGCTTTGGATAAATCGAAATAAAAAAAAAAAGTACTCTCAAAAATGTATGAATCGATAGGTATGTCACGCGATATTTCACATTTTTTTAGGTGCATTTTGACCAAAATTCTAGGGCTTTGATATTCTCCTCTCCCCTTCCAATCATTTTCATAAGGCACAAAAAAGGCATACAAGTGCAGTGCACTTTTAAACAAGCTGCAGGAGTTAATAAAGACAATTATACTCGCGAGTGTATGCAGTGTAGTGGACAACCGTAATTTGATGCATTAAATATATGTAGTGAAAAATCATTACGTTTTAGGTCCTTTAGAAGCAGATGGAATAGACTAGGTATATTATTTATTGCGTTGGAATATCAGTAAGTGAAGAAAGGGAAATAATACAATGAATTGCTGAATCGTGAAGGCAACACTTAGAATTGATTCATAGACGGATTTCAAACACTTGGTCCGCGATGAATTGTTTTCTTTTTTTTTTTTTCAAGAAAGGTGTACCAAATTCAAGACTGCAGAATGCTTGTCATTACGACGTAGTGAGAAGTACTGTAAAAGCAGGGTGAATTTTTTCTCATTATTCTTTTTAAGTTTGCCCATCTTATTCAGTTTTGAAGATGGCTTAAATATAGGTATGCAAGGAACCTTTATAGTGAAAAATCAAATTTTCTACAGAAAAAGTCCTCTACACAATATGTAAGCTATCTTCAACACTGAAGGAGCTACACTGATTTGAAACAAAAAGTCAAAGTAATACTTTTTTTAGTTTCTTATTCAAATTACTTTAGTTTCTTCAATTTTAAGAATATACCTTGAATATATGTACAATATACATGCACAGTATTTTTTTTTTTTGTAGTATATTCAATTGTAGACCAAAAAGAAATCCTTTGCATATTCAAGCTATCATCAAAACTGAAGGAGATAGGCAAACTTGGAAAGAAGAAAATAACGTAAATAATGGGTAATATTACTTTTCATTGTGGCCTTTTTTGAATTTTCTTGAATACCCCTCAAGTTCAAAAAGTTGCGCTGGCTTATTGCCATCAAATTTTAGATATCATCATTTCCAAAAAGAACAGCTATTTCAAAATTCAGTTCACTAATCATCCATGAAGTACATATAAGCTGAAATTTATTGAAATACTTAATTTTTGAACTGGAACTGGACTAGGAAAGCAGGAAACCCGTTATCGTTCATTGCTCCCTCAAGAGAAGGGTTGTTTTTTTTTCAGCAGTTGAAATTTCTCGTTATACTACTCAACTTTGGGGTCCAATTGCTCGGGTTTGCTGCAACTTGGAGAAAATATTTATGCGATGTTTCTAAGGAAAATGACAGTAGTCTTGCAAAATATTGGCTGAAAATTTCCAAACTTCGAAGCCGAGTTTTTTTTTGAAAGCTCAACACCTTCAAAAGCTTCCCAAATTTGAGAGCTAAAACTAAAAAAAAAAAATCAACAATCATAAATTTTTATGATATTTTTATTTATGAATCCAGATGCCATAATGAGACTTTTAAAACCATGGGGGGAGGGGGTGCGGAGCACCAAAAATTTGTTCAAAGTGTAAAATATTGTAAACATGGTGTGACATCGTTTCCACTCATTTTTTAGTTCGATCCCTTCAACTCCCTCGATTGCCCTCCCCCCCCCCCAATTTACTAAGAATTTGGGATTATTACGTTTTCGGGAGCACTGAATACCAATATCGACTCAATTTTTTTGGACTTGATCCCAACATTTGAAAGTCTAGAAAAATTTTAAAATCTATTAATTATAAGCAAAAAATCTATAAAACGATTTTTTCAATTTTCAGGAAATTTAGAGAGCCAATAGCGACTGCTGGAGGGGTCAAATCGAAAAAGTAAATCGATATTCGTACTCGGCGCTTCCAAAAAGCTACTAAACCACATGTCACACGATTTTTTGAAGGGCCCAATGAAGGGCTTTTGAGAAATCAAAATCAAAAAAATAAAGTGTTCTCAAAAACGTACGAATCGATATGTCACACTATATTTTACATTTTTTTTAGGTAGGTAGGTACATTTTAACCAAAATTCTAGGGCTCCATTATTCCCCTCCCCCTTCTAATACATCCCGTAACAAAAAGATTTTAATTCTGAATATCGTAAAATAATACTTAGTGTGCTGCCACTGATAAGAAGAAGCAAGCGGTATACTGCTTGAATTTTAACATATTGCTTCTTATGTAAAATTACAGATTCTGTTCGATTTTTGATAAAATGTTGAAGAATCTAATTTGTATAGAAATTTTGTATTCCTCGTGAAATTTACTACTAAAATATGAACTAACTTCTTTGTTTTGTTTTTTATGTGATGTGAAATTGTGAATTATCGATCGTGATAGGTATTAGACTTACATCATTCTACGAGTTTAACGACATTCTTTCATCGCATTTATGATCAAAGAAGCATTCAGAACTCAATTAAATTACAGTTACAGTACTTCATTTTAAAGGTAATTTTACGGGGAAAACAAAAATTTGGATCAATTCTCTCGAAAATGAGCACTTCTTAAGATTTTATTAAGAAACGTATCAAAAACGAGTTCCTTCCATAACAGACAATGTTAAAAATTCAGCACATATACCGCTTCGCGTAGTTAGTCATTATTTCCGCTAGAGGGCACCTCTAATTATGTACAGTCCGAATTACCTTTAAAACACCAGTAACAGATTTTTTCCGAGTTTTGGTAATTTTGAACAATTCAAACTCCATGTACAAATAAAATTGAGAAAAATCACAGGACTTTAACTCAAATCTGGCTGATTTTACATGGAATGACTCTTTCTGTGTAATTCGATCGTGAGGTTTCAAAAATTCACTAAGAAATCGAAACCTTACTTAAGGCTCTAAATCAGTCGGAAATGACGTATCGAATTTCGAAGATCAGAATTTTCAAAAATTCATTAATTATGGAAGATGAATTTTAATTTTCGGAATTTCAGTTGAAGATGCCACAGAACATATTATTTTATCTAAAATTCAACGAGTGCTCCCTCGTGAGGAACCCTTTATTTGGGCAGTAAAATCAGCGATCCTTTTGATCCCAAATAAACACAGATTATATGCTCTATTCTTATTTTTTAAAAATCTACAACTCGCCTGCATAACTTCTGTGGCATTTCGGTTGCCTATACCCACACCAACTCCGGCACTTAATCACCTAGTAATTCTCACCTCACGAACATAATCGCGTAAAATCATTTCCATAAAACAAAAAAAAATTGCACACGCGTGCATTTTAAATTACCTTTCAAAATTTCCTAATTGAAAAACTCGGTTATTTCGCCTTCTATCAACCATCCTTCAAAAAGAAAAAAAATCCCACGCGCACCAAGACTGATAAAAATCTCAATTAAATTCCTCCCTCGGTTTCCACCCAAATTACAAATTCATTGCCAATCAAAATCTGACCCTTTGAATCACGCACGAAATTTTCTTTTCGAGACGACCTCGAAACTTGCCAACTTGTGAAGAAAAAAAATTTTCCCCATCACGCAATATTTACCCAACAAATTACCCGAGCACATAAATTACAGCCGAATAAAAAGCAATTTCGTACACGGTGGTTGGTTTTTTTTTCACGCACACCCCGGGGGCGGCGTTGGCCGTTGTGGGTGCCCATTGAAAAAGCATCGAAGCTATCACCAATACGATGGTTAATTGCTTTCACACCATACTGCAAAATCAGATAACGTTTTGTTCTATAACTAAACGCAATTATTTCTCAACATCTGGCCAACACGCTCGAATAATCCCACAGTCGAGAGAGCTGAGCTATATGGACGTTATTCCGAGAGGTACACAGATAGAGACGCATTTCACAATTAAAACTGTACACTCGGAGCTCTTTTTTTATTTTCATTTTTTTTCATCACTGACTATATACTAATTGGATCGAGTGCTGAAGGAATTGCGCGGGTTAATAAGACGCGCAAAGGTTACATTAACGTTATTACAATTCCACCCCTTCGGTCATAAGTTATCAATTAAGCTGTGAGCTGCTCAAGTACTCTTATACATTGTAACATTCGTGTATACAGTACAATGAACGAACGTTCGTTCGGACGTCATCGTATTCAACGTGTTCAACGAAGCGCCATTCAAACGTCACCCTCTCTTTCGTCGCATTCATTTAGAATTTTCATTACGTAAAGCCGATTACGTACTGGTGGTCGACGAAGAGTTTGTAAAAAATTCACGAACTCGAATTGCTAAAAATAAGCTGCAGCACACAGCCAAACGGTATGGTTTGTTTCATCCCTCAACTCTCACCCCCTCGCAGAAAGTTCCAATATGGCCAGGTACGAGAGAGAGAGGCAACGTCGACAGTTAATTTTCATTTTCAATAAAATTACTACTATATCCAGGATATACTATATATAAGGGTATCCAATTGGCTCATATTTTCGCCAACGAGTCCGTCGAGATTTCAAGTTTAGCAGACCAGGGCACTATAATACCATTTTCTAAATCGTTTTATTGGCTTTGCATAACTTCCCCTATAATAGTTTACCGCACCCTTGCACCTTCTGCAGTCTCTTGTGTCATTCGTGGCATCGCCAATGACCACTTTATATGCCATTCAATTCACAAATATGACTACGAGCTATACGAATAATCCGGCGATTAAATTCTAGCCCAAATTTACGAACCAAAAATGTCTACATGGTGAAATTGGTATCCACCTATGCAAATACAGGATGCCCTTTTAGAGAAGAAACGAATATCAAGTTTTAAAAAAAAAACAAGATTGAAAATCGATGTAAGTAGTAACTTTTTTTAGACGAAATTTCCTTTCATACTTCACTGCTTTATTATTTGGTCGCGTAAAAATACACCGAACAAGTGAAAAAAACGCTGGTAAAGCATTTTTCGTCATTTCAAAATTTCTTCACAATTTTGAAAAAAAAAATCTACAACAATTATTATTACGAAGAAACGAACACGACATCGTATTTCTTCAATTATTAAGCTTCGATTAAATCAATATTATACGACGTCATTGAAACAATTTTGCGAATTTCTCTGCAAACCAAACTCGTACGAAATCCTTTTGGAAGAAGAGAAATAATATTATAGAAACCCGACAGAACATATTAATAAAGAAAAAAAAATTGAAAAGAATCAATAGATAAATTTCGAATGAATTCTTTCGTGTAAAATTTCTCTATTATTATTACTCCCCAAATACGAACGGTGCATATTCGAATGTACCGATTAGTGGTTATCAGTAGAACCATGGGGGGTAAAAACTGTACCTGAATGTCCGTTGCAATATGACCGCGAATGTCCCAAAAAGTGTATCTGAATGTCCGTTTGGATTTTTGCGCTTACAGGGGTTTCTAAAGTAGGTCTAGGTACATCTGTTGAATATAATGTACCTACCTAGTTCGAAAAATTTTTCTTGTCAAATATTTTGTAGAAAGATATCATTTCTGAAACCAGGAAAATATTTTGTTAGGCAGTGGTGCCAATTTTTAAATAATTTTTGTCAATTTCAAAAATTTGAAAAAATAGTTGAAAACTTACCTGTGAAATTGTTTTGATTTTTGAAATTGGAAAAGAACATTTAGGTATTTACGTTTTGAAAATTTGGAGATTATTAAAATGAATCGTACTAGCCTATAGCCAAATGTTAGATATCAGAGAAAAGGTATACCTATAATAGTCATGAAATGATCTACTCGTACAGGGCCGGATTTAACATTAGGCCGCCCTAGGCAGAACAAAATTTGCCGCCCCTCCCTCCCCCCATTTTTTTTGGTTTGTGTGAAAATTTACACCCACCCATAATTCAATTTTTAATCAAAATATAAAAAAAGTAACTGATATAATACATACGTAGGTATATGTACAATATCAATATCTACATAATTAAATATCAGAAACATTGCAAATTGCATTTGTTTATTATATTTTTTATAAGAATAACCTTTAAAAAAACGGGTTTCTTGGTTTTGACCGCATGAAAAACCAAATATTTTAGGTATGAAAACTCGAAATTAGAGGTAATAATTATCTGAGAACCTTTCGTGGCGTGTGATAATTCTAGAAGAAGGAAGGTAAAATTACTGCTCGAGCGAAGCGAGAGCGAAAATTTTTTTTGAAAAAATGGGTTTAAGAAAATGAAAAAACGTCTATTTTTGCATGTTTTATAGGGTAAAAATCGAAAAATCTATACATTTCCGTAGGTACTTTTTGCCAAATACGTACAATTTATTGATTTCTTTAAAGCAAAAATCTGCCGCCCCCTAAAATTTGCCGCCCTAGGCAGCTGCCTATACTGCCTATACGTAAATACGGCCCTGTAACTCGTAATTGTAAAATCAAGAAAAATATTTTAGAATTTTCTTCAGTTCTCAATCAAGATTATAGGCACATACGTTTTAAACAATTTTTTTTCATCCCTCCCCCTCTTCTTGGACTATAAGAACATTTCAGCTTTAGCCAGAGGAATTTCATATTTTGTGTGATTTTACGTTGGATTTGAAAAATATGAGTGGAGATTACTTTGGCTGAAAAATTGAGGTATGTCCAAATTCTTGAGAGGGAGAAACAAAAGCAGGCGATAAAGGTCAAAAAAATCAAAATCAACTTTTTAGAGCAATTCCGAGAAGAGAAACCTCACAAATCGACTCGGAAGGCTGGAAAATTTGCATGTGCGTTTTGAGGGGGTCCTTGATATGCGTTTTAGGGGTTTAGACTTTTCAGCTGTAAAAAAGTACATTTTTGTGCCTTCTCAATGGTTTTTAGCCTGATTTTCCTGAAGTAAAAATGCAATAAGGCTTAGGTTATACAGTCGATCATAATTCCAGGATTGGGAGTGAGGCCTCTCATGAATCTATTTTGGGGTTTCATGAGCCCATCTTCATCGACCTTACGCTTATCTAGGTATTTTTATGCTACATGCAAGGTACATATGTAGTTTGTTGTACTTTCCATTGGGTTCCATATTCGTCAAAACCCAGATATGTTTGGGAATCCCTAGTCATACAAGGTTTTTTTTTACTTCGGACATTCGGATACACCTTTTGGGACATTTGCGATCATTTCGCTTCGGACATTCGGATACAGTTTTTACCCCCTGTGGTGCTATTGTATTCTACTAATCGGTACATTCGAATATGCGGCCAATACGAAAAAATATTTTTAATATTTTCAGTATCATTTTGTTCGTATTTTATTCGTATCATTTGTGACTGTCAAAGCATACCTCGATCCCTTTAACTTCATTTCACTTTCATCTTTCGCTCGTCTCTATATTAAATTGTTCCTTTTTTTTTCTTTTTTCATTTCACAGATACGTCGCGAAAGAGATTTTCTTATATACCCGTAGTACGTTTCGTTAAAATTTTTACAAATCGTTTGGTCAAGATTGCGAATTTCATTTTTTTTTTCACGTCTGTCATTCGCCCTTCGCTCTTTTAAAGCATTTCTTCGATTTTTCTTTTATATTGTGTGTACAGAATGGAAGGGTCAAGGACTTCAGTTTGGGTGGGTTTTTTTCTGCTTTGATATTATTTTTTTGTAGAGATTCATACTATGAGACGATGATACGAAGACTGATGTGAAACGAGTGCTTGGTGGGTGGAGGGGGGAGAGGCAGGGTAGCATTTCTCCCTCCCCCCACCAAAAAAAACTCAAATTGATGTAGGTTTTTATCTATTATTTACAGCAAACGAGTAATTATTACAAGAGACTGATATTGAGCTGGACAATGATTTTTGGAAAGAGTATATAGTTTGAAACTCTCATAATCAGAATTTCAGCTGCATAAATTGACTTTTCGATTTTTGGAAAATTTTTGAAAAAAAATGCATAAATTTACCCAAGGAAAAGTGATAAACCGTAATCCTGAAACTAAGTACCTAAGTAATATCATTTTCCAGAAACTCGAAATACGAGTACGAACAATTTTCGGTCATTCTGGAGCCTCGAGTGTGATTTTTGATTTCTCCTAAACTTTTAAATGTCTATAGAAGTACCTACTTATTTTGAGCTTTTATTTCGTCTCCGCAAAATTCCATCGTATAGCAAATTACATGACTTAAAATTGATTTGAATTTTTAAAAGATTTTGACTCACTAATACAAAGAAGTCCTATGGCAAGGCATAATAAATTGATTTTTTTCTTCAATTTAAAAACTTGTTTGAAAATTACTTAATATGCACTAAAATATGATAATACGTGCATAAATGTTCGAATACTCAAATACTTTGAAAATTATTGTCATGGGGGAAAATATTCGAACATTCAATACTTTGAAATATGTAGGTAAGTATTTGGCATTCGAGAACATTTGGTTCTGAAAATTTGAATGCATTACAAAATGAAAAATCATAATAATTTTTTGTTTTTGTTTTTGTTTTATCATGTTTATCACACCAATCGGCTATCAACGCATCTTGTTTTTTTTTTTTACAAATAATGTACTTTGTGAGGTGAAGTAAGTATAAGTAAGTACATTCTAATTGAATTTTGATACAGCCAAATGAATTATAGGTAAGTTTTTTCTCCAAATTCTTTTGTTCTCCCGGCCTTTTGTGGGCTTTCTAATAAGAGCATGCAGCTGAGCCTCCTTTAGACTTCTCAGACTTCTGAACATGAAAACAAAGGCTATTGCTTTGCTTTCTGTGGGATTTATTAGATACGCATTAGGGTGGATCGTGAAAATTCAGCATAGATTTTCATTTTGAGTTGAAAGTTGATCAGAAAAAAATCTTAGCTCCGGAGGTGCCCCAGGGAGGTGAGATATAGGCACTCGAAGAGATGGCATTTCTGAAAAAATCGTGATTTTTGTCGCTCCAGTCGCTATACTGAACCTCTTTCTAAAATCACGTATTATTGTTAAGCCTAACATTCAATGCATTATCCGGTGAAATTAGATTATATGTGATGTAGGTAATGTGTGTTGTTTGATAAGAAAGCTAAATAGACGATTTCAATGAAACGTCACAGTGACGTCACTTGACGGACAGCTGTGCTGTGATTGGTCGGTTTCATTATCAACAAACAAATTTGGCCCTCGATTAGCATTACGTTAAATGGGGAATTTAAAATCTATAAAGAAATGAGGAAAACGCTTGTTAAATTCGGATTCTGCGTTGAAAAAGACCCTAATATCATACAACCTTTCTCCTAATTTCTTTATAGATTTTAAATTCCCCATTTAACGTAATGTTAATCGAGAGCCAAAAACGTTGTCAAAAGCGCTTTCGAACAATTGTCGCTACACCATTAGCCAATCACGTTGCAGCTGTCCATCAAGTGACGTCATTGTGACGTTTCATTGAAATCGTCCATGGTGAAGTCAATTTTCATCTTCAACCAGTAAATTATTTCAAACACTGAAAAGTGAGAAGATGAAAATCAAATTCATCAAACTATATCACTCAACTCATCACTCTTCAAAAAATTCAAATCTCAACGGTCAAACGCATTGAAAGTTGAATGGTAGACCATGTGTTTTAAGTACATTCCTGTAAACAGACAACTATGTGGCAGTAAAAATTGCGGGCTTACGCGCGCAAATGCATATGTTTTTAAAGCACTCCGATTAGCATCACAGTTTTGCGCTTGTAAGTCCGAAAATTTTCTGTGTCATTTAGTAGTCTGTTTACAGGGGTTATAAAAAAAACAGACTTTAAATGTCCATAGGGCATCATGATTTACCACATCTTGTATTGGCTTATTGAAGCAACGTCTACCTAATTTTATCCATCTAGATCACATGAGAGCGGTCAGTAGCATAGTGGGTAAAGCCACAGCTCTGTACACTGGAGTTGTGGGTTGGATACCCACCAAAGACCCAGGTTTATGTGTGTAATGATACGTGGATTTAAGAGGTATTACACACATAAGACTGAGTGCTGCCAGTGACAGCTGAGATAACAGAAACCACTCCATCTGTGTTGGAATCTAAAAAGCTGAAACTAGTTTGAGCGCCTAGCGGGAGCTGGCAGCTGAATTCAGCATTCTAATACATGCAGCCAGCGATGCAGCCAGTCTCCCAATAGATAGCGTAGAAAGGAGAGGGATCCCTACTACATAATGCTCGGCAGAAAAACTCCCATGTACAATCATTGAGAAGAACCTGATTCAGGTTGCTAGGAATCAAGTACACGAACAAGAAGAAGATCACATGAATTGAAAGTATGGTAATTCTTCACTAAAGAGGATACTCTTCATCACTAAGGAGAGTGTAGTTAAAACATGCAAAAATTTTATCAAAACCAGTGGAAATACTACGAATGGTATAGCACGCCTTGACTCTTGAGTTACATCATCCTCATCTTCTAAATTATGAAACACTGGTGAATGAAGTTGCTCAAGAGAATGTGAGTGAACAGATGTGATTAAGGCTGATGTTAAAAAGAAAATCAGATGCATACCCCAAAGGGGAGCACCAAAAATAAATGATGCAATTGTAAATTGGCCGTAGTGATTGTTAAAGATTTTCAGCCATGTACATGTATTTTTGATGACAGTGGGTTTCAGAGCTACAGCTGCAGCACTGATTTAGATGAACGATATGTATTACCATCTAGAAAGCATTTAACAGAAAAGTTATTACCACTTATCACAATGAATTAAATGATAAATTGAAACAGATGTCTTCAACGGTTTTTAAATTCCTATTTTTTCTGTTTCAGGATACCTACCAATAAAAAAAATTACAGAACTCACTAAAAAATTTTCAAGTTACTGCAAAACAAAATAGGTACTTGCATTTTGATAATTTCCTACCAATCAAAAAGTTTTTATTCTTTGTAAAAATGGTCAATTTCTTGTACAATTTTCAATACTTACCTACCTAGGAATTTAAAATACAGTAAAAGCTCGTTATAACACTTTTGGATATAACGCTGATTTCGTTATAACACTGATTTCTTCCGGTGCCTTGACATCCCCATTTAAATCAATGTAAAATTAATCGCAATATAACGCTCTTGAGCATCTAAAAATCGCGTTTTAACGCTCTGAAATTTTTGACAATTATCATTTAATTTTGTTGATTTCAGGCATTCGACAACTAGTTTTTATGTGTTTTTATGCGAAAAATAATGAATGGAAAATTTGAGCTAAAAAATATTTACAATATAAAAACATCTTATCACAATTTCGACAATTATTGTTCAATTTCGTTGATTTAAGGCATTCAACGACTAGTTTTTACATGTTTTTATGCGAAAAATAATGAATGGAAAAATTGAGTTGAAAAATATTCACAATATAAAAATGTCTTATCACAAACTTTGCATGAATTCGCGAATCGACATTGACACTCATCTCTAACTTCAATCAAATCGAAAAAATAATGCCAGAATTAAAATCTAGCTCAAATCGCAACTTTTGAGGGAGGATGACCGAAGGGCTGCACAAAGTTAAACTACCATAACATGGCAAAAAAAATACGTTTCTTCCAAAAATGACTCTACACTTTGAGGACCTCCGATCATCTTGAACCACTAGCGAGCTCAAAACTTTTCTGGGTAGTCTCCCACTCAAAGATACATGTGTATATGCATTCAAATTCGAAAATATTAATTACAAGTTTACCTACATACATTGTTTTGACTTCCTTTATAACGTTTTTTTCACTTTAAAACGAGAATTCGCGGTATAACGCTAATAAGCATTAAAATGAGACTTTTGGTTATAATGCACTTCCGCTTATAACGCTCTTTTTCTCTGGTCCCTTGAAGAGCATTATAATGAGCTTTTACTGTACCTTGGTTTTATAAATGAGCAAGAGGTTCAAGAGGTTCAAGAGGTTCATCATCAATTTTAGCATTAAGTTAGCTATAAGTAAGTAAGGTTATTTAATTAAGTTAGGTACCTGATAAATTGTTATATAGATTGATTGAATTCATTCCATGATTTTATACTTCTTACCTAATGTTTGAGTGGCTACCCAATTTGTATAGTAAGTATGGCAGGACTCAGAATGTGATTCTCAATCTCAATCAGTCTTTAAGAACACAAAAAAATCAAAGAATATCAACAAACAGTTCGATATCAATTTTAGCATATGAAGTTGGCCATAAGTAAGTAAGGTTATTTAGGTAAGGTAATGATAATTACTAATTTTGTTATGTTAAAATAAAGTACTTAATCATGTGTTGCAGAATTTCCTTAAAATTATGGAAATTTTACGTATCGACAACAAACCAGAAATATCTTCAAACCAGTTTTTTTTCAGAATGAGGTAATATCATTTTGGAATCAATTGATAGAGTTTGGAAATGAAGATTGGCCTAAAAATTGGTAAACTGAAATGGTAGGGAAACTTGAACTGGACCACCTACCTAAAACATAAGTATCAAATGATATACTTAGTTCAGTACTTGCAGATATTTTCAATTAAGTTCCCAGATAGAAATGAAACTGGAACAAGAATTCAGAGATCAGGAGTTTCCCAAAAAGGACAGATTCTAGAGATTGCCATACCACAAAATCATAGAACAATTGATGAACTTATGAGTTACGAGGGAAATTTTCAGGGAAACTTGCACCACACCTTTTACCTAAAATAGTATTGAATGATATAGTTCTTGACCAAGTTCCCAGATAGAAACTATCGATGTTTTAAAAGGCTAATGCTGAAATATAATAGGTACCTACTTATTATAAAAATAATATATTTTCAATTCGATTTTTAATCGATTTATGGAAATTTTTTCAGCAGTGAAAAGAAAACAGAGATTCATCATCATATTATGACCCACGAAATTGAGCATGTACAATTTCAAGTACCTACTTCAGTATTACTGTCAGGTAATTTTCTTTACCCATTAGATAGGTTCACTTGAGTTACAATGTAACCTTCATTCGAGTACTTACAAATATTCCTTCAAATTTGGAATGCAAAAATTAAATAAATCGTGCTACGCTTTACGCACAATTTCAATAAATGCGATGGAATTTGCAAATAATCCGCGACGACGATGGAAATTTTCTCAAATAAGTCTAAGAGCTTTCAAAATAGAAGTTTAGACTGCATCATGTTAGCCGATACTTTTCTCAAGTATGCATAACAATCTCAAGTACTTAGGTTCGGATACAGTATATTATAAATATTGTTTCTCAGCTTTTATAAAAATCAGTTCAACGTACAGCAGCCTGACGACTATTACGTATTTCACGCTGTTTGCATTATGTAGTTTTAGCTCAGTTTTGAGAAAAGTCAGTCACTGAAGAGTTGAAAGTTGTTCATAAACGTTTGAAAGTGACAAATTATTTCATCTAACGACCAAACACCTAACGAGGTAATTCAATCATTCAATTATGATTAAGTATTTGTTTTGGAGATTTGTAATTGAAAAGTAGAAACTCACTGGAAGCTCTGAAATAACTCGGAAGTAGGCAATTTTTTTTCATGTTGAAATTTTCCCATCATACTTGATAAGATTTTTTAGAATTTTTACAATTTAAAAAAAAATTCAAAAATCTACTTGGCCATGAACTATACCTATTTATACAACTCTTGAACTTGACAAAAATTAGCCTTGAACTGCCAAATACAGTACTTGGGATACCACAAAATCAGCTAAGTAGGTACTGAAAATTATCTATATTTTTTTGAATCAATTTTGGAACTTTTGAAATTTTTTATCGCCTTGGTATCAACTACCTTTTTAGAAAAATTTTGTGTATGGAAGCTCCATCAGAAAAAATTGAAAAACGATCCAGTAATCCACCTTAGTGTCTACCTTAATTGTACCTACTTTGAATAAAACAAAGTAAAGTGCTATAAATATAAATCATCTCCTAATTAAAAAAAAACTTCTCTATTACGTAACCGCATATAATTACATGCGTACATTGAATCAATTAACGCTAATGAATATAATGATACGTACCTACCTACCAAAATTAACTTTGGATAATACGTCATAGCAAAATGTTGACTAAATTGTTCATTAGACAGGAAGCGTTTTCCATTTATACGATTCCTACCTAATTAAAAGCTCGAGACTTCTTGGAAGTTTACGAGCTTCTATACCTAATTTTGCGATTTTACAAATGTTTCACCACAATAGACTAAACGTTTCCACGAAACATAAAATAGGTACCTACATCATAAAGTAACTCGTGAAAAATGTCGCGAAAAAACGACGAACGAAACAACTCATCGCAAGATATTGTAATTTCTGGTATTTCTGGAGTGTTTCCCGATAGTGAAAATGTGGAAGAATTCAAGAATAATTTGATGGAGGGAAAATGCATGATTTCTCAAGAAGATCGGAGCAATTCGAGTATGTAATGAGAATGACAAATTTTCTTGTAATCTGTTTTATCTGTTCGATGAATTTGAGTGAGATGTTTTAATGTTTTTTTAGACTCGAAAACCGGTTTACTAAAAACCATTGATCGCTTCGATCATTCATTTTTTCGGATCACTCGTCAACAAGCCGAAACTATGCCGATTTCTTCGAGACTTTTACTAGAGAAAACGTTCGAAGCAATTTTGGATGCTGGTAAGTAAATTGATACTTTTTCATGGAAAAAAATCCAAATTTCAAATAATAAAACTAGGTGCATGGTTTATTCATTATTCTGTTTGAATTGAACTTCTTTTGAATCAGGTTACAACCCCCAACAACTCAAAGGTAAAAATATAGCTGTTATTTGTGGACTATGGGACTGCTGTGACGAAGGAGATCCGGTTTGGGATAGAGGATTCGAAGAGAACAGTTGGACATTGGTCCATTCCATGAAGGCGAACCGAATCTCTTACTGGTTGGATATTCATGGTAGGTAATGAAGGTCTTCGATAGTTCATGGCGTAAAGCTGTAAAAAAAAAGAATAAATTTATAAAATTGTACTTTGACAGGGCCCAGTTTCACGGTTAATTCAGCTTGCTCAGCATCTTTGTACGCTATGGACACAGCGGTTAAATTGATTCAAAACGGTCACTACGATGGAGCCATTGTATGCTCATCTAATCTTTGCTTTTCGCGAGCAAAATACTTGAATAATAGTCCACTTCTCAATCAGACTGGAAATACATCACCTTTCAACGTAGATGGTGAGTGTTGGGTGAAATCAATTGAAGCAGGATCACATTTCAGATGAATATTTATGCATTTTCAAAGCTGCGATCTCTCCAAAATATACGTGGCATCTAAAGAGGGAACTTCGTGATTTGCTCCAAAAGCAAGTTTATCGAAAGAGCATGTCCCAAAACCCTCCCAATAAAAACTTCAAGAGCCAAGTTCATTATTGGATTTTTGGTGTATTTTTTAAAAATTTTCAAATTAAAAAAAATTGTCTCAAGGACAATTTTTGATCATTTGTGAAATAAAAAATTTCTTGAGCAAAATGAACTATTTTAAACAATTTTTTCAACTCCTATATACATCAACAACTATTGACTTCGAGCCTTTCTGGAGCCTCTGGCAATTTTCGATTTTCTCCAGAAACTTCAAATCACTCAGGAGAGGCTATAAATGGACTTCAGAACCTATAATTTTGATCAATACTTATTGGATACATTCTCGATCAGTGAAAGTGGTCACTGCGAAATTCCAGTAGCGCCAGTTCAAAAGGGAATGTGAATCTTTGACCAATTTGGGAATTTCAGAGATAGAAAAAAGTCAAATTTTCATAGAATTTCTCCAGACATTAAAAAAGTTCAAATCGAGATTGTTTTCGATTCTGGTGATTGTAAAGACACACTCAAAAAGCCTGCTTGTTGCATCTTCTTTGAACATTCAATTTTAGTCTCTTTTTCTGGAATTTACAAATATTGGTGAAAAATCCACTTCTGAGCTGGCACTTCTAAAATGTTGCGGAATGTGCTCAATAACCACTGGCCAAAGTTATATGTACCTAATGTAAGCTTGAGTTCATTTTTGACCTTTCCGAAATGATTCAGCTTCTGCAGGAAACTGAAAAATTACTGGAGGCTCCAGAATGACCCAAAACCAGCGGTAGATGGTGTGAGGGAGTTTTGAATTGAAAAAATTATTCATTGGTTCATTTCTGCTAAAAAAAAAATGTATCTACATTCAAGAAAAAAACAGATTTTTTGAATTTTGTAAATTTTCAAAAATTCGACAAAAATTCAAAAATGAACTTCAGCACCTGAAATTTTATTTACGGGGGTTTTAATACATGTTCTTCCGATCTAACTTGGTTTCGTTCAAATGGGAAGGGAGGTGCCGATGTCCGATTTGAGTGCATAGTTCAAAAAATCATACCAACACATGAATTTAATTTTACAGTCGGTGGTTACACAAGAGCCGAAGCAGTGGTAGTCACTTTCTTGCAAAAAAGAGAGCATGCTCGAAGAGTATACACAAACGTCATACATACCAAGACCAATTGCGATGGTTTCAAAAACGAAGGAATCACTTTTCCTTCGATTGCACAACAGAAAGAATTATTTAGAGAATTCTACCAAGAAATCAACATGGATCCAAATACCGTATCGTATGTCGAAATGCATGCCACCGGTACACAAGTGAGAACAGTTTTTTAATACTTTTTAAAAAAAAAACAAAACACATTCACACCCTCATCGCCTGAGTCTACAAGAAATAACGTATTTTGAACTCTGGCATTTTTTTCGTTTCACCAGGCTGGAGATTTTGTGGAAGGAACCTCAGTGGAAGAAGTATTCTGTACTGATCGCAAAAAACCGCTGAAAATAGGTTCAGTCAAATCGAACATGGGACATGGAGAAGCGTCGTCGGGCCTTTGCTCGATAGTAAAAATGATTATTTCATTTGAAAGTGGAATTATTCCTCCACATATTGGATATGAAAATCCAAACCCGAAAATAAAAGGTTTACACAATGGTCATTTAGAGGTAACGGAATAACTTCATTAATATGTACTCGTACAACTGTAAATCTTTCAGAAGAAGAATTAAATTGATAAGTTTTCTCATAATTGTTATTCAATTTTTGTTCAGGTGGTGACGAAACAAACACCACTGGAGGGCACATATTTCGCTGTGAATAGTTTCGGAGTTGGAGGAGCCAATGGTCACGTTTTGTTAACACCTCATGATAAAACAAAGAAAGGGAACATGTCTGCGAAATATGGAATACCTTTGATAGTTGCAGTATCAGGAAGGTCTGAAGAAGCAGTGGACTACATTATTGATGACGTAATTTACTTTACTCTTGTACACGAGATGCAATCACATAAGTATTTTTAAAAAGAAATTCTCAAGTATTTTACCAGATATTACCAGTACCTAATTCAAAAATATCTGTTTCATTGAAAAAAAATTGGAATTTGCGAATAATTTAACAGAGATTACCAAAAATTAAAAGAACTTGATGGTAAATAAGTTTTCCACTAAATTACCAGTAATTTACCAAAATTACCAGTAATTTACCAAAATTACCAGTAATTTACCAAAATTACCAGTAATTTACCAAAATTACCGGTAATTTACCAAAATTACCAGTAATTTACCCAAATTACCAGTAATTTACCCAAATTACCAGTAATCTACCAAAATTACCAGTAATTTAAGCTACCAAAATCACCAGCAATTTACCAAAAATACCAGTAATTTACCAAAATTACCAGTAATTTACCAAAATTATTGCTATGTTACCAGAAATTAATCAGAAATCACCAGTAGTTTATCAAAAAAAAAGAACAAAAATCAAAAAAATCAACTTTAGACACACTAACAAGCCATCAGCTATTCGCTGATTGCAACATAGTTTTTGCACTTGCTTTCACCACACTACCAAAAATTACTGGTAATTTAACCTAAATTAGCTGAAATTATCTACCAATAATTTACCAAAAGTTACCCAAAATTACCAATAATAAGAAGTGGAACTGAAAAATCTGATTTTTTTTTTTGAAAAATTTATGCTAGGTAAGGTGAGAATATGTTGACTATTCCATCAAAAGCTTAGTTGAATGTCGTAATTTACAAGAAATTTAAGTTTTATTCCCTTGAGTACGTAGAAGCTAAAATTTCTTGATAGGTATGTAAGTACGCCGTTCATTTATATGTACCTTTCTTTCTACTCTAAATGGATTCGAAGCAGTTTCAAATCATTTTAAGCAGTTCTAGAGCCTTCAGAAAATTTTAGAAAAATACAAAAATACAATTTTCAAGAAAATTTGATGGTTACATTGGTTAATACATATCTGCAACTTGAAGCTGATTTCTCACTTCTTAATTTTTTTCATAATTTATAAAGTAGAATGTACCTACCACTTTTATTAAAATGAAGTCGAAAAAATTTCTTGTAAATAAGGACATTCAACTAAACTTTTCATGGGATAATCAACATAATCAGCTCAGCTTATATGTACATGTAAGTAATACCTAGCATCCATTAAAAAAATCTGATTTTTCAGTTCCACTTCTTGTTGATAGAAAGATGTCTGATTTTTATCAAATTGAATTCAGGCAATTTTTTATGAATATCGCTCCAAAATTTCAAATCATCATTGACGAGAAAATAACTGCCGGTAACTTTTTAGAATTTGGCGCCAAAATATTAGAGGCTCTCTAAAAATTAAATTTGATTCTTAAAATTACTTCAATATGACCAGAAATTGATCATCTTTCCCAAAGTTTTCAAAAATATGACAAGTGAACGAAAATCACTTAAAATTCGACTCAAGCTCTAATTTTACTGATTTTCAATTTTTTTTTTCAAGTTCTCAAAATTTAGACTTGATATGTCCAAGTCAACTTTTCAAGTCAAATGTAATGTTGAGAATTTGTCATTATCCTGACAATTCACTCCTAATATGTAGTATGCCTACACCAAACACATTCTATCTCAACTTCATGATACAGGTGGTGAAGAAGTACGAGGATACCGAATACATAAGACTGATCCATGAAATTTTCAGCGAAAATATAAGCGGACATCTTCAACGAGGATTCGTCATTTTAGATTCTGGAAAAGAATCCAACAGATCGAAAAATGTACGTCATCATTCATCAACCACCATAATATATACCTACTCACAAATAAGTCATACAGTGCAAATTACCCTAATATAGTACCATTTTCAACAAATTTTTTAGTTCATTACTGGTGAAAATCGACCAATATGGTTTGTATTTTCTGGAATGGGATCTCAATGGCCCACAATGGGCCAATCACTAATGCAAATGCCGATATCTGCTGAATCCATTCGAAGGAGTCACGAAACACTACAATCAAAGGGAATTGACTTGATCAAAATCATCACAGAAGACGATCCTTTGATGTTCAAGAACATTCTGAATTCATTCGTGGGAATAGCAGCTGTTCAAGTAAGTAAATCGTATTCAATGCCTTAGATGCAAAATTTTCATCAGCTGTTGATGGAGCTACATTCATTTTTGTACTTTTTTAAATTCAATACCTTTTTCTGAACAGATTGCTTTGGTAGACATAATGGCCGCACTGGATATAAAACCAGATGGAATAATTGGTCATTCTGTTGGAGAACTAGGATGTGCTTATGCTGATGGATGTCTTACAGCTGAGCAGATGATTTTGGCAGCTTATTATCGCGGTTTGGTATCTTTAGAAACTGAAGAAATTCGAGGCAAAATGATGGCCATTGGTGAGGCAAATAAAACAGAAATTTAACATCCTTAGAAACTCATTACTCACCTGCTGATCTCACTTGTACAACACAGGTGATGGATACAAAGCAATGAAAGATCTTATCCCACCAGAAATCGACATCGCATGTCACAACAGCTCCACCAATTGTACCATATCAGGTCCCACAGACATAGTAAACAACTTCACAGAGCATCTGAAGCAGAAAAATATATTCACTCGTGAAGTGGATACGTCAAATATAGCCTATCACAGTCGCTACATCACACCGGCAGCTCCAAAATTCAAATCATATCTGCAAAAGGTTAGATTTTCACATTCAAATTGACTGTTAATGCCCATTACCTACAAATCCGTGATGATTTAGGTTATCCCAGAACCAAAGCTGCGATCCAATAAATGGATATGCTCATCTGCCCCATCAAATCAATGGAATTTGGATGCAGTGCGGTATTCTTCGGCCGAGTACCACACAAATAACCTTCTGAATCCAGTTTATTTTGAAGAAAGCTGCCAATACATTCCTAAAGATGCTATATTGATCGAAATAGCTCCTCATGGTCTTTTAAACGCAATTTTAAAACGTTCCCTGCCTTCGACAATTACAAACATACCATTGACATTGAGAGATCACCCGAACCAAGTAGAATTTCTCTTAAATGCTCTAGGACAGTACGTACTTGTATTATGGCCAATATATTCTCATCCTCTTTCATTTCTACCAACTAATCACGATTTTTGACGGTAATTTCCACAGAATTTACGAATCTGGATGTGCTCCAAAGCTTAGTAATTTATATCCACCAGTTGAATTCCCAGTCAGCAGATCTACGCCGATGATTTCACCTCTTATTAAATGGAAACACGATGAGCAATGGTCGTTGGGTAAACTGGTCTCTGATACGTCTGTATCGGGTAGTCAAAACATCGTTATAAATCCCCAATCAGATGGCTTCAAGTTTTTGAAAGATCATAATGTGAATGGAATAAACATATACCCTGGACTTGCATATCTCGTAAGAATATTCTCATCGTGCTAAATCCACACCCAACACGATCTTACCCACGGAATTCCATATGTAATTAAGTACCTATCTAAGTAATACACCAATCTATTTTCTTTTCAAGACGATGGTCTGGGAAACCTTCGCAGCAATGCAAAAAAAGAAGTGTATGAATACTCCAGTGGTATTTGAACAAGTACATTTTGAACGAGTTACGAAAATTCCTGAAAAAGGTAAAACTCTTCCTTCCCACTAATCAACCCTCTCCCACCCCCACCATGAACAGCAGGATACTTTTTAAACCATCTTTGACAACGGTGCTGGAAATAAATAAAATTGAAAATAATATACGTACTTATTCCCATCATCATGTTTCCGTTAAGCATTCCTTCTGTTCTGAAAATGTTCAGAAAAGTAAGTCATCTTTGTACCCTGGTCTTTTTCATAGGCTGTCTCAACTTCAACGTTGCGATTCATGTTGGTACAAATAATTTCGAAGTGACTGAAAAGGGTGCAGTTGTGGTCAGAGGATTAGTTCGAGTACCAGAAAATATTGCCAAAGAACAATTCGATACGAATCAAATTGAAAACAACACCAATAACACAAATTCATCAACACTGGATAGTAAAGATTTCTATAAAGAGCTGCGATTAAGAGGATATTACTACAAGAAGACGTTCAGAAGAGTTGTTTGTGCCAATTCTGCAGGTTAGAACATACTGAATTTGAGATTTTTAGAAAATACACCCATGTCACCCCATTGGTCAGTGATCTGGTTAGATGAAATTAAATCCAGATCAGGTCTCATCACATCTGATCACTCTCTGATCACCTTCGGCTCGTATTCAATTTGTCTCAAAGAAAATTAGCTCCAGAAACCAAAACAGTTCGAAAAAGTAATTAAAAGCTAGCCAAGAATTAATCGAGACAGTTACAAAATATTTTAATACAGGAAAAAAATCACAAGAGAAAATTGATCAAAAATAAAATTGATAACAATATTATTCTATGGCAAAAAAACGAGACTTGGGAAGTTTTTAGAAAAAAGTGAGACGTTTTTGATTTCTTGCAGAAAGGAAGAGACGTCTCAATTTTAGCAAAAAAAAAAAACTTTTTGGAAAATTATCAATTGTTGAAAAAGTGATGCTTACTTGTTCACAACATTTCGGTTAAACAGCGAGATTTTTTGGCGCAAAAATAGTGAATTTTTGGTAAAAAAAAAAAAAAGGCAACACTTTCAGGTAATTTTTTTAAAAAAGTGAAACTTCTTGGGAATTTTATGCAAAAAAAAATCCAAAGTTCATAGCAATTTTTGGTAAACTGTACTTTTTGTCCAGTTTGACAAAAGGTGAAACTTTTAGCTATTTTCGACAATTTCAGGGCAAGCAGGAGCTTTCTAGCAATGTGAAAAAAACGTGAAGGCTGTTACGCATCTGAAAAACTGAAAATTTTCAGAAATTTGTTACCAAAAACAAGATTGATAATTTTAGCCAAAAAAAGTCTTGTTTGTAATTTTTGGGGAAAAAGTGTAACTTTTGCATTTTTCGCAGTTTTCATCGATAAAGTGAGACCTTTTCACAATTTGATGGTGAAATTTTTTTTTTTTGCAATTTTTGTTAATTTAGTGAGATTTTTTGGCAATTTTTCTAGCCAAAAAAGCAAGACTTCTCAGAAAATTTTTCACAAAAAGCAAGATTTCTGGAAATGACCTTTAGGAAATTTTTTAGAAAAGTGTAAATTTTTTGCCAGTTTCAGTAAAAAAAAAAATGGGGCTTATCGAAAATTTTTGTAAAAGGTGAAAATTGTTGGCAATTTTTGGCTTCAAGCAAGTTGTTGAAAGTGTTAGCAAAAGGCAGATTTCTTTGGCAATTGTTGAAAAAAAAAGGGAGACTCAATTTTAGACAAAAAGCAAGATGGGTCATTTTATCAAGAGACATTTTCTGCAATTTTGAGCAACAAAGCGAATCATTGGCATTTTTTTTTTTGCAAATCAACGAAAATTCTGAACAATTATTGGCATAAAACGAGACATCTTTTTGTCGTTTTTGGCAGAAAGAAATTGTAATTTTTGAGAAATATCTCAACAAAAAAATCTAGCAACCAAAATTTTTACAATTTAACAATGAAAATGCTCCTCAAATTGGTCGTTTCTCGTGAACATAATATTAATAATATTGTATTATTCAGGTACACGAGGTGGAATATCATGGAACGATAATTTCGTCACATTTATGGACGCAATGGCTCATTTTTTCTTCCTTCACATAGACACTCGTGAACTTCTGGTTCCTATTTTTGTACGTAAAATTGTTATTGATGTTGAGAAACATTTTCAAATGCTGAAGACAATGGACTTCGAGAAACCAAGTAATATAATCACGTCTTATGCAATGATTAGGTATCCCATTTCAACAAACTAAATTTAAAATTGAAATTTGGCAGAGTTTCAAGTTGACTTTTATCCACATATCAATTTATTGAGCTCTGGTGGTATCCAAATGACTGGTTGGAAACACAGAACTATTGCTAGGAAGCAAGACCGAAGAAATCCGGTATTGGAAACATACCAATTTATTCCCTACATGAATAATGAAGTGAGTATGGGTATTCTATATTATTTATCAAATACTACAGTGTACAACACCTCGTATCTATTATTTGTGTATTTGTTGGGGATAAAATTATGAATTTTTTCAGATAATGGACCTTACATCAGCACTTAAAATATGCATGCACATAGCTTTAGAAAATATACCAACAACTAAAATAAAAGCAATCGAATTGTTAGATCCAATCCAGTCGACTGCTGACCTCACCTCAACTTCATCCTACACAGCAATAGGAATTTTGAATGATTTACGAAACATTCAGGTGAAAAAAAAATAAAATAAAATTGACGAATAATCAAATAAAAAATAAATAATCTAAATGTAATTTTAATCAAGGTCGAATTTAACATGTTGATCGATTTCAAACATGCATCAGAAGTGCAGAATCCAGTAGAAGATATCAAATTCATCAACGAGTTACCCAGTGATAAAAAAGCTTCAATAATATTCGTTTCAAATATTCAAGATCATATCCAAGTAAATTACCTACTTATCACATTATTGTAAATACAAAATATTGTTTATATTGAATATTTTATTTTGATTTCATATTTTTGAAGAATTTGAATAATATATCTGCTGCAATGATCGACGACGGTTTTATAATCACAAAACAGCTCACAACTATAGAAAACAGTCAGATCGAAGATTTAGGATTTGTAATCTGCTTCAGCTGTGGAATCAGTTCTCAAGAGAAAATTTTACTGCTACGACACGTGAGTAACCCCCCCCCCATCCCCTCCCCTCTTCCTGTAAAACCATGAAATATCTCCATAATTACATAAGCCCGTCAAAAACACTATCATTTTAAATATCATTTAGATGCACGCGACTGGAAATAGAAGAAACATAACATCAGTCGAAGTGAAAAACAATTCATATTCTTGGATGCCTCAATTACAAGACGCACTGAAATCTCTGAAATTCAGAAATGATGAAGTATTAGTTTTATACGCTGAAAAAGATCCAATGAACGGAATTTTGGGATTTTTCAATTGCTTAAAAATGGAAGAAAAAGGAATAAATATGAGGTCCTCATTTGTAATTTTCATCATTCAATCGATTGAATTTCATATTTGACTTGAAAAAATCAATAAAAAATTTATTTTTAGATGTTTTTTCATCATGGATAAAGAAAGCGAAGATTTCTCACTAGATACTCCATTCTACAAAAAGCAACTCGATAAAAATTTAGTCCATAATGTCTATAAAGAAGGGCAATGGGGCAGCTATCGTCACTTGGCACTTACATCTGTAGAAAATATCAAAACTGAACGTGCGATTTGCAAGCTAGAAAAGCTTGGTGATTTCTCATCATTGAGGTGGATCGAAAGCTCGCTAAATTCCAATAGGTATGTAAATCCAAATTAAACTTCACCATAATTTTATTTACACGGTAAGTCTTGCTTTTCAAATATTGACACTTCACTTCATATTTCTACTCCGCAGGAATAAATCAACAGGAAAACTTCTCGCTAAAATCTACTACAGCAGTCTAAATTTTCGGGATATAATGCTTGGATCAAGGAAACTCTCCAATATTGGTTCATTCTACTACAATCGTTCATTAGAGGCAAGTTGTTGTACTTACCTCGAGAATATTCAATGGTTAAATTAAAGATACTCAAAACTAATAAATGAACAAATATTTGTGCAGAACTGCCCAGGTTTTGAATTTTCGGGACGAGATGAAGCAGGTAATCGTGTGATGGGAATAGTGCGTAATAGTGGAATAGCCACATTCGTCGAAATGATCCCATATTTCACTTGGAAAATTCCAAATAATATGTCATTGGAGGAAGCTGCAACTATTCCAATCGTGTACATCACGGTGAGAGGATTTTCTGAGTGTATTATTCGTGATAGTGTGACATATGGCATATATGTACTCGTACATGGAATAACTGCGACCCCCTCCTGATCCTCCAGGAACTCTTCTTTCTTGAAAAGGACATCCTAAAGAACATTTTTAAAGCATACTTGCCAAAAAAAATTGGCCTTATTAACAAAATAGATAAAAGTCCAAAAATGAGAAAAATCAAAATTTTCCCATCCTAGAAAACTGGAATTTGGTATAAATGCTCTGTTTTCTACCTACCAAATTAATTAGAAACTATTTTTAACCCATTTTGAGCAGTTCTAGAGCCTCCAGCAGATTTTTGAAACTTAAAATTTCATCAAATGAAGTTGGAAATCCAAAAATTCACGCAGCACTTCAACTTAAACACGAAAATTAAGTCGACTGCTAATGAATTTAAGCCATTTTGGTGTCCAGCGACTTCTTGAAAATTTATCGAGCCTCCAGCAGATTTTTGAAACATGGCTGATTGAAAATAGGATATTTTTCAAATTTCAGATTTTTAGGTCAATTTGGTAAAATTTTGATTTTTAAAAATTCACCAAAAATCGAAAAATGCACTTTAGCACTTGAAATTTATGCTGTTGATGAAATTTTGCATGTTTTTTCGATCTAGCTTCATCCAGTTCGAAAAATTTCGTGCAAGTCCCATGTTGGAATGCAAAATCTGCGAAAAATTTGGCACACCTTTCAATCAAAATGGTCGACATTTTGTTATTTGAGTCAATTTTTTTTGGCTACATTGGTTTAAAATGTTCCTTAGGATGTCCCCTTCAAGAAAGAAGTCGTCCTGGGGATCGGGAGGGGGTGCGATTACTCCATAAATGCCATATACCGAACCATGAAAGAAGAGAAAAAATAATATGGTAATTGGTAATGTTTTTTGATAGGTCATTTACGCGTTCTTTCATAAAATGCAATTGAGGAAACGAAGCACAGTTTTGATACACGCAGGGAGCGGGGGAGTAGGCCAAGCAGCCATCCACATTTGCCTACATTACAATTGCAATATCTTCACAACAGTTGGATCTCCCGATAAAGTGGAATTCATCAAGAAAATGTTTCCACAGGTGAATTATCTTCAATTTAAAAATCTAAATTTTGACAAACGAGACAAATTTCACAAATTATGTACTTTTGCTCAGATCCCAGAAACCCATATTTGTAACTCCAGAGATACGACATTCGAATCGAAAATAATGCAGTTAACCGAAGGAAGAGGAGTCGATGTGGTTCTAAATAGTCTATCTGAAGAAAAACTTCAAGCTTCGGTACGTTGTGTTGCTAGAGGAGGGCATTTCTTAGAAATAGGAAAATCAGATACTGGTAAGGCTAAAGAAAAACAACAGGCACCTAAATTACTTTCTATGTAGATCAATATTCAATAATTACTTATTGTTGTTGTTTATTAGAAGTGGGATGTTTTCTGGATGAAATTTCCCTTCACAGCATCGACCTTGATCATATCATGTGGACTCAAGATGAAGTAGCTTTACAATTGAGGAAACAGTTGCAAGAAATGCTCAACCTCGAGATAATTAAACCAATAAAGAGAATCGTTTTTGAAATCCATCAAATTGAAACGGCTTTCAGGTAAATACTGAAAAAATTTTGAAAAAATTTTCTAAAGTAGGTACCTAATATTATATATTTGAAAAATATTACTGCACTACTTACTCTTTATCTAGATACATGGCAGCTGCAAAACATACTGGAAAAGTCTTGATAAAAGTACAAGACGAAGAGAAAGAACCAACTGCAAAACCAAATTTGCCTCAAGTAAATGCATCACCTTTCGTAAACTGCCGCAGGGATGGATCTTACGTCATTATAGGCACGTAATTTTTACCACAATCATTCCACATTGCCATCTGTGTATTTGTGTTGAATAACGTAACAAGTTTCAATATTCTCATTTCAGGTGGACTAGGTGGATTCGGTCTAGAACTAGCAGATTGGCTGATTCTGAGAGGAGCTCGAAACATTGTGTTAAGCTCTCGATATGGAATAACCGACGGTTACCAAACGTTTAGAATAAATTTATGGCGATCGTATGGGGTCAATGTGGCCATATCAACGGAAAATGTGACAGAAGAAACTGGAATGAGGGCTTTATTGCAAACATCCGCGGCCATGGGTCCAGTAACTGGAGTATTTAATGTTGCAGTGGTAGGTAGATATCAGAGTAATATTCAATTCCAAAATAATTTCATATAAGCGCCATTTCGTTCCGAAATTGTCTTCTTATTTTGTTCAAGTAATTCGCCTTCTTGATTCTCGCCTTTGCATCCCAAGGTAGATTTAATAGGTACTTGGGTCCTTTCGATCCTCACATTTATCAAAAACAACACAATACGAGTAATAAGCGAATAATATTTTTTTGTTTTTGAAAGGGGATGGGGAGGGATTGAAAAGTCAGAACCCTGAAAAAGCACAGTAATTCAAGTAACCGAAAAAGCTCAAAAAATTAACTAAACAATGAACAAAGAAATAGCCAAACATTTAGATGCAGAAAAAATATCGGAAATTTACCAAAAGAAAGGACATTTTGACAATTTTTGGTCAAAGGGCGAGACTTATGGACAAGCTTTGCAAAAATAGTGAAACTTCTAGGAATTTTGTAAAAAAGCTGAAACTTAACAAGCCATTAACTACATATTCGCTGATTGTAAGATAGTTTTTGCATTTGCTTTCACCATATTATAGTTGATGGTTGCAGTGGTTGAGATATAAGTTCGCTTTTATTAAATATCAACTTGAAGCTGATTTATCATTTCTTGATCTATTTTACAATTTATGAAGTCAAATGTACCTACTACTTTTATTAAAATAAAGTCGAATAAATTCCTCGTGAATTAGAACATTCAACTAAACAAGTTTTGATGTCATAATCAACACAATCTCGCCTTTGACATTTAGCATCAGTTTTAAAATTTTATTTTTCTGATTTTTCAGTTCCACTTCTTGTTGATAGAAAGGTGTCTGATTTTGCTAAAAAGTAAAAATTTGACAATTTCAGCCAAAGTTGTCCATTCTTGGCGAATAGTTGGCAAACAAAGTACTATGTATCCAACAAAATTTCAAATGAAAAATCAGGACTTTAGCAGAACTTTCAGCAGGACATTTTCAAACATTGTACTACTTTTTTATAAGGTGGGGGGGAGCACCCATCTCCAGCAGAATCCGCCATAACTTTTGCCACTGGACACAATCAAATGCTTTTTTGAAGTCCATGAAGCACAACACTGCAGGAACATTGTACTCGCGAGCTTTCTTGATGAGCATTCTGATGTTGAGGATTTGCTGTCTGGTGCCTCTTCCTTTGGTAAATCCGGCCGGTTCTTGTGGGATTTCAGACTGCATGAGTGGATATAATGAAATCAATCATAGATGATTTTCAGGAGCACATTGCTGGCATGTGAGATGAGCGATATGGTGCAAAGTTCAACATATTACACGCCCATTTTCTACTTTTTTATGCTTTTGAACATTACAATATTTTCTCTGTGAGTTTGGTGGTCTTCACCTCTTTGGCCATGTCCAACTGGACTTATGAGTGCATGCTCAGTCATTTAGTTTGGTACTTGGTTGGTATTTTTTTCATATACCTACGTAAGCTTGAAAATAAAAATGAAAAACGAAAACATGAATATCTTGGAGAAATCGCCAGGAACTTACTACATGTATTATAACAAGCCATTAGGGAACTACTGATTGCAAAATAGTTTTCGCGTTTGCTTTTTTCAAAAATACCTTCACCATTTCAATTCTCAGTGGATAAAGCATACTAGACATACATATTTAGGTATCATACCTTTTTTTTTGAGAAAAAGGAAAGGGGTCAAAATTGTACATGCACCTAAATTTTTCACCTTTTCAATGTTAACGGGTTTCTTTATTTTTTTTGAGGGGGGGAGGAGGGGCGAGAGCTCACAATATTTTTTCCATATCAATTTTTCGCTTTTTCAGATTTTTTAATTATAAAATTATTTTAAAAAGCAAGGCTTACGTGAAATTTTTGAAAACTTTTGTTAAGTGAGGGCGGCAGAAAATTTTGTAAAAATGTTTGTATTCTCCCATACAACAATGACCATGCTAATTTTGATGTGAATGTCGACCCATCCACATCCGTCACTTTTGGATGCCACATGTCGATGTGAATTTCGACTCTGTGTCAAGCCAATTGTTGATGTAATTGTCGACCAATGTTGATCGGCATTTATGTCGACAATTGGCTCGACACAGGGTCGAAATTTACATCGACATGTGTGATCCAAATGTGACGGATGTGGATGGATCGACATTAGCATCGAAATTTACGTCAACCTCCAGCTACGCAAAATTGTTGAATTTTAGTTTCAAAATTGAAATTTTTTCCAAAAATCATTTTCTCTTACACACTTAGGTGGCCATTGCTCATGCTGAAAGCAAACGCTGCATTGACGCGGAGGCCACCTCCAAGAAGTACGGACAGATGACAGAAAGTCCATATTCAGTATAGTTAGGGTTGTTAAACAAGTGATTAGCTTTTCCCCCCAAATTTTATCTGCTCGTTTGTGATCCCATCTGGGTCAGGAGACTTGCGCAATTTCAAATTTCTTACTACAAAACTGATTTCTGAGGGCAGGAAGGCAGGGATATCCTCATGGTTTGCTGGAAAAATGGGTGTCTCATACGATTCGCCACTATCTGTGTATAGGTCAGAGAACATAAAACTCTCCATACTGAAAGGTGCAATAGGTTATTTAAGAGTACTAAACTGATACATTTTCATGTCGACAACATGTTGATGTTAATGTCGATGTGAAATTCGACATCAACAAATACATCCACAATATCAACTTAATTTTTAAAATTATGAGAAATATTTGAAAATTTGGTTGATGTTAGCGTCGATGTATTTGTGGACTATCGACTTTCACATTGACATAACATCAACAACTCCAAAATATGGAAAAAGTGAATAATTTTATCAAGGCCATTAAAAAGTTTTTCTCCCCTCAAACAAAGATCATACATATTTTTAAATGTTTACTGAACTTTTAAACACTGAAACAGAAATTTTAATTCTGAAAAATTGGTCGACATAGTTGTGGATGTAAATTTCGAGCATCAAATTTTACATCACATGTCAAGGTGTAAGAAATAATGAGAAAATTTCAAAAATTTTCATCAACCTGGCTTCTTTACGGATAGAAGATTCCTATTGAATAACTTATTGGTCACTTTTCCATCATCATGTTGGAAAAAAACATAGTCGATGTAAATGTTGACGTCGACAATTGTTGTACGGGCTTCCATATGCTGGGTAAATGCAATTTTTATACAACATTTTTTCACCAAGGGGGGAAGGGCAAAGGACAAGCCTCTGCAATGCTTTCTTTTAAGAACTGTGAATAATTTTTCCCAATATGCTGGCACGCCCTGGAACAGTACTTCAATTACTGGCCAATCATCCCATCACTGGTCGATCATGCACCCTACACCCGGGTTAAGACGGCCCTTCTCAGGGCCTCTGACGAGGACAACTCCCTTAAAGATCATGTTCACAAATATAGAGGGTCTGTTAGGCCCAAAGGAAGTTATATTAGCTGAAATGGTTAAGAACCTGAACATAGATGTGATTGCCATTCAAGAAACACACAGGAGGCAGTGAGGCGCAGAGGAAGCCAGAAGCCAAAAATTGAAGGAATGAAACTTATTATTGATAGACCCCAATTCAGGGCTGTATACTGATAAACATAAATGGTATTGGTACCAGGTATTGGTATTTAGCATGCAGTACCCAAGATGGTATTGGTATTTCAGTATTTTCCAATACAGATGTCATTTTGGTATTGGCATTTTGGTATTTTGTGGATTTTTTTTTTTTGGTATCTGGTATTGGTATTGGTATTGTACCAATATACCTAATACCAAATAAAAAGTGTGTTTTTAGGCCAAAATTAATGAAATTTTTCTAATTTTTTTTTTTTGAAAAGCACTTTTTTTAATTTAAACACCTCAATTTGGGAGTTCAAGGTTCATCATTATCACTTACAAGTTTTTCAATATGAGTAATTTATTAGTTATTTTTTATTTATAATTTTATAATAAGTCAAAAAATTCAAAATACCACAAAATACCTACCAATACCAAAATATACCATCAAAAACTATTTCGGTATTGGTATTTTGGTATTGATACGGCCGTTTCAAAACTTTATTGGGATTTTGTAAATCAGTATTTCGTCTGTCTGCTAACTTATTTGGGTGTGAATTATCTGAAAAGATCAATCCTGGAAAATTTTGATGATGAATTTGATAAAAAGCAGGACGACTGCAGGACTATTGTCGACAAACAGCAGAATAAAAGCAAGATTAGTGGGATAAGCAGGACTTTCAAATTAAAAGAATGATACTTTTTTATGTGGTTTTTGGCAATTTTAGGTTGAAATGCCAGACTCACAATTGCTAAAGAAAAAAGTACGTAAGGTTTTGGGGCAATTTTGGAAAAAAAAGGAGACTTCCAAGATTTTTTTGCAATAAACTGAGGATTTTAGACAATTTTTGGCAAAAATCAAGACTGGCAATTCTAGCAAAAGGCAGAAGTTTTAGCCAAACATTGACAAAATTTACCTATTCTATTGCAATTGTCGTTGAATATGCAAAACTTTTTTCAGTTGTTCGGTTGAAAAGCGAGACTTTCTGGCATTTTTTGGTAAAAATGCGAGACTTTTCGATAATTTTTAGAAAAAAATAAAAACTTTTGGGAATTTTTCGCGAAAAAGCAAAAATTTCTAGCGAGAAACAAAGTCAACTGGAAATCAAAAAATGTAGAGAAAGTAACCAAAACTCAAAAGTCAATTCCATTGAATGAGATTCCACGCAACAAAACTTTGAAAGTGATCTTCAGTTCCTACATACTAGTAAGTAATCTACTACCAGAACGTCTGCAAACAGCGCTGTAGGTATTTTCTGCTTTCAATTTATCTTGATTTCTCATCATATTGTGATTCTGAAGCATGTTTAAAATGAGCACAGTGAGATCAGTGTCGATCTGAACAGTTCTTCAGTTTAGAACATTATAGTTTATTTTAAAAAAAATACATTCCACTCATTAATAGTAACCCTACCAGCTGCAAACATATTAGCTGTATCATCATTTCAAATCATAATTCAAGTGTTTGGACTTTTTTGCATTTTCTTTGACAGATTCTCGAAGACAAACCATTCATCCAACATAACGAAGAATCATTCCAAGTACCAATTGGCGCAAAAGCAGCAGCAACAATTCATCTAGACCAACAGACACGTGAAATGTGCCCATATTTGGAACACTTCGTTGTATTTTCGAGTATTTCATGCGGAATGGGAAATCCATACTTGACTAATTATGGTTTTGCAAATTCTGTCATGGAAAGGATATGTGAAGCAAGACGAAAAGAGGGGTTACCTGCTTTGGCTGTCGAATGGGGAGCCATAGGAGATGTGGGAGTGGTAGCTGCTATGGTCGGAGATGGCGAATCATCTGTAATTGGTATGGGTCACTATTTAGTACCTATCAGTATTAGAGTTGAAAAAAGTTACACGTTTATTAAATTTGATATTTCTTTGCATCAGGAGGGACTCTGCAACAAAACATTGAATCGTGCCTGAAAACATTGAATTTATTCATGAAGCAGCCAAGTCCAATCGTCTCCAGTATGATTGTGCCTCCAAAACATCACGCAGAAACTGATGTCATCAACGTCATTGCAAATATCCTCGGTAATATTGATAGAATTCCTCTTATCTTGGAACGATCGAGGTTAACTCTGTAGTCGATACTTATTATTTCATTTCAATTCTCAATCAAGGTATAAAGGACATCAACAGTATAAGTCTTACTTGGACGCTGCCAGAACTAGGAATGGATTCCATACTGGCTCTGGAGCTTCGACAAGTTCTCGAATCAGAATTCAATTTCTTCTTCACGCCTGAAGAATTGAGAAAACTGACTTTTGCAGAATTGATGCGCTTGAAACAAGATAAAATTGAGGCTTCGAAACTAGGTAAATGCAAATGATAAATTCACAATGAATTGGGGGGAAAATGGAGAGATATTTACGTCCATTTCCCCAGAACAACCACTTTCAGGTAGGGGGGTGAAAGTGGTGTCAATCGTTTGTGCTTCGTTTGTGTTCTTTTGTGCACTTCCTCTTTTTTTTTGTGCTCCCCCCCATGCCCCTCAAATTTTAAAAAAACATTTTGGTCGAAATGGTCGACCTAGGGAAATGAAAATCGATGAAATCGACCACTTTGCATTAGGAGGGTGAAAGTGGGGTCAATCGTTTGTGCTTCATTTGTGCTCTTTTGTGCACGTACTCTTCTTTTTTGTGCTCCCCCCTGCCCTCAATTTTTGAAAAATCGTAGTGGTCGGCCTGGGGAAATGAAAATCGACCACTTTGCGTTAGGGGGGTGAAAATGGTGTCAAACGTTTGTGCTTCGTTTGTGCTCTTTTGTGCACGTACTCTTTTTTTTGTGCTCCCTCCCTTCCATCTTTTTTTGAAAAATCATTTTGGTCAGCCTGTGTAAATGAAAATGGACCACGTTGTGTTAGAGGGGTAAAAATCGTGTCAATCGTTTGTGCTTCGTTTGTGCTTTTTTATGCACGTACCTACTCTTTTTTTGTTCCCCCCTCCCCTCAATTTTTGAAAAACCGTCTTGGATCGATTACAGGGTGTTAGTCCAGTAAAATGTGCATCGAATAGGGAAAATCGAGGTGGCAAGCTAATTTTTGGTCTATTGGTCCATTTCGATGTCCTAAAAATGAATCCGAGGAGTCCCCTACTGTCCCGGGTGAGCTTTCCCCCCAAATTGTGGATCTTAGCCCCTCAAAATCGATTTTTGACAAAAATCTCAAAAAATATGGACTCTAGCGCAAAAATGGTTGGAACAAAATATGTTGTTCTTATCAGATGAGCCATGGCACTTCAAACATAAGGCGGTTTGGAGTAGCGCCATAACGTTGATGTTTAATAATGATCGTAATATTTTTAATCATTCAAAAATGGTATGGGGGGGGGGTTCTTTGTTTTTCGCAAGTGCAGAGCGGACCACAGCGCCACTCCTCCCCCACCCCCTCACCATTCAGTTATTTGCCGATATACATACATGAGATGAATCGAAATGCACTAAAACATGTAAAAACATCGAATGGAATGTTTATACGAGTTTCAAACGCCAATTTCAACGTAGTGTGACCAATTCTCCCCCTTTGTAGATCCCAAGCCCCCAAAAAATTTTTCCTACCCATCCTCTGTAATATTGGTCCTGTTGGAAAAATTCTGCAATTGTCATGTCCTAGTTCATGTACATTTAATTTTAAATCAAAGTACAGCTTAACACAGGGATGAGGCCCGGCTCAGGACCAGTATCCAAAACCCGAAAAAGCCGCGATTATTTCCTTGAAGCCCGAATGTCCAAGCCCCAAAACCTTAAAAACTGTAACCTACAAAGCCCTGGCCCAAAGCTCGAAACCTTTTCCTCTGAAAAGCAAGCCCAAAACGTGAGCCCCGAAACCCAAACTGTGATCAGGGCTTTTTGGGGCTTTTTGGGGCTTGTAAATTTTGTAAATTTCTATTGTAATTACCGTTCTGTGCATCTCAAAAGTCAAAAATGATGATTTTCAAAAAAAAAAAAGTTTACAACTTCCGCAAGAAGTTTAATATTCCAACTTTCAAGGGGTTTTTGGTACATTATTTATATTCCCAAGCACAGAACGTGAGACCCGAAACCCAAACTGTGATCAGGGCTTTTCAGGGCTTGTGTGAATTTTGTAAATTTCTATTGTAATTTAATTACCGTTCAGTGCATCTCAATAGTCAAAAAAGATCATTTTCAAGAAAAAATTCAGAACTTCAGCAAAAAGTTTAATATTTTAAGGGGTTTTTGGTATTTTGGTACAGTAGGTATATATATATTCTGTAGGTAGTTCATTGTTATTTGAAAAATGACACTTGAAAATATAAAAAATTTGGACAGTAATTAAAAACTACAAAAAAATTCAATTCTGATTTTAAAAAAGCAGTTCCATTCAAATAATTTTGAAAAAAGCAATCGGAATCTGCCCTTAAAATGTTATTTTTTTTTCAACAGAAAATAAAATAAGATTTTACTTTATTCTTCACTAAAATTGCAATTTTAAGCCCCAAAAAGCCCCGGAAAGACCTGAACACTTCATTCAAGCCCTGGACACTGAGCCCTGAAACCTAAACCCAAAGTTTCCTGGGCCCAAATCCAAGCCCAAGACCTAATAAATTTTTGATTGAAAGCCCAAGCCCCGGGACCCGAAACCTGAAAAAAAATCGTTCGGGGCCTCATCCCTGGCTTAACATCAGCCCCTCCCCCCTCCCACATACATTTTTTTTGTATTCATTATTTGTAATTGAGGCCATTCGTTCGGTAACTGCAACATTTGTGTGGTGGGTGAGGAGGGGTATTTTCAACTTTGAATAATTTGATGTCATAATTTATTTTACTACACCTGAGTGAGGTCAAAAATGATTTAAGGAACATTGTATTTCATAATTATCTATCATGACTCGTAAGTCGTATTCAAAAATGAAAAATTCCCATATTTGGTTGACTGCAAAGCCTTATTTACGAGGCTGAATTCCCCAATTTGAGGAAAGCTCATCCGGGACAGGTGGGGACACCCTAGGATTAGTGTTCTTGGTATAAAAATAGGACAATGTACCAAAATTCGCTTGCCCCTGAGAGTTTCCCAATGGCCCCATTTTTTTTCACCGATTTTCTTGGGCTATTAAATTACGTTCATATGGGCTTCAATTGTACAGAACAGAAGGAAAAAATGTGAGCGGGTGGAGGGAGAGGCTGATGTTAAGCTGTACTTTGATTTAAAATTAAATGTACATGAACTAGGACATGACAATTGCAGAATTTTTCCAACTGGACCAATATTACAGAAGATGGGTTGGAAAAAATTTTTGGAGGGCTTGGGATCTACAAAAAATAAGATTGAAATGGACCAATAGACCAAAAATTAGCTTGCCACCTCGATTTTCCCTATTCGATGCACATTTTACTGGACTAACACCCTGTAATCGATCCAAGACGGTTTTTCAAAAATTGAGGGGAGGGGGGAACAAAAAAAGAGTAGGTACGTGCATAAAAAAGCACAAACGAAGCACAAACGATTGACACGATTTTTACCCCTCTAACACAACGTGGTCCATTTTCATTTACACAGGCTGACCAAAATGATTTTTCAAAAAAAGATGGAAGGGAGGGAGCACAAAAAAAAGAGTACGTGCACAAAAGAGCACAAACGAAGCACAAACGTTTGACACCATTTTCACCCCCCTAACGCAAAGTGGTCGATTTTCATTTCCCCAGGCCGACCACTACGATTTTTCAAAAATTGAGGGCAGGGGGGAGCACAAAAAAGAAGAGTACGTGCACAAAAGAGCACAAATGAAGCACAAACGATTGACCCCACTTTCACCCTCCTAATGCAAAGTGGTCGATTTCATCGATTTTCATTTCCCTAGGTCGACCATTTCGACCAAAATGTTTTTTTAAAATTTGAGGGGCATGGGGGGGAGCACAAAAAAAAAGAGGAAGTGCACAAAAGAACACAAACGAAGCACAAACGATTGACACCACTTTCACCCCCCTACATGAAAGTGGTCGTTCTGGGGAAATGGACCTGAGATATTTCAAGAGCTAAAATTACTATAAAAATTCACAGGTGATGAAGAGAAATTGAAACTACTGAAAGAGCCCTTACTTCGGATACCCCTTGATAATGGTAAAATCAAAGAACACGTTTCAGTCGAAGAAAATCAAACTGCTTTTATATTCCCTGGAGTGGAAGGTGAGACTTACAGAATTCTTTGATGGGTGATTATTGAGTTGTGACACTTCTAAGTTGAATATAAAATATTATGACCAAAGGTACTGCCACATTCATGGAACCACTGGCGAAAAATCTTCACATTCAAACTCTATGTTTCCAATACCACGATACAGAATCAGCAGAGTTTTTCTTGACCAAACTACGAGATTATTTTGCAGAAGTGAGTAAAATACGATCATTTCCATGATTTTAAAAAACATCAAGTAATAGAAAATTATTATAACTCCTAACAGCTGATTCTGGAAAAACTCAGTCCAGACCAAGAATTCTGTATCATTGGGTACAGCCTCGGAGGTCTACTAGCCATCGAAGTTGCCAACATATTAGAAGAAAATGGCAGAAGAGGGCACATATGGCTGATTGATTCCACGCCAGCGTACCTGATTGGAGAAACGAAAGCAAGCGAAGGACAGAAAATTTACTCAAATGGCGAAAGTAGACGAAAAGCTATACTTAAAAAACAATTATCCAAAGTTAACGAAAAATTAATCCAGCAAGAAACCAACGTCAGGATAAACCTGCTGAAGAAAAATGTATTCAATTATAAGTTCTCTCACGCACCTCTCGAGTCATCGTGCACGCTGATAAAAAGTGCACAAAATCATGACCAAAATGACTCTTCCAGTTTGACAGAAGTAAGATGTTAACGAGTCATTAAAAGTACATAGGTATGTAAAGTAAAAAAAAAAAAAAACAACCTACATAAATATATTTTCTTTTTGTCAAACGCAGATATTCAGAAATCCGTTACAAGAATATCAGATCGATGATGCCGATCATTTTACAGTTTTAAGTAGTCCGAAAACTGCGGAAATTGTGATGGAGAGTTCGATATGGAAGAAAAATTAAGAGTGGGTACTTCGAGGAGGGTCATTCATCGATTACATATGCAACGATTAAAATAACTTTTATTTGAAGAATTTCTTATATGTGCATTTCTATTTTTGACCAATGCATCATCCAAGCATACCAAAATACAAACAAACACTCAATTACTTCTCTTGATATACCTGAAATATTTACTTTTTATCAATACGAGTAAGCGGATATCATTATTCAGATGACATCAGGTATTCTACACTAAGAGTAAGACACCTGGTCAGTTCAACTACACATATTAGTCCGGCATGGCATAAGGCAATAGAAATAACTGCACCCTGTCCCCAATCCTCAGGGACAGATTTTTTCTTAAAGAGGTCATCCTTAGGAACATTTTGAAGCCAACTTTCCAAAAAAAAAGTCTGCTTCACTAAATGGCGATGATTTTGATGGACGAGACCAGCCGAGCTCGCAAATTTTAGTATATCCCAAATTTCAACTTTCTAGGTCAATTTGGTATAATTTTGATCTTTTTATCATTTTTGGCAAAAATTTGATTTTCAGAAATTCAGTAAAAATCGAAAAATATACTTCAGCATTTGAAATTTTGGCTGGTGATAAATTTTTGTACGCTTTTTCGATGTAGCCTTGTCAAGTTCAAAAAATTTTGTACGAGCTCTGTGTTCTAAAGCATCAAAATGACCGCCATTTTGTTAGTATAAGGCCAACTTGTTTCTTGCAAATTGGCTTTAAAATGTTACTTAGGATATCTCCCTTCAAGAAGAAAGTTTTCTCAGAGGATCGGCGGGGAGGGAATGTGCAATTATTCATATTATCACATGTCGGATTTTCATTTTTGAACACAGTTTCATATGCAAGTTATCAGAGGGTGCGACTTGAAATTTTTGAAAATTCGGCTTTCTCCGTTTTCCAAATAAATTTTCAAGTTTTCGAGATCTTTTAGGTAGGTACCAACTAGACACAAACTTGATGAGATCAGATGAAGGAGGGGTCAATTTATTGCAAACATCCACTGCGGAAAATATCACCAATCAATTTGTGAACTTTTGTCATGTGTTCATGAAGCCAAGACGATTTTAATTTTTAAATTTTGTAATCTTATCTCCCTCTATACAGTTGATCGTTACATTTCGAGAATTTTTACATCTAGAAAATAGAGGAATATTCATAAGTAGGTATACCTACTCTAATCATATTGGGACGACTGACAGAGTTTCTAAAGTGTTGAAAATTCTCAATTTCTTCAATAAAAAAAAGAAATAATACCCACGAGTTGGAAAATTAACTTCAAAGATTTTGGACCGCACAAAAATATGAGCGGAGAAAAGGAAACATTTTCAGAATTTATTCGAGACATTATTAACAAATTTTCAGAGGAGTAAAAAAACTTGAATTAGATTTAAAAAATTGCCAACGAAAGAACTTCCTTGAAATTTTGGCAAAATTGCTCAAATCAACTCCATGTTTGGAATTCCAAAAAAACAGAAAAATCTGTCTCAATATTAAAATGCTATTTTTGAATTTTTGACATCAATTTCTTACAAGTCAGAGTCTACTCCAATGAGCGTAAAAATTTCAGAAATTGGCCATTTTTTCATAATTTTTATTAGTCTGATTTAGTGAAAAAAAATCATAGAAATTATATCCAAGTTTTCAAAAAATCTGAAAGAATAGATCAAAACTAACGAACTTTTCCCCTATTTTTCAAGAGTCTGA